>NC_042615.1:709773880-710082514 GCF_901001135.1 Rhinatrema bivittatum | reverse complement strand
ATTTTGCTATAGTATATACTTTCCTATTTGCTCTGTGTGTGATCCTTTTACAGCAGATAACTTTATTCACTTTCTCTAGATTGTCCTTTGTGTCTGAATTCATAGGGAAACAGATTTACTGCATTAATGCTACTGCTGCTAATAATGATACCCTTTTGACCAGATTTAAGTTTCTGGCAAAACTGGTTTGCAGACATTCTATAATTATTTTGCAGAATAACTACAAAATGTTTGCAAGTCAGTTTGCTTGTGCAATTTTGAATACAATACAACTATCTCAAAACACAGATACATACACACAAGTTCCATTAGATATTGTCTTATCTTTTTCTTTTTCAGCATTTTCCCTTCCCTCTGCAACTACTAAGCGCTCAGTTCACCCACTTTAGATTATATGTACTTACTTAAGCAATCTGACATTGTTTTAGTTTATAAAAAAATATATATTGGCATATCCTATGTTATGCTATATAATATTCATATAATCACATCTTTAAAGAAGTATATTTTTCAGTTCATTTATCGCTTTATATTTTTCCTCTCATTTTCACTATCATGGTTATATTGTTGTATCTCATTCATGCAGAGTTTCAGTCTATATATTTTCTACATGCATACCCTATATCTTCCATCTTCTTTAACATACAGTACACATCCATAGTATATAATGAATACTAAGAGCTGTAGGGAGTAATTAAACATATTATTAATTACATAGCTACAAGTTCCCACAAGACATTAAGGGGGCAATAATCAGCATGGTTTATGGAGATAAACATGTTTACCCATGTAAAATTGCAAACTAATTATAGCCCTCCACTCTCTGTTAAAGGATATTCACTATTTGGCAATAGTGTTCATAACATGATCAAATTTGAAATAATGACTGGAAAGGGGACACTAATGGACTGATACAGTAAAAACGCGGGAGAGCGGGCAAACTAATGAGCGCGATTCAGTATTATAATTTATTATAATTTGGGCCAGCGGTAAAAAGAGGTGCTAGGGATACCAGCGCATCCCTAGTGCCTCTTTTTTGACAGGAGCGGTGGCGGCTGTCAGCGGGTTTGACAGCTGATGCTCAATTTTTCCAGCGTCGGTTCTTGAGCCCGCTGACAGCCATGGGCTCGGAAACCGGATGCCGGCAAAATTGAGCGTTCGGTTTTCGGCCCACAAGCCGTGGGCCCATTTTTAAATTTTTTTTTTAAATGTTTTACTTTTTGTAACTTTTGGGGCCTCCGACTTAATATCGCCATGATATTAAGTCGGAGGGTGCACAGAAAAGCAATTTTTATTGCTTTTCTGTGCACTTCCCCGGTGCCGGCAGAAATTAACGCCTACCTTTGGGTTGGTGCTAATTTCTTAAAGTAAAATGTGCCGCTTGGCTGCACATTTTACTTACTGTATCGCGCGGGAATACCTAATAGGGCCATCAACCTGCATTTCCATGTTGCGGGCGCTATTAAGTTCAGGGGGGTTGGATGCGTGTTTTTGGACTGAATAAGGGGTAAAGCTAGTGCGTCCAAAACACGCGTCCAAATGCCGGCTAACAGTGCGCTCCATCGGAGCTCCATCGGAGCACACTGTACTGTATCGACCCGTCAGTAAATCCACAGCTCCAGCACTAAACTTTCAAAAGGGAAACTTTGATAAAATAAGAAAAATATTAGGAAAAAAATTAAAGGTACAGTTACAAAGATTAAGATTATACAACAGGAGTGAACATTGTTAAAAAATGCCATCTTATAAGTGCAGTCCAGATGCCTTCCAGGTGGAAGGCATGGTTAAAAGATGAGGTGAAAGAGGCTATTTTAGCCAAAAATCTTCCTTAAAAATTGGAAGAAGGATCCATCTGAAGAAAATAGAAAAAAAAGCATAAGCAATGGCAAGTTAATTGTAAAACATTGATAAGTTAGGCTAAGAGAGAATTTGAAAAGAAGTTGGTCATAAAAGCAAAAACTCATAATAAAAACTTTTAAAAATATATCTGAAACAGGAAGCCTGCAAGGGTGTTGGTTGGACCATTAGGCGATCGAGGTATTAAAAGAGAACTTAGGGAAGATAAGGCAATCAAAGAAAAACTAAATGAGTTCTTTGATTTGGAGTTTACCAACGTTCTTATGGTCTGTGAAGACCGTTACTTGATGTTGCACTCCCTCGAGCCAAGGGTGCCATTCTTTGAATGCCATCTTTATGGCCAGAAGTTCCTTGTCTCCAACTCCGTAATTTCTCTCGGCAGGAGAAAAGCGACGTGAGAAAAATGAGCATGGATGTGGGATCTTAGAATCACCAGCCTGGCTTAGCACTGCCCCTATGCCAAGATCTGAGGTATCAACCTCTTCGATGAAAGGTTTTGAGGGGTCTGGATGTCAAAGGCATGGCTTGGTTGAAAAGGCATCCTTCAGCTTTTGGAATGCTGCAATCGCTTCGGGAGACCAATTAGCCACGTTGGCACCCTTTCTTGTCATAGCGGTCAGCTGTACTGTGAGTGAGGAGTAATTCTTGATGAAGGTCCTATAATAGTTGGTGAAACCTAAGAAGCGTCTGAGAGCCTTTAACCCGGTGGGTTGTGCCCATTTCTTGATACTCTCCAGCTTCTGTGGGTCCATTTGAAAACCTTCTTTGGAGGAAAGGCACTGATTCCTTATGAAATTCACATTTAGATAGCTTGGCGTAGAGATGGTTCTCAAGAAGCCTCTATAGTAGTACTCTCTTGACATCCTCTTGGAGTAGTGTTGTCTTGTGAAAAGATTAAGATGTCATCTAAGTAGATAACAACACATTTATAGAGCAGGTCTCAGAAGATGTCATTCATTAGATTTTGAAAGACAGCCGGAGCATTGCACAGGCCGAACGGCATCACTAAATATTCGAAGTGGCCGTCTTGAGTGTTGAAGGCCATTTTCCATTCATCACCAGCTTTAATGCGAAGTAGGTTGTATGCTCCCTTCAGATCCAGTTTTGAAAAGATCTAGGCTCCTTGTAGTCTATCAAAAAGTTCTGAAATCAGAGGCAGGGGATAACGGTCCTTAATAGTTATTTCGTTAAGGCCTCTGTAATCTATGCAAGGACGAAATGTGCCATCCTTTTTGCCCACAAAGAAGAAGCCTGCACCCACAGGAGACTTGGACAGTCTAATGAAGCCCTTGTTGAGATTCTCCTGAATGTATTCAGACATGGCTTTGTTCTCGGCCACAGACAAGGGATACACTCTGCCCTTGGGTGGCTCCGTATTCGGCTTCAGACAAATGGCACAGTCATAGGGTCTATGAGGAGGAAGTGTATCTGCAGCTTCTTTTGAAAATACATCTTGAAAATATGTGTATTGAGGCAGCAAGTCTGGCATTATTGGGGTGGTAAGCATACAAGGTAATGGCTTAACCTCAGTCAGGCATTGCCTATGGCAGTCTGGACCCCAGCTTGACAGTTCCAGAGTGACTCAATCGAACTAAGGCATATGCTGTTGTAGCCACGGTAATCCCAGTACTATGGGGTGCATAGCCTTCTTTAAAACAAAGAAGGAGATGGTCTCCGTATGGAGAGCACCGATACGTCGACACACTGGTTCAGTATGTAGTGTTACTTCTCCTGGCAAGGGTTCTCCATGGATGGATAAGAGAAGTAGAGGAGGCAGCAAGGTAGAAGTGGGGATCCGTAGATGTTCCACTAGTCATTGAAGAATGAAGTTGCCTCCTGCCCCTGAGTCCACTAGGGCAAGAGGACTGCAGATGAGAGATACAGGAAGAGAGAGTGGAGGAGAAGGAGTGATGAGACCTAAGAAGAGTCCTCCCACAGGACTTAGCTCTGTCCGTTTCCCGGACATATAGGGCAATTTTGGACAGCATGGCCAGCTTGTCCACAGTATATACACAGCCCTAATTTCCTCCAAGTTCTTCTCTCTTTTGACGTCAGGTGGCTGCAGTCTAATTGCATCGGTTCCTCTTCGCCGGCTGCTGGGACTGTAGGGGCAGCCCTGGATGCAGTCTTCTCAGACTTCACTCAGAAAGGGTCTCCGAGAAGTCTTGGTTTCTTGAACTTTATCTTGAAGCCGGCGATCGATTCTAGTTGCCAGTTTCACCAGTTCAGCCAAGGTTTCAGGCATCTCTCTAGTTGAGAGTTCATCCTTCAGGCGATTGCTCAGTCCTTCAAAGAACAGCGTCTTCAGGCATCTTGGGTCCCAGGATAATTCAGACGCCAGTGTCTTGAATTCAATAGCGAAGTCAGCTGGGGTCTTGTTACCTTGCTTTAGGTGAACCAAAGAAGATCCTACAACAGAATATCGGGCAGGGTCATCAAAAACTGATTTAAACAGTTCAAAGATTCCTTCAATGTTGTGAAGGATCGGGTCCTCGTGTTCCCACAGCAAAGATGCCCAGGACAGGGCTCGTCCATCTAGGTATGACAGGATATACGTAGTCTTCACGTAAGCTGTGGGAAAATGTCCAGGTTGTAATGCAAAGTGCATGCAGCACTGGTTAATGAAGTCTCTGCATCTCCATACTTCTCCCGAGAAGTGGGTAGGAGCTGCTAGAGGTACAGTTGTCTTCACCGTCACCTCCGACGGTTTAGCCTCTTTACCTGAGGTGGAAGGGGAGTTCATCTGTTTGTGTAACAAATTAAATGCAGCGGTCAGTCCTTCCAGCATGGTCTGCTGTTCGGTGATCCACTGGGCCAGGCCTGGAATGGCCTGCAATGCCGTGAGCTGAGCCGGATCCATGGAGTTAGCAATCTGTTTTTATTTTGTGTGTTTTAGTGGATCCTTGGGTGCTGTGGAGATGACCACACCCATGGGGAGGAGCCCCGTGAGGAGCCACAGCACTGGGCTAGACTCATACACAAAACACCGGAATTGAACTATTTTATTATACAGCTTGAAGTAGCCACCAGGTGGCAGTGGTGAGTTGTAGTCTCGGAGACCTCAGCAGAGGGAGCCTTTCTCTCCCAGATGACATCTGGAGGTTCCACAGCAATGAGTTACTGTGGATGAGACAGATGAGAGATTAGAGTACTCACTCGGTGTTAGCTGTTATGGATGCGATTCCACCAGATAGTTGTCGTAGGTACAGGCACTGAGGCAGGGAGAGCAGGCTCTTGAGGAGCAAGTACCTGTTTCCTGAATGGCACCTGAAAATAGAACAGAGGGCCCCCGAGGAGTGGGTACCCAAGTTAGTAGTAAACCCCGAAGAGCAGAAGGAAAGCTTCCTGCAGGCAGCAGAGAAGCGGCAGAGTAGTGCAGACAGGAACAGTTAGAGTCTATTCGAGCCTTTGCCAACTCAATGAGCTAGAAATCTTGAGAAGTAGATATACCCGGATTGATGGACGTCAGATGAGGAAACGCCCTCGAGGTTTGCGTCACTGGGCGTACTTAGATGTGGGTTGCGCGTGCGCGTGCACCCTAGCAGTTACCCGGGAGGAGCAATGGAGTACGGCTGCACCATAGCCGTTCCAGGGACACCAGAGAAGTCGGCTTGACAATGCTGCAGTAGCCATCTTGCCCAGGTAAGCGGGAGGAGCCGAGATAGGGGTGCAACAAGCGGGGCGAAGCCGTTGAAGACCGATGGACGCAACAGGTACAATGGATGATTTTAATGATAGGTTAAAGATTTTAACTAATAGATCTGAAATTTCATTTTTTTAGTTCCTTCAGAACCCTGGAATGCATACCATCCAGTCCAGGTGATTTGCTTCTCTTTCGTTTGTCAGTCTGGCCTATTACATCTTCCAGGTTCACAATGATTTGGTTCAGTTCATCTGATTCATCACCTTGAAAACCATCTCCAGAATTGGTATCTCCCCAACACCCTCATTGGTAAACACAGAAACAAATAATTAATATAGTCTTTCTACAATGGCCTTATCTTCCCTAAGAGCCCCTTTAACCCCTTGGTCATCTAAAGGTCCAACCAACTCCCTCACATGTTTCATACTTCTGATATATTTTAAAACGTTTTTATTATGAGTTTTTGCCTCTGTGGCCAACTTCATTTCAAATTTTCTCTTTGCCTGACTTATCACTGTTTTACACTTAACTTGACAATGCTTATGCTTTTTCCTATTTTCTTCAGATGGATCCTTCTTCCAATTTTTGAAGGATGTTTTTTTTATAAAATAGCCTCTTTTACCTCACCTTTTAACCATGCCGGTAATCGTTTTGCTGTCCTTCCACCTTTCTTAATGCGTGGAATACCTTTGTACTGTGCATCTAAGATTGTATTTTTAAACAATGTCCATGCTTATTGAACACTTTTAACCTTTGCAGCTGCACCTTTCAGTTTTTTCTATTTTTCTCATTTTATCAAAGTTTCCCTTTTTAAAATTTAATGTTAGAGCTGTAGATTTACTTTTTGTCCCTCTTGCAGTTTATTAGTTCAAATTTGATCATGTTATGATACAATTTCAAAGTGGCCCCGTTACGTCTCTCACTAAATCCTGCGTTCTGCAAATAATTAAATCTAAAATAGCTCCCTCTCTCGTTCTTTCCTGAACCAATTGCTCCATGAAGCAGTCGTTTATTCCATCCAGGAACTTTATGTCTCTAGCATGTCCTGATGTTACATTTACCCAGTCAATATTTGGGTAATTGAAATCTCCCATTATTACTGCACTGCCAAATTGGTTAGCTTCCCTGATTTCTTTTAGCATTTCATCATGTCTGACCATTTTGTCCAGGTGGATGGACAAAACATAGATGGAATTTCTACCCATAAGGATTCTACTGAGCATTTAGGGGTAGATTTTAAAAGGTGCGCGCGGATATACATGTGCACGTGCAACCCGGCATGCACACATGTATGCCTGATTTTATAACATGCACACGCAGGCACACGTATCTTATAAAATCGGGGGTTGACGCATGTAAGGGGCTGCACAATTGTGCACCTTGCGTGCGTCAAGCCGCGCTGCCTTCCCCCATTCCCTTTCCCCTAGCCTAACCTTCCCACCCCTTCCCCTAACCTTTCCCCCCCAGCCCTACTCTAAACCCCCCCTTACCTTTGTCTTAACTTTTGCGCCTGCCGGCAGCCTGCCAGCACACGATCCTCTGACACAGCAGCAATGGCCGCTCTGTCGGAGGCCTCTGGCCCCGCCCCACCCCACCCCAGACCACCCCACGTCACCCCCAGAACGCCCCTTTAGTAAAACCCTGGGACTCACATGCGCCCCGGGGCTTCACGCGTGTCGCTGGGCCTTTTTAAAATAGGCCTGGCATGCAAACCCCCCCCCCACGAACGTAAATCCTCTGGATTTATGCGCTTAGGGTTTTTAAAATCCAGCCCTTAGACTCTTATATGATCTTTATCCTGTTGGACTTTATAGACTCCCAGACATAAAGTGCCACACCCCCACCAAGTTGATCCTCCCTATCCTATAATTTGTATTCTGATATAGCGCTGTCCCATTGGTTATCCTCCTTCCACCAATTATGTCAATCTCATCATTTACTGCTATACACGCTAACTCGCCCATCTTACTTCTTAGACTTCTGGCATTGGCATACAGGCATTTCAAAGTGTGTTTTTTGTTTGTATTAATAACCTGCTTTTCAGTTGATAGGGATAATTTGGAAATCTTTAGCTCAGGTGATTTTTTATGTATAGGCATTTGGACTATGTTTCTTTTGTTGGAACCTCTCTGTTGGGATGCCCTAACTCTCCTGTTTCATTAATATCCTTCAAGGATACATTCCTCTGAACCATGCACTGCTGAGTGACTGCTGACTTTCCCCCTTGTTCTAGTTTAAAAGCTGCTCTATCTCCTTTTTGAAAATTAGTGCCAGCAGCTTGATTCCACTCTGGTTAAGGTGGAGCCCATCCTTTCGGAAAAGTCCCCCCTTTTCCCAAAAGTTTCCCTAGTTCAATATAAAGTTGAATCCCTCTTCCCTGTACCATCATCTCATCCATGCATTCAGACTCCGGAGCTCTGTCTGCCTCTGGGAACCTGCAGGTAGAACAGAAAGCATTTCAGAGAATGCCACCCTGGAGGTTCTGAATTTCAGCTTTGTACCTAAAATCCTAAATTTGGTTTCCAGAACCTCTCTCCCACATTTTCCTATGTCATTGGTGCCCATATGCACCACAACAGCTGGCTGTTCCCCAGTACTGTCTATAATCCTATCTAGGTGACTTGTGAGGTCCACCATCTTCACAGCAGGCAAGGCAACTTACCAGGGAGTCCTGATGTCCACCAGCCACCCATCTATCTACATTTCTAATAATCAAATCAACAATTATGATGGCCGGCCTAACCCTTCCCTCCTGGGCAGTAGCCCTGAGAGACTTGTCCTCAGTGTGAGAGGACAAGACCTGGAGAGCAGTCCTTACTACATGATCACTTTCTGCTACAGCAGGGTGATGTTCTTCAACTGGGAGACTTTTCTGATCCAAGGCAGCACTGGAGGTGCCAGACTGGATTTGGGACTTGGCTACTATGCCCCTGAAGTTCTCATCAATATACCTGTCTGCCTCAGCTCCTCCAAGCTGCCACTCTAGCCTCCAGAGATCAGACTCATTCCCTGAGAGCCAGGAGCTCTTTTCACCGGGTGCACATATATAATCTCTCACTGGTAGGTAAAAAATAATACATGTGACACTCAATGCAAAAGACTGGAAAGCCCCCCTCTTGCTGCTGGACTGCTGCCTTCTTCTTAATTTTGTTGAGTTCCTAGTAAAATTTAGGATGCTAAGGGAGTTGGAATTAGAGTACTTTAAATTTACTGGTAGTGTCCTACAAGAGGATGATTAAACTCTCAATAAGGGCTGGTGCAATATTATGATTTAGATAAGTGCTTGATTGATTTTTAATGAGAAAGTGTCTCCTGTCTAAAAATCAATGGTTGTGTAGGGGTGGGTATGTGGGAAAGACAGATACTAGAATTAACTACCTCTGGCTTGCTTATTATCTCAGACACACACAAACTCTAAATATATTTCCCACTATTTCACTTTTCTCCAAACTTTTTAAAGTCCAAAGATTTCTCAAAGCTATACTTGCCAATCCTCTTCAACCACCATTAAATTGATCTTCACTCAAAGATTTGAAGGGTTTGAGATTTGCGCAACCCTTGGGTGCACACTTCCATTCCTTTTCTACTGTAAAGGGTGCAGGGCCTCTGGTAGCTGGAGCTGTGGAGTTCTAACCCTGGATCTTTCACTGTGACCTTTGGAGTCCTCTCCCGGGGGATGCTGGGAGCAGAATGCAGATGAGCCTTCTGGTCCTCTTTTACTGTAAAGGGTGCGGGGCCTCTGATAGCTGGGGCTGTGCAGTTCAAACCCTGGTTCGCTCGCTGTAACCTCTGGAATCCTCTCCCCAGGAATACTGGGAGCAGTATGCAGATAAGCCTTCCGGTCCTCTTCTATATCACTGCTCCCTTGCTGCAGCTTGGGAGGCAGTCTTTTGGATTTAGTACTGAGTACAGAAGGTAGAGAGGAGTTAGATTTTTGTTGTTTTACAGGCCCAGCCGATTTCAGCCAGGCAAGCCCTGCTTGGTGATCCTGGCCAGGGTCAGGAGGGGTTCCTTTCCAGTACACAACCTGTCTGGTTAGGTTATTCCTCTCTGGGTCATGTTGTGGAACTTTTCCTCTTTAAGAATTGGGACCTCTCTGGAACCTGTTCAAATATTTTTTATTGCCTCATTGGGTAGCAATCCGCACCGGGAGCTGGGATGCACATATATTCATCTCTCCTGAAATACATATGTATGTTTCAGTATATGCAAATATGTGCAGAGCATTGAAACATACAAGTGTATATTTTATGCCTCAAAAGGTATTACTTGTATGCATATAACCCTGATATACACAAGGAAGTAAGTATATTTTAAGACATTGGTGAGTACTTGAAATCACAAATTTGCCGATACCTCTACCAGTTCACCCAGTCCCTCCTACTACTTTATCCTGAACTTTCCCCAGTTCACCCAGACCTCCCACCCAAAAATAGCAGACAGCAAATGAGTATGATATCAAATACGGTAGTTAATTAGCAAATGTAAAATTGCACAAATAATTTGTCTAATGTATTGACATATATCTCTTATAAAATAGCAACTTATGAACAAACCTTTTGGTTTCATCCTGGAATGCCCCAGACCGCCTCTTTTTTTGCACGTGTAAATGTGCACAGGAAGCTAAAAATACATGCATGCTTTTGATATTTATAAAATTGCATTTACATGAATACCTATCTGTGCATGTTGCACGGATAGGTAAATTTTATATGCGTAACTCTTTTGAAAATTAACTTATTAGTGTAGAACAGAAGCTGCATACATCTGGCATCATATATATGTTAATGATGTTGGTTCTTATTATCAGGATGGGAAAAAATTCCTAACATATATTTCTAATATATTCAGAAAATCTCTGAGCAAGGAGTTTGCTATGATATGCATTTCATTGGCAGAATAACATACTTATTTAAGCTGACATTCACAGAGTTTTCCACCTAGGTGCTATATTAGCATAATAAGTGTGGCTGATAAGGCTTGGCTGTATGATATTCTCTTTTGTCTTATTTTTCCAATTTGTATGTTTGTTTTAATTTATTTATGTTAGGCATTGTTCTCCACCTCAAACTAATTATGATGAATGTGGGCTGTAAAATTTAATAAATTCAAATTCAAGTGCCATGCTAGATCAGACCAAGTTCCAGACTGGTCTCTTAACAGTGGCCAGTCTGGGTCACAAGTACTCAGCAGAGCCCCAATAGTTGATCTGTTTTAGTATCTCACTCCCAGGGATAAGTATTGGCTTTCTAAAGTCTAACTGTTAATGAACTTACTTTTCCTTCAGTATGCTGTCTTACAGTAGTTTCTATTCATTCTATTCATCATTAGCCATTATATTTATACATGTTCCCTGACATTGTTTATAAAAGGCCAGGGGGGAAGCACACCTAACACAACCCTGGGTATTCACTGCAGAAATGGCTTGATGCAAGTTCCCATTTAAGCAAAAATACAGTTGGATAAAATGGCACAATCCTCCCTGGAGCTTGCAAATGCTTTACAAGGACCTGGATCCATTAGGGCTGAATGCTGAACAGAACACTAATTTGTCTGTGTGCTTTCACCAGAGAACCTCTAAAATCTGAGCATACTCAGAACAAAAACAAAATATTAAACCATCAGCATATCCCACATGGGGTGCTGGAATGAATCATTTGAATAAGTAACCATGGGTTACATTTGCACCACAAAAAGAAAACATTTCCGTTCTTTCCCCTAATTTTAAACACTGGCTAGGTTTTTCATGCAAAAGCCACAAAGAACCAGTGTCACTTTTCCTTTTTAGGATCAAAGCCCTAGCTTTTTAAAAACAGCTTGGCCAACCCTGCTTGCCTACATTACCTTATACAATAATTACTGCACCTCCAATTTTAAGCCTTAATTTCCTTTCCGTCACAACTTTGCACTCATTCCCTTTCATATTCTGTTAGATATTCTGGTAACTGGGGAGGTTGAATCCCATTTGTGTATTATTTCTTTCAGGTTCCTCAGTAGTGGACTTCTGGGTCCAATGAAACTCATCTGAGCTTGGGCTGCTGGTACTCCCTGCTCCTTCCAGTCACTTGCTGAGTAATTGGGGAGTTTACAGCTCATCTGCATGTTTCTCCCAGTTGGGGTCTTCTGAGCTGCTGACATCCTGCATTCTTTCCAGCTGCTGGCCAAAAGGCACACACATTACCATACCATCATCTCAGGGAAGTAGATCTTTCTTTGTTTCCTCCTTCTCTACTATGCCTTATAGGGATGTGAATCGTGTGCCTGATCGTCTTAACGATCGAAATCGTCTGGCAGGAGAAGAAAATCGTGTTTGGCACGATTTTTTAGTTAAAAAATCAGTTTTTCCGATTAGTGCGCACTAACGGGAGTTAGTGCGCACTAACAGAAAATGATACAATTTGACACTTTTCAGGTCAGTTAAGGTCAGTTTAGGAATGAATATGTATTCCTATTGGCTGCCCTCTTATTTATTCATGTTACCAAGGTTCCCACTGACAATATATGGGGGATGGGAAATGGAAACAGTTGGTAGCTTGGCAAAAAAAATAATGTGATCAGTCAATGTGACTAGAACTTGTGCCCTATCCCTGATACTGGGAGTGTTGTGATCTTCCTGCATGCAGTGCCGTATCCCTGATACTGGGAGTGTTGAGATCTTCCTGCACGCAGCGCCCTATCCCTGATACCAGGGGTGTTGTGATCTTCCTGCATTCAGTGCCCTATCCCTAATACCAGGAGTGTTGTGATCTTCCTGCACACAGTGCCCTAACCCTGATACCGGGAGTGTTGTGATCTTCCTGCATGCAGTGCCCTATCCCTGATACCAGGGGTGTTGTGATCTTCCAGCACTCAGTGCCATATCCCTGATACTGGGAGTGTTGTGATCTTCCTGCACACAGTGCCCTATCCCTGATACCAGGGGTGTTGTGATCTTCCTGCACTCAGTGCCATATCCCTGATACTGGGGGTGTTGTGATCTTCCTGCATGTAGTACCCTAACCCTGATACCAGGGGTGTTGTGATCTTCCTGCACACAGTGCCCTATCCCTGATACCGGGAGTGTTGTGAACTTCCTGCACACAGTGCCCTAACCCTGATACCAGGAGTGTTGTGATCTTCCTGCACGCAGTGCATGCAGTGCAGGGATAGGGCACTGCATGCAGGAAGATCACAACACTCCCAGTATCAGGGATACGGCACTGCGTGCAGGAAGATCACAACACTCCCGGTATCAGGGTTAGGGCACTGTATGCAGGAAGATCACAACACTCCCGGTATCAGGGATAGGCACAAGTTCTAGTCACATTGACTGATCACATTACTTTTTTTGTCAAGCTACCAACCGTTTCCATTTCCCATCCCCCCAACCATCACCTCAGTGGGAACCTTGGTAACATCAATAAATAAGAGGGCAGCCAGCCAATAGGAATACATATTCATTCCTATCTGACCTGGAAAGTGTCAATTTGTATCATTTTCTGTTAGTGCGCACTAACTCCCGGTTAGTGCGCACTAACCCGATTAACGATTTTTTAATGATAAATCGTTAGAATTCCTATTGTATTGTGTTCTTTAACGATTTAAGACAATTTGAAAATTATCGGACGATAATTTTAATCATTGAAAAACGATTCACATCCCTAATACCTTATCTTCCTGATGCTAATCCTCTCCAATCATATTACCCGCTATGAACATCATTCAAGACCACTCTCCCCATTCTCAAAATTCTTCACCTTGTCAGCCATTCTGTCTTCTGCACTATCTAATGCTCTTAAACTTCAATTTTTTTTCTTCTTATCCAGACATACACATTCTTCCTGAGAACATTTCATTTTCAACACTATTATTATACTTCTTCTCTGTATTCTCCTGCTCCTCCTTCCTCTCATCTGGATATATCAATCCCAACCTTGGTTCTCCAAGGCAATCTTCATTTGTGCACATCAAACAATTATTCCACCAATCATGTCTCTATCCCCTTCCTTTCTCCCTCTATTTGCAACAAGGTTTCCTGCATTCATGACTTCATTATCACTCATACCTTCCGTTTTCTTGCTTTGACTGAGATATAGTTTTTCCCTCAATGCTGCCTTCTCTCATGAAGGTTAACATTTCATCTCATACACCTTGCTCGGGTGGCCATGATGGCAGTGTTGACATTCTTTCTCTTCCCCTATTGTAGGTTTCAACCTCTTCTTCCACCTCTTCTTCCACCTCAATCCCATGCCTTTTCTTCCTTCAAGTTCCACTCCATCTTTCTATTCATCCTGCTACCTATCTGGGTAGCTGTCATTTAATGCCTGATGTCCTCTTCCTCCTCTCTCACTGATTTTGATGCCTGGTTTCCCTTCTTCCTTGAATCATTTTCCCTTTTCCTCATTCTTAAAGACGTTAACCTCCATGCTATTGATCTGTATGACTGTTATGTCTCAGAGTTCCTTGATTTAGCTTCCTCATTTGACCTTTAGCTATGTTCTGCCACCTCTACTAACTAGCTTGGCCACTGCCTTGACCTAGTTCTTTCCTCTAATTGCTCTATCTCAAATGTTTCTACCTCAATTCTTCCCCCTATGACCATCAGTTAAAAAATTAAACAGTTGATTACCCACAATCTCATCCATTCACCACTAACACATTTTTTAATCTGTAGGCTATTGACCCTTGCATCATCTCACCATTTTCTTATCTCTCCTCTCCTCCACAACATTATTAAAGTCTTTTGACAAAGCAATTTCCTTTAATAACATTATACTCTGCTCTGCTTTAGACACTCTTGCTCGTCTCCTTCCCCCTTCTGTTAGGCATATCAAAGCTCACCCTTTGCTTACTTCCAAAATGTGCTCCCTACATTCCTGCTAAAACCCCATGCCCATACTGACTACGTATATTTCAAATTCATACTGACCTCCTTCTGGTCTACTATTGCATTCATCAAGCAAAACTACCTTGTTCATGTGACAAACTCCCTTGCCTCCAACTCTCACTATCTCTTAGCCACACTCAACTCCCTCCTCAAACTGCCTCCACTTCCAATCCCCCCTCACTCTCTGCCCAGACTATGGCTGACTAGTGCCTTGACAAGATTCACAAGATTAATCTTGAGTTTTCTAGAGGTCACCACATCTCCCTGTTCATTCCTATGCCTTTCCCTTGGACCCTGCCACCAATTTTTCCTTTTCAGAAATTTCAGAGGACAAAACTGCATCTTTCAGGGCTCATGGAAGCACTAGGTGAACTAGGTAGCCATCTACAGTGTTACAGATTTGGGAGCAGCCACTGAGTTCTTCCATCTGCCCCACTCAGAAAACGATTCGCGGCGGGAAATCGCTCCCTGACCCCCGCTGGACCTCCAGGAACTTTTGGCCAGCTTGGGGGGGGCCTCCTGACCCCCACAAGACTTGCCAAAAGTCCAGCGGGGGTCTGGAAGGACCTCCTGCCGTCGAATCCTGTTGGTCTATGGCCGCCGCCATTTTTCAGCGCCATTTTGGAAAATGGCGCCGGCCGAAGACAACAAGATTCAGTAGCAGGAGCCCGTTCCGGACCGCTGCCGTTCCGGACCGCTGCCGTTCCGGACCGCCGCTGGACCACCAGGTAATTTAAGTCATTTGGGGGGGGTTCGGGAGGGTGGGGGATTTAATTTAAAGGGTCGGGGGTGGGTTTTAGCGGGTTTTAACGATTTTAACGATATATCACGATATTTTACCCCCCCAAACGGCAACAATACGATTCCCTCCCCCTCCCAGCCGAAATCGATCATTAAGACGATCGAGGACACGATTCACATCTCTAGTATTGAATGTTTTTTAATACTGGCATATGTGTTTCAGACTGATCAGTTGGAAAATGATTCACTTGCTGGAATGGTATCTCATTAACATCTAGATAAATTTACAGCAGATTGATGCATATTGGAAATATGCTACAGAAACTCTATGAAGCATGTACAATGAGGTTTGTGGGAAGAGGAAACAGTCTTTTTAAGGTAAGTGTCAAGCACATGTCTGGATACTTTACTATTTGTTCTGATACAATCCTCTTGAAAAAGCCAATAGGCAAAACAAAGGTCCTTTGTAAGGGATATGAGTCTTATTTATATCTGACAAGAGAGTTGACAGCTTGTTTAATTCATAGAACATTTTATTTTGCTAAGAAGTTAGAATATCTAAATTAAATGGTATGTGATACTCTCTTTTTAACATGTTTTATTTTTTGTATAAGTTGTATATTTAGGTTGTATTTTGACTGCATTCTGATTATTTATGACTGCTGTCATTGCTGCTGCTCTGATATATATTATTCTCTTCCTTATTGATTTGAGATCTTTCCTGTTGGTCCTACCCAGAACAGCCCTTCTGGCAAAACATGGCTGTGTTGGAGACTGTCCTATTATTGAATTGTTTCTGTATTAAAACTGTATTAAAAAAAAAAAAAAAAACCAGCTTCCTGAGGAAACTGCAAAATATATCTTGCAACATTGAACAACCTTTACGTATTTTCACACATCTTCCTTGACATCCATGTAACCAATCCATATAAACCATACAAACCATATAAGCCAACTGAGCTATCAGATCAATTGGCTGACCTATGCTACTTTGTAGTAACTTTTTAAATAGCTGCACAAATTCACTAATAGTTATGTTCATTCACAAGATCCTTATTAGTATAAGCACTTTTAAGATAAAATAAATTTAACTAGGACAGCCAACTGCTTTAAATTTTTACACCAATTTGTTTTTGGGCCTACACATTTGTTTTATTATCAAGTAGATATTATTTAGTCAGTGCATTCTATAAAAATGATGTTGTCAATCATATAGGGTCATTTTCCAACTTGCATTATGTTGCTTTCACATGTGAAAAATGCCTTAACGCATGCAAAAACACCATAACGCACGGTGTGATGCAAATTTTTAAAAGGGGAGGGATTGGGGCAGAGTCAGAAATTTTGTAAAAGTGGGCTGGCTTCACAAAGTGTGAAGCCATAATATATGGCTGAGAGAGAGAGTGTGTGAGAAAGAGAAAGAGAACTTATCTACAAATCCCTTCTAGTAGTTAGCTATTTATGCTACTATAGGAGGCCCTCCTAGTAACTCGAGGTGAGGTTTAGGTAGTAGTGTAGGGCTTAGGGGCCACTTTGACATTCAATGTGAGACGCACAAACAGAACAGTGCACTCTTGTGAAGATTTGATGTCTTTTGGAGTGAGGAAACTCATACAACATTGAGATTTATACAATGTTCTCTCAACCTAGTATAAATCTCATTCTGGTGTGAGTTTTCTCACTCCGAAAGTCATCAAATCTTCACAAGTGTGCACTGTTCTGTTCATGCATCTCACACTGCATGTTAAAGTGGCCCCTAATCCCTGCACCACTACCTAAGCCCCACCTCAAGTTACTAGGAGGGCCTCCTATAGTAGCATAAATAGCTAACTACTAGAAGGGCTTTGTAGATAAGTTCTCTCTCTCTGTCTCTCTCTCTCATAAAATGAGCACCTTGCAGGTAAGAAAATGCAATTATTGCAGTATTACTGCAAAAAGCTAACACACTTTGCAGTAATACCTGTGCTAAGGTAACACACATTGCAATAAATAGGCTATTACCATAAAACACACCCCTCTTCCTATCACATGCAACATTTTGATAAATCTAGCCCTTAATTTCTTATGAGGTCAAACAAATCAAGATGTTTTCTCTATCATTTTTCCATGTTATTCTATTTATTAAAGTAAATAATACCATTTTCAACAAAAATGAAGAATATTTAGTCAATAAGTTTAAGTTTCATAGTTACTCTCATAATGGATTTTTTTTTCTTACCTGAGAATTTCTGTGAATCCAGAGTGTCTTTTTCTAACAATAATTATTTTTTTGTATCCTCAAGCAAGCATAGAAATCAAAAATGAAAAAAAAAATAGTTCATCCAGTTTTGTTTCTTATCTGCCTCTTCTGGCTCTACAATAAAATTATTTACTTTTGTGAAGTAGTCTTACTCTTTACCCAGTCTTTCATTATAAATTTGGTGAACTTTAATTTGCTGTTTAAAAAAAAGCAATCTCAGAGATCCCATATCAACTACTGAGTACTGGAAATGAAACTAGTTAAAATTCTGCAGCTCATACAGTAACTGAAATACAAAATTGCCATGATGTGATTGAACTTTTCAATCATCTGTAGAAACAATTATAAAATGCAAATTTTCACAAATCATGGATTCTGTTTGTACCCCAGGGTTCTATATAGACCAAAATATGATTTACATGATTTGTGCTGCAAAACTTGCCTAGCCTTTACTGCAGAAGCTAATTTTAATTAAAGGGTCAAAAAGGTTTTTGGGGCATTATTTCAGTAGAGTTTTGAATCAGTACTTTTAACAAAATCATATGGCTCACCAACATCAAGAAAATATTGTATATCCCTCTTCATTCTACCACACACATATGCATCACAATACCATGTCATAGCACTAAAAAAAAAATATTACTCATGCTAGTATGATAAAGATGACCAACCGAAGCATTATCTGGATGAATTGAAAATGACTATTGCAATCATTCCAAATGTATATTGTCAATTCTATCACAATGACAAGTATAAAATATTTCTATGAAGGGGAAATTGATGATAATCTAGAGTACTTCTCTGTCACTACAGCTCACTGACTGGCTAATTTTAAAAAGAACACATGTGCACCGATAAAAATGCGTATAGAGATACACTGCAATTTTATAACATGCACATAATTTAAAATATCCCTGCTGCTCATGATCTTAAAGGTAGCTCAAGTAAATACCCAACACAAATTGCCACCAGGGCTTTAACGGCTTTTACGCATGTATATTTATCACTGTAATAGGGGCACTTTCAACTCAGAGTGGGTTTGGGGGCAAGCTGTGTTACATTGGTGTGCTACAGATCCTTGCACCCTGGCCATGGGCTAGGGAATGAAGGACTTGACCAGGTACATGTAAATCAGTTATTTACTCTCTCAGACAATAGAAAGACTAGGGGGCACTCCATGAAGTTAGCAAGTAACTCATTTAAAAGAAATCGGAGAAAATTATTTTTCACTCAACAAATAATTAAGCACTGGAATTCACTGTCAGAGAATGTGGTCACAGCAGTTACTGTAACTGGGTTTAAAAAAGGTTTGGATAAGGTTCTTATGATTCAAACCCACCTGAGCTGAAAGTGCCCCTCTTACAGTGGTAGACATACATAGTGTCATATTCTCTCTCTTTCTCTCTCTGTCTGTCTCTCTATTAGTTCAGCAGTCTTGAAGACCCTCTGGTTCTTCATCCTGTAAGCCACCCACTTGATCCTGAACCCTTGTGCTGAAATTCCTAAAACTAAAGATCTCTAGATTTGCTCATCAGGACTAGCAGTAAAGTTACACAGATAACACACCACTACACACCAAGGTCGGTGTTACGACCGTCGGTTGCAGACGGCCGCGACCGACTCAACTCACGTCATGTGTTGCCCTGCTCTCCTCTCCGGGTCAACTCGTGGCTGGGGCTAGCCACTACCACCGCATACCTCCGGGTTCTCGAGACTCCTTGTGGCAGCCGGGATGCCACCGACCTCCACACCAACTTTGGGCCTTCCTAGGCACGCGCGCGTGCTTCCAGCCTTCTTTTAAAGGCCCAATGGCAGGAACCTCAGAGACATCCCCAACTAATGACATCACAAGGTTGGGATTCATAAGCACCTCCCTTGGCCTATGCTAATCAACTTGGCAATGAGTTCCTTTGTCTTCTGGGGCTTGCTCCTATTTCCTCGGACCCGTGGTTCTTGCCTTGGATCTACCTGCTGCTCTGGACTATGTCTCAGGTAACCGCTCCTCGGGGGCCTGCTCTCACTCCAATTGGGGACCCTGTCTCCAGGCTTTCCCGCTCCTCGGGGTAGCCCTTGTGCCTTCCAGAGGTCCTGCCTGCTGGCTTCCCTGCTTCTCGAGGTTGCCCCACTAACTACCTTACTGCTTTGGAGACTCGACTCTGCGCTTCCTCGCTCCTCGGGGCAGTGCCTATGGTCTACACCAATGACTGTACTCTGTGCTTCCCCTCTCCTTGCGGCAGTGCCTATGTTCTACACCAGTGACTGTACTCTGCGCTTCCCCGCTCCTCGGGGCAGTACCTATGTTCTACACCAGTGACTGTACCCTGCGCTTCCCCGCTCCTCGGGGCAGTACCTACGTTCTACACCAGTGACTGTACCCTGCGCTTCCCCGCTCCTCGGGGCAGTGCCTACGTTCTACACCAGTGACTGTACTCTGCGCTTCACCGCTCCTTGCGGCAGTGCCTACGTTCTACACCAGTGACTGGACCCTGCGCTTCCCCGCTCCTCGGGGCAGTGCCTACATTCTACACCAGTGACTGTACTCTGCGCTTCCCCGCTCCTCAGGGCAGTTCCTACGTTCTACACCAGTGACTGTACCCTGCGCTTCCCCGCTCCTCGGGGCAGTGCCTAAGTTCTACACCAGGACTGTACTCTGCGCTTCCCCGCTCCTCGCGGCAGTGCCTACGTTCTACACCAGTGACTGTACTCTGCGCTTCCCCGTTCCTCGGGGCAGTGCCTACGTTCTACACCAGTGACTGTACTCTGCGCTTCCCCGCTCCTTGCGGCAGTGCCTACGTTCTACACCAGTGACTGTACCCTGCGCTTCCCCGCTCCTCGGGGCAGTGCCTACGTTCTACACCAGTGACTGTACCCTGCACTTCCCCACTCCTCGGGGCAGTGCCTACGTTCTACACCAGTGACTGCGCTTCCCCGCTCCTCGCGGCAGTGCCTACGTTCTACACCAGTGACTGTACCCTGTGCTTCCCCGCTCCTCGGGGCAGTGCCTATGTTCTACACCAGTGACTGTACCCTGCGCTTCCCCGCTCCTCGGGGCAGTGCCTACGTTCTACACCAGTGACTGTACTCTGCACTTCCCCGCTCCTCGCGGCAGTGCCTACGTTCTACACCAGTGACTGTACCCTGTGCTTCCCCGCTCCTCGCGGCAGTGCCTACGTTCTACACCAGTGACTGTACCCTGCGCTTCCCCGCTCCTCGGGGCAGTGCCTACGTTCTACACCAGTGACTGTACCCTGCGCTTCCCCGCTCCTCGCGGCAGTGCCTACGTTCTACACCAGTGACTGTACCCTGCGCTTCCCCGCTCCTCGGGGCAGTGCCTACGTTCTACACCAGTGACTGTACTCTGCGCTTCCCCGCTCCTCGCGGCAGTGCCTACGTTCTACACCAGTGACTGTACCCTGCGCTTCCCCGCTCCTCGGGGCAGTGCCTACGTTCTACACCAGTGACTGTACCCTGCGCTTCCCCGCTCCTCGGGGCAGTGCCTACGTTCTACACCAGTGACTGTACCCTGCGCTTCCCCGCTCCTCGCGGCAGTGCCTACGTTCTACACCAGTGACTGTACCCTGCGCTTCCCCGCTCCTCGGGGCAGTGCCTACGTTCTACACCAGTGACTGTACCCTGCGCTTCCCCGCTCCTCGCGGCAGTGCCTACGTTCTACACCAGTGACTGTACCCTGCGCTTCCCCGCTCCTCGGGGCAGTGCCTACGTTCTACACCAGTGACTGTACCCTGCGCTTCCCCGCTCCTCGGGGCAGTGCCTACGTTCTACACCAGTGACTGTACTCTGCGCTTCCCCGCTCCTCGGGGCAGTGCCTACGTTCTACACCAGTGACTGTACTCTGCGCTTCCCCGCTAATTGCGGCAGTGTCTACGTTCTACACCAGTGACTGCGCTTCCCCGCTCCTCGGGACAGTGCCTACGTTCTACACCAGTGACTGTACCCTGTGCTTCCCCGCTCCTCTGGGCAGTGCCTACGTTCTACACCAGTGACTGTACCCTGCGCTTCCCCGCTCCTCGGGGCAGTGCCTACGTTCTACACCAGTGACTGTACCCTGAGCTTCCCCGCTCCTCGGGGCAGTGCCTATGTTCTACACCAGTGACTGTACCCTGCGCTTCCCTGCTCCTCGGGGCAGTGCCTACGTTTATCTACCAGAGATTCCACCATGCGCAGCCCCGCTCCTCGGGGCAGCTTATGTCACTACTTCGGAGTTTCGACTCGGGCTTCCCCGCTCCTTGGGTCAGCCTACGTCATCACACCAGAGCCTCTCTCACTACACTGTCCCACCCCTCAGGAAAGTCTCTGCTGCATTCCTCCAGAAGTTCCTGTCTTGCACCCCCCGCTCCTTGGGGCCTGCTTAGTGCTTTTCTGTTGGAGGCTCCTGCTCTGGTACTTGTATCTCCAGTTCTGCCTGAGTACTGTGTGTCCCTCTGAACTGTGTCTCTTGCCCCACTCCTCAGGATACCTCACAGTACTCTCTCTAGAAGCCCCTGTGATCACATGGCTGTGACGCAGGACATTCTATCTCTCTACTACTACTACCAAGTCCCCTGCTGCAGCTAACCTCGCCTCCCAATGGTGAGGACCTGTGGGGCTCCTCCCTGCAGGTTGCATCAACCCTCACCTCGGGCAAAGTGTCCACGAAACCCACAAATCCTAACAGTCAGCTTTTCTAAAATTTGGAGTTTCATGTGTAACTCTTAGGAATGCCCATGTCCTTCCACTTTTCCACCCCCTTGTTCTTGATGCGTACATGGGTATACGTGCATTAGGGATGTGAATCGTTTTTTGACGATTTAAAATATCATCCGATATATTTTAAATCGTCAAAAAACGTTAGGGCCACGATACAATACCAATTCCCCCGATTTATCGTTAAAAAATCGTAAATCGGGGGAAGGGGGAGGGCAGGAAAACCGGCACACTAAAACCCCCTAAAACCCACCCCCGACCCTTTAAATTAAATCCCCCACCCTCCCGAACCCCCCCCCCCCAATGCTTTAAATAACCTGGGGATCCAGCGGTGGTCCAGAACGGCGGCGGTCTGGAACGGCCCCCTCAATTGAATCCTGTTGTCTTCAGCCGGCGCCATTTTGCAAAATGGCCGCCGCAAAATGGCGGCGGCCATAGACAAAAACGATTCGACGCAGGAGGTCGTTCTGGACCCCTGCTGGACTTTTGGCAAGTCTTGTGGGGGTCAGGAGGCCCCCCCAAGCTGGCCAAAAGTTCCTGGGAGTCCAGCGGGGTTCAGGAAGCGATTTCTTGCCGCGAATCGTTTTCCGTACGGAAAATGGCGCCGGCAGGAGATCGACTGCAGGAGGTCGTTCAGCGGGGGTTCCGGACCGCCGCTTAACGACCTCCTGCAGTCGATCTCCTGCCGGCGCCATTTTCCGTACGGAAAACGATTCGCGGCAAGAAATCGCTTCCTGAACCCCGCTGGACTCCCAGGAACTTTTGGCCAGCTTGGGGGGGCCTCCTGACCCCCACAAGACTTGCCAAAAGTCCAGCGGGGGTCCGGAACGACCTCCTGCGTCGAATCGTTTTTGTCTATGGCCGCCGCCATTTTGCGGCGGCCATTTTGCAAAATGGCGCCGGCTGAAGACAACAGGATTCAATTGAGGGGGCCGTTCCGGACTGCCGCCGTTCTGGACCACCGCTGGATCCCCAGGTTATTTAAAGCATTGGGGGGGGGGGTTCGGGAGGGGGGGGGATTTAATTTAAAGGGTCGGGGGTGGGTTTTAGGGGGTTTTAGTGTGCCGGCTCACGATTTTAACGATTTTCACGATAGTTTACACACCCAAACGGCAACAATACGATTCCCTCCCCCTCCCAGCTGAAATCGATCGTTAAGACGATCGAGGACACGATTCACATCTCTAACGTGCATACTTCATGGCTTCTTAAAATTCATGTTGCTCTAGCATGGCCCACAGAAACTTGTATGGGGCCGTTTTTGTATGAACGACGCTTTTAAAATCTACCTGTGAAATTTTTAGCAGAGTTCGTTGCAAACTAGATTCTATAGGGTTTTGAACTTTTGTCCCAATTCAAAACTATTTCTGATATTTGCTGGAATCGATGCTCTAAATTATAATTTGAATAGAGAACATTTTCAAGAACCTTGATTGGCACTGAGTTGCAAAGGTTGAAGGTAGATCCAGGCATACCATGTCACTCTCTTACATCTGTACTATCCCATGGAGATGTGAATCTGAACCGGAATCGGTTCGGATTCCGGTTCCGATTCACATGTGGTTTTTTTTTCATTGGGCCCGATCGCGGTTTTGTTTACCGGCTGCGCCCTAGTCGATAAACAAAAAACCTACCCCGACCCTTTAAAACTAATCCCTTAGCTTCCCTCACCCTCCCGACCACCCAAAAAACTTTTTACAGGTACCTGGTGGTCCAGTGGGGGTCCCTGGAGCGATCTCCCGCTCCCGGGCCATCGGCTGCCACTAATCAAAATGGCGCCGATGGCCCTTTGCCCTTACCATGTGACAGGGTATCTGTGCAATTGGCCGGACCTGTCACATAGTAGGAGCACTGGATGGCCGGTGCCATCTTGTGCTCCTACCATGTGACAGGGGCTGACCAATGGCACCAGTAGCCCCTGTGACATAGTAAGGGCAAAAGCTATCGGTGCCATTTTGATCACTGGCAGCCGACAGCCCGAGTGCAGGAGATCGCTCCTGGACCCCCGCTGGACCACCAGGGGCTTTTGGCAAGTCTTGGGGGACCCTCCAATACGGCGAAAACGAATGCACACCCCTACTTCCTGGTGGTAGAATGGTGGGACCGAAGGTCCGTGGTGCAGGATAGAATGGGAGATAGGCCCTCGAGGAGCGAGTTCCCAATAGTCCAATATCCTGAAATGTAGAAGAGAGAGAAAGACCCCCGAGGAGTGGTTGTATTAGTTAGTGAGGACCCCGAAGGGTAGTTGGAAGCGAGAGACCCCCAAGGAGCGGGTGTCTAGAGCTTCTTACAGGAGCAAGGCCTTTGGAGTGAAAGTGGAGTCTAAGCATACAGCTTAGAGCGGTCAGAGTAGCTAAACCAAAGCTTTGCTAACTCAAGATGGTAGCGGAAGCGGAGGCTAGAAATACCCTGAGGTACTGACGTCCCCGAGGTTCCCGCCATGACGTGTATTTGAGCATAGGAGATGTGCGTGCTCGCACCCTAGGAGGCCACGGGAGTGAGCATGGCCAATGGGGACACCCATGCTGGTTTGGAAATGCCAAGACCCTCGGCACTTGGCACCTGAGGCAGCCATCTTGCCCAAAGAGAGTGAAAGAGGAGAAAAAGAGGTAAGGCACAGCGGTCGCAGCCATCTGCGACCGACGGACACAACAATTTGTAGTGTACTGTGTGGCGTTTATTCAATGAAAGAGGGGAATTGCAGCCAGCTTGCAATGTATTCAGTAATGTTGCTAGCTTTACTTGCTTGTACTAAAAAAAATTAAACAGGAAATGGCAAAAAATGCAAACTTTATATTTTGTTCATTGCCATTAAGTTTCTGCTAATAAAACTTGGGTGGATTCTTATCTATCTCTGTGTTTTTAGTTGTATTTGATATAATAAGATAGGGACCTGGGATTTTTTTCTAGTCTTTTACCAAACTGGGAGGGGGATCAGGATTTCTTCCCTGTAGTTTATAATGTCAGACAGAATATAGCAGTATAGTCTTCAAAATGTCCTCTCTTCTCCATTAATTTTAAAATGTGGAATTCCTTGGAGTCTACTCTTTCTCCCATGGGGTAGATTTTAAAAGGTATGCACGGGCGTGCATGTCCGTGCGCTACCTGGCGCGCACACATGGATGCCCGATTTTATAAAATCGGTGGTCGGCACGCGCAAGGGGGTGCACAATTGTGCACCCTGCACACGCTGACACCCACAGCCTTTACCCGTTCCCTCCCAAGCTGCTCCGATTTCAGAGCGGCCTCGGAGGGAACTTCCTAACCCCCCCTAATCTAACCTTCATACCCCTTCCTCTAACCTATCCCCTTCCCCCCCCCCCCCCCCCCCCCCCCCCCGGCCCTATCCTAAACCCCCCTGACTTTTGTTTTACCTTCTGCACCTGCCTCCGGGCAGGTGCAGGTTGCACGAGCTGGCAGCCTGCCAGCACGTGATCCCCCAGCACAGCGGAAAATGGCCACTGTGTAAGGAGGCTCTGACCCCTCCCCTTCCCCGCTTCTTTTTCGAAGCCCCGGGACTTAGACGCGTTCCGGGGCTTTATGCGCGTCACTGGGCCTTTCTAAAATAGGCCCGGCGTTCCTAACCCCACCTACGCACGTAAATCCATCAGATTTACGCACGTAGACTTTAAAAAATCTGGTCCATAATGTTTAACATCAATCTTAGACCACTGGGAAATCTCATCTATAGGCAAGGATAAAATTATTTGTGTATGCAGATGATGTCCTATTATACTTGTCTTTGAGTGAGAGCCAGTTTTCCTTTTTAACAAAATTAAAACTTTGCCTTGGAAAGGTTTCAGAATGATCAAGTTTAAATAGGCTTAAACTTTACCTCCAAAGAAGTCTTATGGGTTACGAAAGCCTCTTTATGTGCGTAACTGGGCCTTCTCTTCATGTACTTGCACTTCTGGATAGTAATATATTGCCCATAAGTTAACAGATAAAGTCTTGAAATTCTCTTTGACAATACCTTAAACATAGGGCTGCAGATTTCAGCTATATGAAAAAATTGTCATTTTCAGCTGTAGCATATTTGTTTATTTTAAACATGTATAACCCATCTACTTCATGGGGAAAATAAGAATATTCATAAAATATAAATAACCATACATAACAAGAATGCAAACATTTTGACACAATAAATAAAAGAAAGAAATATGGGTTTTTATTTATCACCTTAGGTAATTTTCAGTCCAAGATGACTTAATTACTCTGATCCAGCCACTTATTAAAACTATTAATATTAAGACTGGACTAGTAAATCTTTCTCAGAGCATGCATAGAAAGGAAATGCAGTGTTTCTTGCATATGCTTAATCCTTACAGTGGGAGGGGGTCAGCATCACTGGATCCAAATAGCAAAGATAGGAAATTTAGAAAAATGCTTCATTGTGATTTATCATGTATGTGGTTTCCTTGCCAATGTGCCTTGACTCAGCTCTGACAAGGCTGTGAGGTCACATATGGAAGGGCTCATTGCTAGAGGTATGCATACATTTTTTTCATCCCCGTTTCATTTTTGGTTTGGGGGTGAGGCATTTCAGTCTACCCTCGGATCAGAAATTTTTTTTTCATTGCCAATTTTGTTAAAAACCCACCCAACCCTTCAAATTTAATTAAATACAATGCCCCCCATACTCCCAATCCCCCCAAGACTCATCAAAAGTCCATGGTGGTCTAGCGAGGGGGCCCGAGAGTGGGTCTCCTACTCTCAGGCTGTCGGCTGCCAGTAATCAAAATGGTGCCAGCAGCCCTTTGCCCTTACTATGTGACAGGGGCTGGCCAATGGCACCGGTAGCCCCTGTCACATGGTATGGGCAAAAAGCCACTGGCACCATTTTGATTACTGGCAGCCGACAAGCCGAGAGTGGAAGATCACTCCTGGGATGCCCACTGGACCACCAGGGACATTGGAGGATTCTTGGGGGAGTTGGGAGCATGTGTGGGAGGGGATGTATTTAATTAAATTTGAAGGGTTGGGGCAGGTTTGGGATTTTTTTTCCCTAGATGTGCACTCCCCCCCCTCCCCAGAAAAAAAAACCACAATAGGAAAACCACACAAAATTTTAATTTTACTGAGTATATGGAGATTTGTACTAGTAACTAAGAAATACAACACTGTTTTTGCTGACTTATAACACTGTGACAACAGGTACCACCCACTTTGCTTTCTCTTCCCTTTATAAACCTTTTAAAACCTTTTTCTTTTACTCTGAGAAAGAGTTTTAGAATCAGTATTTCTCTGAAATCCATCAGAGAAATGACTGACTAACAGTGAAAAAAATGAGGACAATATGCTGGGATAGACTGTTTTAAAAGTGCTCCACCTTAATTGGTCATCCTTCTTCCTTTTCTTTTCTACACCTGCTCTGTCTGGCTTGAAGAGAAAAACAACCACAGTTCTTATTCTTCAGTAGGATATAATGTATCTAGAAACTAATTAAACAAATTTTCAGAAGCACTGTCCATTCATTTTGGAAACAATGAACCAAAAGAAAAATGTAATCATTCGTTGCATTCTACCAATTTGTTTCAAATGAATGCACCTGCCAAATAGGGAGGGTCCCTGCTTTGCGAAAAGAGATTTCTCATTCTGGGCTTTTCTTTCTATGGGGGAATGAAGGCCCTGATCTGAGTTCTTTGTCTGAACAAGGATTCACGCAGGATCTGTGTGAAGTGAGTGTCGAGTACCTGTCTAGGGGTAACCAACACTGCAGAAAGTAGAAAAGAGAGAGCTGCCCATCTTGTGCCCTGATCAAGGTTTCCAAAGCAGTTCAAATGACAGGAGGAGAAAAGTGTGCAGGAGAAAAATTCAAGCATTGGAAAACCAACATGGGTCCTTGGGATTTAGGGAGCTCAGATTCTCTCCATGGAAGCTTCAAACTCCATGAAATGGAATAATGGGATTCCAGGAGAGTGTATCCACAGCAAGGATATATAACTGCCTGAGTACTCTAAATGCTTAAAACTGTACCTCTTGCAACATTTTGATTTTATTTCAATAAACTTTTAATTTGTGCCATGTCTCCTTGGAGCTAGAAAATCAAAATGCCTTGATCCGTGAAGGCAATTCTTCGCCCTCACTGGAGGATCCACCCCAGAGACTATAGGATTAAGTTCTGGTATCGAGTGTGCCCTCAGGTAAACATTGGGGGGAAAGGGGGGGCTACACATGACAATCAAAAGTAATATTATTATCATTGCAGTCCATAATGTATATCTTTTTACATCAAATCCTGGGGAAAACATTGATTTATTTTCCCTTACAGAATTAAAATTCAGCTATAAGAATTTGTCTATGTAACATAACAAATACAGAGCCGATTTGCCGGAATCAGATTTTTTGCTATAAAGAAAACACTATATATATTCTTAACATTCATTGTTTGTAATGACAGGGACATAATTAAATTTAATATTCTAACCTTCTGAGAGAGTATATTTGTATTTTGTATTGTAATATATTTTCCAGCTGACTCAGGAAGCAGTGTGGTGCAGTTCCTTTGTTTTGACAGAATTATGGTAGCACCATTAGCTGAAACAGTAATTTTACAGGTAATGTTTGCATATGCTTGGCAATCAGATTGAAACAGTTGGATAACAAGCAGTGAGTTTGAAAAAGGCAAAAAGCAAAATAAACTTTAAGTCTTAATAGTGTAAATTCTTTAGACTCTATTAAAATTCAACACCCTGTGATTTACAACTACCTATGTTATTCAACTTATTTTCAAGGTAAATGATAAGAAAACAACATTTATTATAGTTGTGATTGCGATTGCATGACATTATTTATTTATCTGTTTATTTATTATTTAAAAACTGTTCTATACCTTCGTTAAGTTAGATAACCATCACAACGATTTACAGAAAGGCATGATAAAGAAAATAATAAGTGGTATAGATTACAAATTAAGCATGTGAAATCATAGTACGGTAACATATTTTAATACGATAAACTTTCTGTTTAAGTTAAGCCTATATGTTGGTTAGGAAACTGTTAAGCGGTTCAAATCTAACATTAATATTAGGGATGTGCAGCCAAAACGTTTTCGTTGCATTCGTGATACGTATTCATGGGGGGTCAATTCCGTTTCATGCGGAAGTATTGAGAATTCCATAAGTTGTCGATCTGTCAATACGTTACTACGGCGAGTTAAATTCCTGTCCCAGCTAAAATTAAAATTAACTACAACCCCCCATCCTCCTGACCCCCCCAAGACTTACCAAAACTCCCTAGTGGTCCAGCGGCGAGTCCAGAAGCCATCCCTGCATTCTCACACCCACGTTTGCCGGTTTCATCATGACGCCGATAGCCTGTGTCACAGGGGCTACCGGTGCCATTGGTCAGTCCCTGTCACATGGTCACCGGCGCCATCTTGTGCTCCTACCATGTGACAGGGGCTGACCAATGGCACCGGTAGCCCCTGTGACATAGTATGGGCAAAGGCTATCGGCGCCATTTTGAGTCCTGGCATCGGACGGCAGGTCGCTCCGGGACCCCCGTTGGACCCACAGGGACTTTTGGCCAGCTTGGGGGGGGCCTCCTGACTCCCACAAGACTTGACAAAAGTCCAGCGGGAGTCCGGGAGCGACCTCCTGCATGCCGGCCGTCAAATGCCAATATTCAAAATGGCGCCAATCGCCTTTGCCCTCACTATGTCACACATAGTGAGGGCAAAGGCGATTGGCGCCATTTTGAGACTCAAAATCACAGTCTGATGCCAATACTCAAAATGGCGCCGATCGCCTTTGCCCTCACTATGTGTGACATAGTGAGGGCAAAGGCGATCGACGCCATTTTGAGATGCAAAGGCAAAGGGCAAAGGTGATTGCTTCTCAAAATGGCGCCGATCGCCTTTGCCCTCACTATGTGGCTGGGGGTCCAGCAGGGGTCCGAAAGCGATTTCGTTGTCGGCTGCCAGTAATCAAAATGGCGCCGATAGCCTTTGCCCATACTATGTCACAGAGGCTTTCGGCGCCATTGGTCAGCTCCAGTCACATGACAGGAGCACAAGATGGTGCCGATGGCCATGTGACAGGGGCTGACCAATGGCGCCGGTAGCCCCTGTGACATGGTAGTTCAGAGGCTATTCAGCACCATTTTAAAGAGCACGGCTTGCAAATAGCACGGGCACGGAGGGCAAATGGAACCCGGGACCCCGCTGGATCACCAGGGATGTACTTAGTAAGTCTTGGGGAGGGATCGGGATGGGGGGTAGTTTGTAAACTTTGTATTTATGTAGAAAACTGATTTTAAATGCTTGGGGTGGGTTTTCTTTAAGCTTCCTTTGCCGTTTCGTTTTTTGGCCCGGTTTCGGGTTTCCTCGTTTCGTTTTTCAAAAAAACGAAACCAGAAAACCCGAAATTTACCACGAGGTATCCGAGTCAAAAAACGACCCGGCAGAAAAAAACGAAGCACATCTCTACCAATGACAGTTCTCTTTCCCTTACTTGAGTGAGGTGTGCTGATTTAACATAGAGGACATACAATTAAATATGCTTTTGATGCATAAAAGTATAAGGAAATGTATTTACTATTGTCAGAAAATGCTTAGGGGAAGATTTTTAAACGAGCGCGCACGGGGTACATTTGTGCACAAACGTACACCCGATTTTATAACATGCACATGCTGCCGTGTGCATGTTATAAAATCTGGGTTCGGTGCACGCAAGGGGGTGCACACTTGTGCACCTTGCGCGAGTCGAGCCCTAGGGGAGCCCTGATGGCTTTCCCCGTTCCCTCCAAGGCCGCTCCGAAATCAGAGCGGCATTGGAGGGAACTTTTCTTCTGCTCATCCCACCTTCCTCTCCCTTCCCCTATCTACCCCACCCCCCAGCCCTACCTAAATCTCCCCTACCTTATTTTATTTTTTATGCTTGCCTCTGTCAGGCGTATCTTGCACGTGCTGGCCAGCTGCCAGCGCGTCAACCCCCGGCACAGCCGCTGTGCCAAAGGCCTCGGTCCCACCCCCGAACTGCCCCAGGATCGATGCCCCACCCCTTTTTCAAAGCTCCGGGACATATGCGCGTCCCGGGGCTTGCGCACGCCGCCGAGCCTATGCAAAATAGGCTCGGCGCGCGCAGGGGCAGGTTTTCGGGGTTACGCATGTAAGTTTTGCGTAACCCTTTGAAATTCTACCCCTTAATTTGTAGACAAAAAGAAAGTGTAACTGTGGAGCAGCTGTGGGGGGAGGCGGAGTGCAGGGAGCAGTAACAGGGCAGGGTATCATGTATGTGTGTGTTGGAGGGGGAGGGCAGCAGGGAAGGCCAGGACCAGAGCCAGATGTGAACCCTCTCTTTCTCCTAAGCACAAACCCTAACACGCACAGTCTCTCGTACACAATTGTGAACACACTTTTCATGCTTTTTCTTTTCCTTATTCCAGTGATCCTTCATCCCCAACTTGACCCAGTGAAGGACAATTGGGGGTTGAACACTGATAAGGACTGTGGTGGAGGGTCACTGAGGTAAGGAGGAGGAGGGTAGAGAGAATGGGGGCCCTTTCTTTCTACCCCATCCTCATCATCATCTCTGCTCTGATTATTCTGGTTCCCTATCTCATGCACCCTTCCTCTCCCCATGATTCCTCCGGTGGTTCTCATCTCCCCCCAGTGTTCCTAGAGCCCCCAAGTCTCACTCCCAATCCCTGGAGGTTCTAGAGGCTCCTTTCCCACAATGATCACAAATAACAGAAAATTATCCTCTACTTGCCCTTCTTGGCTAGTAAGGAACATGCCGCCTCGTTGAACTGGACTCAGTTGGCTATCTTATGCCTTGCAAGTGGGGACAGACTGGGATTCACCATCTGATCTCAACCTCTTCGAACAGGATGGGGGAGGACTGGAATTCAAAAGTTCATCCTGCTCTTTGCCTCCTTGGAAGAGAAATAAGGAAGTGGCACACATTCTCTCCTTGCTCAGTCTCTCTCACCCCCATCCCCCCATCCTCCCTCCCTACTATCCCTTCCCTTCCCCTCCCCTCATTCACTCTTTCCCTGCCTATAGTGAAACATTGCTTGAATTATAATCACAAATTTGAAGATTTCAAATGGATTATTATTGACTCAGTGCATGTTTTGGTGTGAGGGGTTGATTTGACCACGCTACTTAATTTCAAAGAACATCAATGGTTTTTCCGGCTAAACACTATTACACTGAGGGGACTCAATGAAACCATTGATTGGCTTTCATTGATTTGAGATGTGTAGATTCCCATTGACCAAATGGTGCTGCTTTTTCAGATCTGATTGGGTTCTTTAGTATTGAAAACATGAACATTTTAGAAGGGAGGGCTTAGTCCGCTGATGTGGAGAGCTTGTAATGTTTATCCTAGAAAATATGCTTGCTCCTTATTTGAAATGTAAGTGGTAAACGTTAACTTTTTGAATGTTAGTGTATTTTCTTACTTTTTATTAATACACTTGTATGATTTTTTAGTAAGAAAAATATGAATTAATGATTCCGCGCTCCCCCTGAAGAAGATACAAATGGGATATATTTAGATTTTGGGTACTTGCAGGTACTTGTAGCCTGGATTGGTCACTGTTGGAAACAGGATGCTGGGCTTGATGGACCCTTGATCTGACCCAGTATGACAATTTCGTATGTTCTTAAACGCAGTGTGTTGGGCAAGGGACCTCACTTAAAAGGACTTTCAATATTAAGATAAGTAGATTGGAGCATTTATGACTAAAAGCATTCAGGATAAACAAAGTAATCAATCAATTTCAGTTTTATATGCAACAAAAAATGTTTATAAAAAACTTTGAGGCCATTTTGAGACCTATGATTAAATGTTGTGAGTGAAATATAAGCGCGTTGGTGTTCACGTTCTTTGTTAACATGATGCATAGCTGAGCGATTGGCTTATCACTCCATTATATGAAGGTCTCTATATGTTCCTCCTGTGGGATATGAAATGATAATCTCACACACACACACACACACACACACACACACACTATCTCTCTCTCTCCGTCTCTCTTTCCCACATGCTCAGTCACACACACACACACACACACACACACACACACACACACTATCTCTCTCTCTCTCCGTCTCTCTTTCCCACATGCTCAGTCACACACACACACTATCTCTCTCTCTCTCCGTCTCTCTTTCCCACATGCTCAATCACACACACACACACACACACACACAGACAAATGCTCTTTCTCTTTCACACATGCTCAGTAACACACTCTTCCTCTCTCCCACATGCTCAATCGCATACACACTCTCCCTCTGTTCCATGTGCTAAATCACACACACACATGGAAACAGGATGCTGGGCTTGATGGACCCTTGGTCTGACCCAGCCTGGCAATTTCTTATGTTCTTATGTTCAATCATACATGCTTGCTTATGCATGCTCAATTACAAACATATACATATTCTCTCATACACACATGCTCAGTCACACACACAATACTCCCTGTCTTACTTCACTAGCTCCTGCTCTGGAAGCATATGGGCAGCAGGAGTTTTCTCCTTCAGCACCCCAGCTGGGAGAACTCCTTCAGGTGCAGGGGCCAAAATGTTGGGTCTTTTGATTTCTTCTGCCACGGGGGCTAACTCTGTTCTGCCTAGGCTCCTCCTCCTTTTGCCTGTGCCGCAGATACTGCTCTGCCTCCTGCTTTTCAGTCTCCTCCTTTTGCCCCACACAGCCGATGCTGCTCTGGAGCCTGGGCAGATGACGCTGTTCTGAGGCTTCTCTAATTCGGTAAGGTGCAGCTGATGCTCCTCCTTTTGGCTTGGGTGGCGGATACTGCTATGAGACCTCCCTATTTCAGCCCCTACAGCCAACGTTGCCCTGACTTCTACTTTTCTTGGCTCCCATGACCAATGTTGTTATGGGGTCACCTTCTTTCCTCTTCTTGGACTCATGTTTTAGCTTGCTCCTTCTTCCCATCACCACTGCTGCCCCTTGAACTGTGGCACTCTAGACAACCATCTAGTCTCCCTAGTGCTTCCATGATTCCATTCCAAGCTGCACTCACAACATCCAGGTTGCACACATAGCTGTTTTCAAGTCTCTGCTCCAGGCTGCACCTGAAGTAATTCCAAGCCTCTCCTCCAGATTGCTGCTTCTGCAGCAACACTGCCAAAGACTCTTTTGCATGCTGCACCTGCCACAGATTGAAAGATTTTACCCCAGGCTTTGCCTACTGCAACACCAGAGCCTATACTCCAAGTTGCTCCTGCCATAGCACCAAAAACTCTACTCCAGGCTGTGCCTCCTGCAGCTTCACCAAGACCTTGCTCCAGGTTGTTTCTCCAGCAACAGTGCCAAAAGCTTGCTCCAGACTATGCCCACAGCAGACTTAAAGATTTCATTCACAGCAATTCCAGCCTTCTGGGCAGAGACAGTGGCTCTGAGGATCCCAGCCTTCAGAGCCAAGCAGGCTACTCTGAGGATTCCAGCATTCCTGGTTGAGCCAAGTTCAACAAGTTCAACGCCGGCTGTCCAGGCTGACCCAGAGCCAGCAAGTCCAGCACCGGTTGTCTGGAACAAGCCAGTTCCAGTAACTCCAGCACCAGCTATACAAGCCAAACCAGCTCTATCAAATCCAGTGGTGGTTCCTCTCCATGCATTTGAAGCATCTGCTACAGCTCTTGTCCAGGGAGTGGCCATTCCTTTGATAACTCTGACAAATTCAAAAATTCCATGTCCAGTTGTCCCAGCACCCCTTGTGCAGACACCAATGAAGCCAGCCCCTCCTATGATGACTCCAGCGTTTCAGGCTGAGCCAGCAATTCTCTTGATGACTCCACTCCAGACTGCACCAGTTTCTGCTGCGATGATGCCCTGCCTGACTGTTTCAGCCATTCCTATGACATCTCATGGCATGATATAAATGTTTCACGATTAGCGTCTCCGTTTAAAAAGAAAAATAAATTTATGAAAATATGCGCATATGCTTTGGCAAAGATAAGTATTCTTTCTTCTCTTTTGAAAGTATTTTAAGAATTTATGGGACTATAAATGATAAAAGGAAAATATGCACAAAAAACTTTTAAATATTTCTAGTTTTTGCGGACACAATTATGAGATCTATGGTTAGTCCAGCCAAGTTGGGCAAAACTGTCCTTTGGCGTTTAAAGGTTCCCACTTACGATGGTCTCTATAATATCTCTGTTGCCTTTGGTTCTTTTTTGAGTAAGTTTATTATTTCACCTGGGTTTTGTTGGGTCCTTTTGTCCAGGCTGAGATGAAAACCAGGTATCCATCCGAAGGAGGAAAAGAGGGATGGATAGGTAGGGCAGGCAGGCAAAGGCAAGAACAAGTAGGATGAAGACTGAAGACAAACTGGACAAAGACTGAATGCAAGGAAGCAATACGCACTACTTAGGAGTAGCTGGACCTGTTGCTGAGTCAGTGAGGGAAGGCAAGGCAGAGCCCTTTATAGGGCTTGGCTTGTGAGATCATCAATAGGTGCAGCAGAGCTTTTCCTACCATGGGCCCTTTAAATAAAGGGAGGCTGTGCACATGCACCTAAGGAGGAGTGTGGCAAGATGGGGCCGGAGGCATCCTGCCACTTTAAGAGATGGTAACATCTCGCCACATTGGAGCGTGGCATCCCGCAGCATCCCACTGCTCCCAGCAACGCTTGGCCATGTTGGGAGCCAGTAGAGATGGCTCGATCAGAGAGGTGAGTGTGGCGGTTCGTGGAGGCAGTCTGGAGACCGCCAAAATTAACAAAACCTTTTAAGAATGAACAGTTCTTAATAATCCCTTGCACAAATAACTTTCAGTAGTTAAACCCAAATCTATTACTTGTCTACCCAAGGCCATGCCTGTGTATCTGTGCAGTCAACACCAGCTATCTCCACAGCTTGAGTGCTTGCACTAGCAATGGTGAACTCTATGTCAACTTACTTGCTATCCAAGCTCCTGCTCATTGGCAGGTGAAGTCAGCCCCAGTGTCATACCCCAGGCTAAATGGGGTCTGGCCCTTTGCCCTCTTTGGATTGTGCCCCTTAGGGTTCAGAATAGGCTTTTGGGAGTGTCTGGAGGCTACCCATTAGAGGGAGAGATGTATCAGGTGCAACTGGGATTGAACCTGTGGCTACAGGTATTGAAGACTAGGGGATCCTGCTGTGACACCATAGAGTCTCTGAATTGCCAAGTACTCTGCAAAACATATTAAACAAACAGAGTTAGGGAGACTTGCTTCTGGAAACTCCCTATTAGCATTAGAAGTTTCCAGAAGCATTAGCATTAGGTGTATCCCAAATAGAGGGCTATATTTAATGATTTCTAGCCTGACACATCTTTGTCGGTCCAACAACCCTCTCAGCATCTGTCTCACAGAAGCACTTATCCTTGTGACTCCTGGTCCTTTTGTAACCATGTTTCTGATTTCTGCCTGGTAATCATGTTTTTGCTTGATAAATCTTCCTTTCTTTCAGGACAGTTTTCATGTCCTGTTTCTCCAGTTCCAGTGTTTCTGCCTCACACTTCTCCCCTGGTTCTTCTCTAGCTTCTGGACTTCACTGGCCTTGCCTCTCCAAACATGCACCTTCCCTCCAGTGCAGCCCTGATTGCTGATCCCAGATATTCCCTGGCAAACAGCACCTTGAGGTACAACATTCTCTAACTCATCTGGAAGAGATTTAAACTGACCCAAAGCAATCTGCTGAATTCGGCCAATAAGAAAAGGTATAAAACCACTATAATATCTGGCCCTGGATTCCTTCTGCCTTCAACTGGTCAACCAAAAAACATGGTTGCCTGTATTGAAGGCAGCAGTGAGATCCAAGAAAATTAGTACCACATCATATGCCTTACCCAATTCATGATATAAATCATCTAACAGTAACACCAAAAAAGTCTCTGTACTTTGCTACTCTTGGAACCCTGATTGGTATACATCCAATACTGATTTATCATCCAGTATACTGGTAATTTCAATTACATGCACATGTTTTAAAATATATTGACTTACACATGTAAATCAGATTTTTGTGCGAGCAACTCCTACTTTATTTTCGCACATAAAATATATGCATGTATGTGTGGCACCCCTTTGGCTTAGTCACTAGATGTTTCTAATAGCTCACAAATCATCTTGCAGGAATACCACCTTTCAGCTCCTTCACTAGAGGCTGCCTGAGTAGGTGGACCTTACCTATAAGTAGAGACTAGAATTATGGAAGGTGTGGCATTTGAGTTGAGATTTTGTAGGGATATACCTCAGTTTAGAGAAAAACATTTTTTTAGGATTTTTGACTTCTTTGTCAATTGTTTTGCTGGGTTTGCACCCTGGTGTTCTTGGTGAAGGCTATTCCCTGGATCCAGATGCCAGGTCACTGAACAGCTGCCAGTACCCTTGTAGAAGAGCTGCAGTGACAGCATCATCCCAGAAAGTTTTAGACATTGTAGTAAAAGCAATCTCTTTTATTGAGAGGAGGTATTTTGATCACCCCTGCTCTCATTTGGAGCTTGGACTGTGTGCCTGGTCTTTGTCAGTCAAGACCTTTCCTTCTGAGAGGTCCAATAAAGCGAGCAAGGAGAAAGAATTGAAGACCCTTCACAGGATCTTCTCCTTAGGACAAAGCCGCAGGCTGGGAAGTTGTGGGAACCATTTCAGATCAACTGGTGGATAAAGGTAGGACTGTATATTTCTAAAGGGGACCCTATGCAAAATAGGATTACCTCAAGACTGGACCTCTCACACACTCAGTAAAGGAGTGTTAGAAATCACCCAGGGACCTGAGTGTTATGTCCACTGGCCGCGGCCACCCGCGGCTGGCTCAGCTCACCTCATGTCATGCTTGGCCCTTTACTCCCGGTACTCTCGTGGCCGCAGCCAGTCACTGCCACTGCGTTCCTCCTGGCTTTCTGAGTTCCACGTGGTAGCTGGGATGCCGCCGACCACGGGCCTCCCTAGGCATGCGCGTGCCATCTGTCTTCCCTTTAAAGGGCCAATGGTGGGAACTTCAGGCTCGTCCCCAGTCGATGACATCACCGGCCCGGGGTATTTAAGGACTAGAGATGTGAATCGGAACTGAAATCCGACCCGATTCTGGTTCCGATTCACATCTATAGAGATGTGAATCGGAACTGAAATCCGACCCGATTCTGGTTCCGATTCACATCTCTATTAAGGACTACCTCTCTCCACCACTAACTGACTTGGCAACGCATTCCCTGGTTCCTAACTGGTGCTTGCTTCAGTACTCCGGACCTGTTGTTCCTGTTCTATGGATCCCTGCTCTGCTCATCGGAATCCTGTCTCTGCTCTCCTGCTTCTTGGGTCCTGCCTCAGCGCTTCTACATAGGGGACCCTGCCTCAGCATCCTGCTCCTTGGGACCCGGTTCAGCACTTCTACATCTGGGACCCTGCCTCAGCGTCCCACTCCTTGGGACCTGGCTCAGCGCTGCTACATCACAAGACCCCGTCACGGCGCTTCCACCACTTGGGTCCTGGGTCAGAGATTTTACGTCATGAGATGCTGTCTCTACGTTCCCGCTCAGGACCTGTCTCTGTGTGTCTCTGTGTGTCTCTGTGTCCCCACTCCCCTGGGTATCTCTCAGCACTCCTACTTCACAGGTTCCTACTACTGCGCTGCCACGTCTCAGGCAGTGCCTCTGCGCTTCTACTCCACTAGAACATGTCACAGCGGACTCCCCGCTCAGGGCCTGCTTCAACATGCCATCATACAGGCCTCTGCTCCTGCACTTCCTTCCCACGGGGTCTACCTCACGTGGTCCTGCTCTACTCTCTCTGGAATGGCTTTAGCATCTCATCCCTTGAGGCCTTCTCTCTCTCTATCCTCCAAGGTACCTCGACCTTAGAATGATCCTGACATCTCTAACACTCCCTGCTTCCAGCTGCCTGCTTCCTCCAGGACCAGCTACACAGAGGCTAGGGGTGTGCATTTGTTTTCGCCGTATTGGCGATCCGCAACGTATATTGCACTATTCATAGTATTCGTGGGGAAGCGAAACGTATCGCGATTCCCCACGAATAAACGAATCTTCGCCGAATTATACGGCCACCTAAATAAAAATTTAAACACCCCCCCCCACCCTCCTGAACCCCCCCAAGACTTACCAAAACTCCCTGGTGGTCCAGCGGGGGGTCCAGAAGCCATCCCCTGCGCTCACACCCTCGGTGCCGGTTTCATCATGGCGCCGATAGCCTTTGTCACAGGGGCTACCGGTGCCATTGGTCAGCCCCTGTCACATGGCCATCGGCGCCATCTTGTGCTCCTACCATGTGACAGGGGCTGACCAATGGCACCAGTAGCCCCTGTGACATAGTATGGGCAAAGGCTATTGGCGCCATTTTCAGTCCTGGCATCAGACGGCCGGAGTGCAGGAGGTCGCTCCGGGACCCCCGTTGGACCCCCAGGGACTTTTGGCCAGTTTGGGGGGGCCTCCTGACCCCCACAAGACTTGCCAAAAGTCCAGCGGGGATCTGGGAGTGACCTCCTGCATGCCGGCCATCCGATGCCAGTACTCAAAATGGCGCCGATTGCCTTTGCCCTCACTATGTCACAGGTACCAACGGTCGGACCCTGTGACATAGTGAGGGCAAAGGCGATCGGTGCCATTTTGAATACTGGCAGCAGATCGCCTTTGCCCTCACAATGTCACAGGGGCCGACCGTCGGTACCTGAGACATAGTGAGGGCAAAGGCGATCGGCGCCATTTTGAGAACTGGCATCGGACGGCCGGCATGCAGGAGGTCGCTCCTGGACCGCCCCTGGACTTTTGGCAAGTCTTGTGGGGGTCAGGAGGCCCCCCCAAGCTGGCCAAAAGTCCTTGGGGGTCCAATGGGGGTCCCGGAGTGACCTCCTGCACTCCGGCCGTCCGATGCCAGTACTCAAAATGGCGCCGATAGCCTTTGCCCATACTATGTCACAGGGGCTACCGGTGCCATTGGTCAGCCCCTGTCACATGGTAGCAGCACAAGATGGCACCGATGGCCATGTGACAGGGGCTGACCAATGGCACCGGTAGCCCCTGTGACAAAGGCTATCGGCACCATGATGAAACCAGCACCGAAGGTGTCAGTGCAGGGGATGGCTTCTGGACCCCCCGCTGGACCACCAGGGAGGTTTGGTAAGTCTTGGGGGGGTCAGGAGGGTGGGGGGTTGTAGTTAATTTTAATTTTAGCTGGGACACGAATAGAAATCGCCGTATTAATGCATCGGGGCGCCATATGGCCGAATGCAACGTATCTGCTCCCCGACGAATCCGAATCACGAATGCAACGTATGGCGTCCCTCTGCACATCCCTAACAGAGGCCCACCTAAGACCAGTTGGCCCCAGCACCCAAGGGCTCAACCTTTGGGGAACGAGGGCTGGTACTGGTGACGTTCCTGTTTGCCTCTGCTCCTGGCCAGCCTTGCCTCCCAACGGTGGGGACCTGCGGGGCTCAACCCCACAGGTAGCGCCTTCCCCACCTCAGGGCTAGGGTCCACAATTCCTAACACTGAGTCCTTATTATGTACACAAAGCACGAGACACGTCCGGCTGTACTTTCAGTTATTTATTCAAGTTGGACCTTGATTACATTTTTGAAGCAATCAGTAAACTATTTTATTTTGAACACCCAGTTCTGTGTCCTGTTCCTTTTGTCCCAGAGAAGCATCATCACAGCACTATTTCAGCCAATAAGCTACACACTGGCTAAAGAAAATACTTCACCACTTGGGCCAGAAACATTAGTTTCCGCTCCCCCATAAAAAGGACCTCACTCCTGGGGACATAAAGAGGAGGGAACAGGTGGCAAAGACAGCCCTAATTTATAAATTATTTTGTGTACCCAGTAGGAAAATGTCCCCTTTCAAGAAAAGAGTTACATGTAATTTTAAAATAGGTAGAAAAAGTTCATGCTTTCAAAGCATTGCATATATTTGCGCATAAGTATATATATGTGCAACCCGGGCACCTTTTCGGATTACCAATAAGCCCTGGGAAAGGGTGTTAGTGCAGTTAGAGAGAGAGATAATTAGGGGAGGATCAATTCTTGTGCAGCCCCTCCCCTTGAGGGTGCTGGAATGGATGTCCCACTCAGAGGTTTTATAGCACAGCTCCACCAAGGGCTCTGAGGGCAGTTCAGGAGGAAAGCTGGAGATTTGGGCCTTAGTTATATTTTTGGCGTACCTGGGGCCTGGGCTCCATCCTGCCTGGAATCCTTCAGGGCAGGTCGATTGCGCCACTGCTATACTCTTTTCCCAAGGTGCAGATTGGTTAACCTGGGAATATTTTGAATTTTTGGACTTTTCCTTGGTAGGAGTCTTGCTGGATATCTGGGCCTTTCCTGGATCCAGGGCATGGGGAACCCATGCTGGGATGCCCAGGGATAGGGAAGATCTGCCCCTGAAATGGTGGTGGCCCATTGCAAGGGACAACTCCAGGGTTATTTCCTTTTTGGGAACCAGAAGAAGTTATTTTTGAATAACTGGGAAGTGCTTTCTGCCCCTCTTCCCATCAGCGGACCTGTGAAGCATCAGTTTATCCAAGATCACTCCCAAAAGGGATCCCCTTCGAGGAAGCAGAAAGAAAGAACTACTAACTGTGAGTAAGAACTGTTCACAATTTGGAGGACACCCAACCAGAGTCTTCAAAAGCCCCTGGGGAGAGATTTTGCTCTCTGTGAAGAGACAGGTTTTGGCCAGCTTGGAAGGGGTTTCCCAGACCATCGAAGGGTTGCCCTGCCCACTCAGACTGCCATTCTCTAAATCCAGATGGATGGAAAGTTGCCTTGCCTACTAGAAAAAATTCCTGCACAGATAGAGGATTAAGGAATTGTAACCAGAGAAGAGAAAAGACTGTGACTCTGTATCATATTTATTGCGCAATTATCCAATTGGTATTGACAGTAAAGATTTTAAGTTGGACACTCATCCAGGGGCTGCAGCAAGGCTATTTGGCACTCAGCACACAGCAAATAGAAAGTACCCCTCTCCCAGGGATAACCAACAGGAAGTTAGCCACCTCTGCACTGGGACCTGAAAGGAACTCTTTCTCCCCTAAGCCAAAGGATCGACACCCTGGGGAAAGGGGCACAGAAGAGAGCTAGTCAGGGTTCCTGCACTGAAGAACTTACAAATACTTGTATGGCCCCAGCCATGCAAGATACACACACACACACCAGGGTGGAGTTAAATATGCATGCATGTTGCAGAGTAGAGATGTGCATGTTTTATGATACTTACAGTTTATAAAATACTTTCTTGGGTCTTCACGCGCCCATATTCGAGTGTATATGCCGCTACACAGAATTGCTTGAAAGTTATCTTCCCTCTATGCAAACCAGTGACATCAGTAAATGAATTGTTCCTCAAAAGATACAACTTAAAGGTTAGTGATGTCAGGGGCCTTGGTGGCGCCCATGGCCATCCTTTAGATTTGTTCAAAAAAGTCACCTTTTTCCATAGTTACCTAAATTAGCCACTTTAGGCTTGTGTAGAAATTATTTTGACTTTGACAGTAACTTAAAAAAAAAGTACACATATAAATTCACATGCATAAGTTACATAGATGATATGTAATTTTGTGTGCGTGAGTTTCTGCACATACTTTTGTTTAATTTTCAAGGTGAACCTATGCGCATAAGTTTATATTGAAAATTGATTTAATGTATGTGCTTAGATTTTATTCTCTTTATCCATCTAGACCAATATATTTTGACTTAGGTGGGCTATAAATTGAAATAAAGTCCCTGTCACATAAATTACCAGTGATGTGACTAAATTACCCTCAGTGGGTAATTTTATAAACCGACACATAGGACTAAACTCAGTGGGTACTTTCCATTTCCAAAATTTAGTCTGCTTAGAAAATCGCTGGATTTGGTCAGTACATGCATAGATTTATATGCGGAAAATTACAATCAGCTCAGAGGAAGTACAACTTTATGCATTCAGATTTCTGTGCATACTTTTTTTGAAAATCAAAAGTATGTGTGACCTTTCATCCGCCACAACTACATCCTTGCAATGTCAAAAATACCTTGTGGTATGGATTGTTATCGCATGATAATGAGTTACTATACATTAGGGATGTGAATCGTTTTTTGACGATTTAAAATATCGTCCGATATATTTTAAATCGTCAAAAATCATTAGAGGCGATATTTAATAGGAATTCCCCCGATTTATCGTCAAAAATCGTAAATCGGGGGAAGGGGGAGGGGAGGGGGAGGGCGGGAAAACCGGCACACTAAAACATCCCTAAAACCCACCCTGACCCTTTAAAATAAATCCCCCACCCTCCCGAACCCCCCCAAAATGTCTTAAATTACCTGGGGTCCAGTGGGGGGGTTCCGTTGTGATCTTCCACTCTCAGGCCTTGAGTGTGTTGATAGAAAATGGCGCCGGCGCTACCTTTGCCCTGTCATATGACAGGGACTTTTGGCCAGCTTGGGGGGCCTCCTGACCCCCACAAGACTTGCCAAAAGTCCAGCGGGCGTCCGGGAACGACCTCCTGCACTCGAATCGTGTTGCCGTACGGCCATATCGCAAAATGGCGCCGGCCATATGGCCATATCGCAAAATGGCACCGGCCGTACGGCAACACGATTCGAGTGCAGGAGGTCATTCCTGGACCCCCGCTGGACTTTTGGCAAGTCTTGTGGGGGTCAGGAGGCCCCCCCCAAGCTGGCCAAAAGTCCCTGGGGGTCCAGCGGGGGTCCGGGAGCGATCTTCTACGCTCGTGACGTCGGGGACAGGAACTAAAATGGCGCCGGCGCTACCTTTGCCCTGTCATATGACATTTTCTATCAACGCACTCATGGCCCGAGAGTGGAAGATCACAACGGGACCCCCCCACTGGACCCCAGGTAATTTAAGACATTTTGGGGGGGTTCGGGAGGGTGGGGGATTTATTTTAAAGGGTCGGGGTGGGTTTTAGGGATGTTTTAGTGTGCCAGTTTTCCCGCCCTCCCCTGATTTACGATTTACACGATATTTAAAAAAACAAAACCACCACGAACCGATTCCCTCCCCCCCCCAGCCGAAATCAATCGTTAAAATGATCGATCACACGATTCACATCTCTACTATACATTAACTATGCTATCATGTGGAAATGTGGTAAAAATTCCACATACGTTTGCATCTTATTAGCTTCATATATAGTATGGTAGTGTCCATTATTTTTCACAGCGGTTTTGGTATGTCAACAATGGCAACACATCAAAAACAATTCAAGGGTGTCTCCCAGCGGGGAGGCAAGGGCTCTCCAAGACAAGGAGCTTGCCTTCCCATTCTGGCTCGACCACTTTGCCTGGAGGGAAAGGAACTTGGTGCCTGCCCACTGTGCCCCATCTATGCCCTCCCCCCCACCTCCCCCATACAACATTTCTGGAGCTGCCACTGAAATGGTTGCACTTTAGTACATTAGCCCTACTGTGGCTTGAGGTTATCTCGCTAATCTCTGAAAGAGAAAGGTCTTATTTATTTAAAAAAAAATTCCCATTGACACAGAAGGGGAAAAACAAAACATTTTTTAATAAGGATCTAAAATGCATGGCCCACATTTCTCCTAATGCATATGGTAGCTTAGTAGTCCAACCATTACCTCCTCACAAACAAATTAGTTTTCTCAGTTATGGTGTGCGAGAGATCATTTTATAATTTGGTGTATTGATTAAAGAACTTGTTCTTGTAGTGATTTTCCATTTCTACTGAATTTGATAAATTATAGCTGAAACAGATTATTATATGCAGGATATACACTAATCAAAACTGACATGTTTTATCATTCCTGCAGTAAATCAGGAATTACTAGGGTGTTATAGAGCCATTTGCAAAGACTGTATGCAGAGAATTATTGTGGCATACTCTTGTACTGTTTCTTTTATGTATAATTATAATGTTAAAAAAATGTAAACATCATCATGACAATGAGATTATTAAACTGGTAATGCTGTGCTATGGTAATTTGTACCCACTACAAATAATTTGTGTTTTTAGTCTTAAAGAAGAGTAGTGCCATGACTTTAAAAAAATCTGATATTAAAGCTAACCAAATAAAGCTTATTTTAACCTATTCAATGCTTTATGGATTGCTTTTAGTTATTAGAGTACTAGTGCAGTCAAACTTTTTTAAAATTAGAAATGTTCTCATTGTCCATATTGGGATGAACACCATGCATGCTTTGCACCAATTTTCAAAGAAAATGCACATATATATTTTCACTTTGTTAGGACACAAAATAATTTAAAACCCCTTAATTTGAGAGACATACCTACTCTATAATCAGCATTAAAACTTTAGTAACTTAATAAAACTAAGATGCAGACAGTGAATTGGGAGCTAGCCAGCCACATGTATGATTATCTACCTGTTCGTGAGGTGCTGTACGGGTGCACCTGGAGCAAAGATCTCCTGGCTCTGAGAGAATGAGTCCAATCTCTGAAGCCAGAGCGGTAGACCAGGAGGAGCTGAGGCAGCAGATAAGTTTATAGAGGAGACTTTTAGGGACACAGTAGAGCGGTCTCAACTCCAGACAAGCAGCCTTTGTTCTGCTTTGGAGGATTAAGATCAACTTGCAGGAGACCATCACCTTTGTATGGCAGGAAGTGGACTTGCCCTCTAGGTGATATCCTATCTTTTTGCACTGAGGATGTGTCTGGTCTTGTGCCCAGGAGGGAAGGGTTAGGACAGCCATTATAGTGAGTGATCTGATCATTAGAAATGTTAGATAGCAGGGTGGCTGGTGGGTGTGAGGAATGCTTGGTAACTGGCCTGCCTGGTGCGAAGGTAGTTGGTACATGGTACCCACATGTACCATGATAGTTGTACATGTGGGTACCATGTACCTCCTGCTCCTTCCAAACACATAGGAAGGTGCAGGAGGGAGACTCTGGAGGCTAAATTTAGGCTCTTAGGTAAGAAACTGAAATCTAGAATCGTAGGATTGCATTCTCAGAAATGTTCTCTGTTCTACACGCAGGCCCTCAGAGGAAGGCTGAGCTCCAGTCTCAATGTATAGATGAGACAATGGTTCAGGGGAGAGGGTTTTAGATTTGTTATGAACTGTAAAACATTCTGGGGAAGGGAAGCCTATTCTGAAGGGATGGGCTCCATCTTAACCAGAGTGGAACCAGGCAGCTGGCACTATCCTTTAAAAAGGAGTGAGAGCAGCTTTTAAACTTGATGATTGGGGAAAGTCAGTCAGCAGTGCATGATTATAATGTATCTTTGAAGGATACTACCAAAACAGGGATGTTACAGCATTCTAATAGAGAGGTTGCAATAAATGCTTTCTTTAAGTAAAGAGCAGCCAGAGCAAAAAGATCCAAATATTACCCGTCAACTAATAAGCAGATTGCCAATGCAAACAAAAAACATACTTTGAAATGTCTGTATGCAAATTCTAGAAGTCTGAAAAATAAGCTGGGAGAATTAGAATATATAGCACTGAATGAAGAGGTAGATATAATTGGCATCTCAGAGAACTGGTGGAAGGAGAATAAGCAATAGGACACTGTGAAACCAGGGTATGAATTATATCACAATGATAGAATGAATCAAATTAGTGGCAGCATGGTGTTATATTTTAAAAAGGGCATAGAGTCAAACAGGATAAAAGTTCTACAGGAAACTAAATGCACTGCACAATATGGATAATAATTCTCTGTGAGAAGGAGGGTGAACTACTGTTTACTTGGCCAGAATAAATAGACAAATGATGAAATGCTAATAGAAATTAAGAAAGCTAATACAATTAACAACACAGTAATAATGGATGATTTCATTTACCATGGTATTGATTGGGTAAATGTCACATCAGAACACGATAAAGAGGTAAAGTTTTTAGATGAAATAAATAATTACTTCATGGAGCATCCGGTACAAGATCTGACAAGAGGGGGAGATATTTTAGACCTATTCCTTATAGGAACATATGATTTAGTGCAAGAGGTAATGGTGTCAGGGCCACTTGGCAATAGTAATCAAAACATGATTAGGTTTGACTAGATAACTGGAGGAAGAACACTAAGGAAATCTAGTGCAACAGCATATAACTTTCAAAAGGGAGACTACAATAAAATCCTAAAAGGTTGATATATAAAATCACCAAAGGTCGATAGATTCCATGCTGCAAATGACTGGATTGGCCACTGTTGGAAACAGAATATTAAACTTAATGGACCTTTGGTTTGATCTAATATGGCAAATGCTATGTTCATAAAATGGTTAGGAAAAAATGAAAGAAGCAATTGCAAAGGTTAAGAATTTACATCAGGCATGGATGTTTAAATATACAATCTTGGAAGCCCAGATCAGAAATATACCAGCATGGTTAAAAGGTAAGGTGAGATTTACCCCACAGTTACCCCAAAGGGATTCACTGTGTAAACTGGGGGTTGTCCTTGGCAGACGTTTGTGGGGGTCAAGGTAATCTGCGATTTGTGAGTAAAGGAATGATGATTGCAAAGAAGACCAAACCAAGTGCCCTCTTGTATTCCAAATCACTCCGCTCTTTAAAACCCTGTTACGACAAAAATAGTGTCTATGACATAAAACTAGATCAATGGACTCAAAGAACTAATTCTATTGTACTCTCCGTCTCTACAAAAAAGAAATCACCATTGCTAAACAATCATATTATGCAAATAAAATTTCATCTGGCAACAGAAATCCATCTGTATTTTTCAATATCGTCAAATCCTTGACAACCCCTTGTCAAAACCCTGACAAAACCATTGACCGACTGTTTTGCAACAAGATTGCCGATCATTTCTAAAATAAAATTGACATGATATCAAAGGAATTTTCTCACCTTCCTTTTCCAAAACCTTCAAACTTCACCTCCCCCACCCAACCATAACTGGTCCTCTTTTTCTCCAGTCACATCTGTTATATTACAATCTGTTCTAAAAAACAGAAAATCTCTAATTCCCCATTAAGCCCCTGTTCAGGGCTCCTTTTCAAATCTATTGGAGAGGTTGCCTATAATTACCTTTGTATACCCACCTTATGGAACTCACTGCCCCATGATATTCGCATAGAGACTTATACCCCCATTTTCAAAAAGAAACTTAAAACCTGGCTCTTTCGGCAAGCCTACTCCATCTCACCCCCTATTACATAAACCCCCCCTGTGAAATGTTAGACTGATTTCCTGGTATGAACGCCTTGATGTCTGCTGATTTTGTACTTTGCACTATCATGTATATAGTTTTAGTTACAATTATTATCTACCCATTGCCCTAAGATATATCTACCCTTTGCCATGGGATATAACAGGCATCAATGGGCATCTACCCATTGATGCTTGTTATATCTTAGGGCTCCTCCCAAAGATTATTTATATGTTGCCGAGTTTACTATGTTATCTGTTATATGTAAGGGCAATGCCCAAAGTTTTGTTTCACTGTGAACCGATACGATGTGCGAACGGATATCGGTATATAAGAAATGTTAAATAAATAAAATAAATAAATATACTGGTCAATTTATTGCTAGAATCTGGATCTTTTACAGACATCTTAAAACAGACTTCAGTCCTCCCAATATTGAAGATCAAATCTCAAAACTTTGCAGATCTCAATAATCTAAAACCAATCGCTTCTTTACTTCTCTTGCTAAACTCATAGAATCCATTGTTCTGCATCAGCTCACAGACTTCCTTTCTGATCATGATATCCTCCATCCCAGTAACATGGCTTTCGCCAAGTTCACTGTACTAAAACATTGTTGCTACATTCCTTTGATACTAGGGATGTGCAGAAGGTACGGATTCATCCAATTTAGTGTTCGTATTCGTCGGGGGCCAAATATGTTGCATTCGGTCAATGGCGGCCCCGATCCGTTGATACATTTCATTTGTTTTCCGGTTCCCATTAAAGTCAAAGGGGGAAGTATTTGCAGCCTATTTTTGGCTGCAGAATTGGGGTTTTATTATCAATTCTGTTGAAACTTCTGGGGAGCAGTCATCAGAACAAGAAAAGAGCTCCAAGGTACTTAGACTGTGGCAAAGTGGCACCAAAGTGGCATGAATAGCCTAAGGTACTTTAAAGGGGCAAAAGGGTACCAGGAGTGCAAGAACGGTGCTTTAATAGAGGTGCAAAGCAGCAGCGAGAGTGTCAAAAACAGACCATACTTTCAAAAGAGAGCACCAATAACAGATGCATGAACCCTCGAAGGCAGCACGACAGGCATAGTGGCAAGCGCATCAACATCCTACAGTACAATGAAGGGGGAACATAGCAAGCAGAAAGACTAGCATGAACACACTGAGCAACCATAATAGTGGCAAGAACACCACAAGGAGTTGAGTGAGTCATCTGGTGTATGCCAGCAAGGCAGAGTGGCAGAGGGTAGATACAGGCTGGCTACACCTGGGGAGAGTTCCCTTTCATTTGCGCAGGAAAGGGCTCCCTAGAATGGGTTCGCCCCTAGAGTGGGGGGTTTCCGTTGATGTCTAGTGAGCTCTTGCTAGTCTTTTAAAATCTGGTGGAGTTAGCAGATGTACAAATGAGAATTTTCAAGGCTGAGGCGGAGGAGGTTTCCATGTAAACAGCGGTTTAACATGGGTCAGAGGTTAGATACAGGCTAGCTACACCCGGGGAGAGTTCCCTTTCCTTTGAGCAGGAAGGGGCTCCCTGGAATGGGTTAGCCCCTAGAGTGGAGCACGAGCCTTCAAAGTATGGTGACGTGGAGGAGGTCTCACTGTGAACAGTGGTTCAACATGGGTCATCAGGTACTAAAAGATAGGCTGTTACACCTGGGAAGAGTTCCCTTTCCTTTGAGCAGGAAAGGGCTTCCTTGGAATGGGTTGGCCCCTAGAGTGTATTACGAGCCTTCAAAGCATGGTGATGTGGAGCAGGGTCTCACTGTGAGCATGGTCTCACTGTGTTTGCCACAGTCTAAGTAGCTTGGAGCTCTTTTCTTGTTCTGAACATGGGTCAACAGGTGCTAAGAGATAGGCTGCTACACCCGGGGAGAGTTCCCTTTCCTTTGAGCAGGAAAAAGCTCCCTGGAATGGGTTAGCCCCTAGAGTGTATAATGGTACAAATTGTTAGAATTTAAGCATTTGCAAACAGATGATGACTTCATGAGCAAGACGGAGGAAGTTCTCTTCTCTGCCCTGAAACTAAAGAAAATTGTTTGTTTTATTTAAGGATCCATGCTGTGAAGGATTACTAGTTTGAATTGCCAGAGACTGAGGTTTCCCTTTGCAATGAGGGTTTAGCCGTTAGGACCAAAAGAAGCGCTGATGTCATCTACCGCCCAAATTTACAATATCAACCTATGTTGACTTTGTACCCTATAGTGCCTGTGTAAACTATGGGAACACAGAGGATGAACTAGAGTGCCACTACCACCAGTTTTCGATAGTACTAGAAGAAACATTAATGTTGACACCTAGGAAAGATTTAGGGAACATGGCCAATATTATGAAGGTCATGAAAACTATTGAGCATATGAAATACGCAAGCTCCCAACATCTTAAGTCAGCTTTTTATGTTTGTACATTACAAATGTGGATGGACAGGCACACTGTTTGAGGTCAAGCCCTCGTAGGGACATAAGGCCTGGATGAACAAGCACAGCATTCAAGGACAGAGGTCAAGCCTACATAGGGACATAAGGCCTGGACAGACAGACACAGCATTCGAGGACAGAGGTCAAGCCCACATAGGGACATAAGGCCTGGATGGACAGGCACAGCATTCAAGGACAGAGGTCAAGCCCACATAGAGACATAAGGCCTGGATGGACAGGCACAGCAATTGAGAATAGAGGTTAAGCCCACATAGGGACATAAGACCTGGACAGACATGGACAGCATTCGAGGACAGACTCGAATGCTGACTCATGAATAACCAATCATGATGCCCTAGGGGATTCTGCACACCCGTCCATTGAACCAGAAAGTTCATGCAGGGGTGTCTGCAGCTCCACTAACCTCTGCAGCATCATAAAGGTAGAATTCCATCGGGTGGCAATGTCTTGAATGAGATGCTTGTGAGGCATCTCCAAATCAGTCTGCTTTTGTTGGAGAACCTGCCCCGCCTTCACACTTCTGTGGAAGTGCGCTGCCTTGTTCCTGCACTTGTGTATTAAGTCCTGCAGGTATCCATTCTCTTGGTGCTTGGACTCCAACCCCAGAGCTGACTTCACTACCAGGTGCAGAGTGTGTGAAAAACATCAGATGTTCTTAAAGCACCCGTCGGCTATTGCCTTAACCATGTTTGCACCATTGTCTGTGACAAAGAACCCTGCCTGAGGATTCCTGTCTTGCTGGTGTCGTTGCCAGCCCTCCAGCATCTGTCTGATGCATGCTAGAATATTGGCTGTGGTATGGGCCTGGTCCATCAGGTGGGTGTGCAGTAAAGCTCACCTTCACCCTGATACTTGTTCAGTAATAGAGCTGCTTCCTGCCCCTGCCTCAGCCAGATCCCACTGGTGTGCTGTCAGGGAGAGGTAAGAGTGTGTAGCATTCATGGTGGTCTAGATATCGCAGGTGAAATGCACACTCCCCTCTGCCTTATCTAGCAGTGCTTGGATGCAACTGTGACACTGCTTGTACAGGCTGGGGATGACCTTTCTGATAAATGTGGTTCTGGAAGGGACTTTGTAATTTGGAACTACGACCTTCAGAAAATGCTTGAAACCCACATTCTCCACTATCTGCAAGGGCTGGTCATCAAGGGCAATCATTTCCCCAATGCTCCTGGTTACAACTTTTGAGGCTGCCTGCCTCCTACCCCAGGATAGCATTACTGCACTCCACCCCATTTCCTCCATGGTGGGATGTCGCTTCTGCCACATGTCAGGGGGTTGCTGGCCTGCCACCTGACTGCTAGAAGGGACTGAGTACGTGGGGTGACTCTGCTCCTTTCGAACCACTTTACGCTGCTTGGAAGGGGCCCCCTGACTGGTACTGCCACCATCCCCAGATGGCAGTACTGTTGTTGAGTGTTGCCTCTTCATATGATGCGTCATGCCAAAATTAGATAGATGTCCCATTTGCTTGCCTCTGCTAATAGCCCTGCCACAATAATTACACCAAGCAAAATTTGGGTCCTCCATCACTTTAAAGTGGCTCCAGATCGCAGATGTATTTCATGATCCTCCCTTCTGTATAGCCTTGGGGGTGGATGCTGGCACTGGTGCTGAAGTAGTGGGTGCACCCTGAGAAGCAATGTCAAGGGCCTCAGTCACCCTCTGTGCCTGCGCTGGCTGCTCTTCCTCTTCCTCCTCCTCATCTTCATCAGTTTCATCTCTCCCCTGCTGCACTGAAGTGGAGGCTAAGACAGGACTAACTAATCCTCCTAAAACTTCATCAGCCATTACTTCTTCTGTTTCTGATGAGAATCCCACACAAGATGATTCTTCATCAGAATCAGAAGCAAACAGTGCCTGTGCTACATTATCAACACTGCTGTCCCACTGCTGCTTTTGGTTGTCGACATTTTGTCTTGCATGACTCAGCCTTCCCTTCGCTCACTTCCAAAACTACAGAGTCGGAAACAGGTGGCAGCGATGCATCATGTTTAGATTTCATTTTTTTCTAGATGGAACTGCCTGCCCCTCCAAAGAGATTAGATTGCAACAGGTCCCTTTTTAACTTTAATGGGGGACTGGCACTAGTGCCTTTTGAAGTGCCTCCTCTGCCAGTCCCAATCACTCGACCACATCTAGCTTTCCCTGACATTATGGATTTAATGTCACTGCCTAGTAGAGATTTGAATTGGAACCGGAATCGGTTCATTTCCGGTTCCGATTCAAATCTTACAAATTTTATAGTCTGGCACGATTGGTTTTTTGTTTATCGGCTGCGCCCGAGCCGATAAACAAAAAACCCACCCAACCCTTTAAAAATGACCCCTTTGCTTCCTGAACCCCCCCAAAACCGTTTTAAAATTACCTGGTGGTCCAGTGGGGGCGCGGGGAGAGATCTCCTGCTCTCGGGCCATCGGATGCGCTAATAAAAATGGCACCCATGGCCCTTTGCCCTTACCATGTGACAGGGTATCGTGCCATTGGCCGGCCCCTGTCACATGGTAGGAGCACTGGATGGCTGGCCATCCAGTGCTCCTACCATGGCAAAGGGCCATCGGCGCCATTTTTATTAGTGGCAGCCGATGGCCCGAGAGCAGTAGATCACTCCCCGTGCCCCCACTGGACTACCAGGTAATTTTAAAATGGTTTTGGGGGGGTTCGGGAGGGTGGGGAAAGCAAAGGGGTCATTTTTAAAGTTTCGGTAGGTTTTTTTTATCGGGCCATCGGCGCCATTTTTATTAGTGGAGGCCAAAATGCCGCCGATGGCCCGAGAGCAGGAGATTGGTCCCAGGGCTTCCACTGGACCACCAGGTACTCGTAAAAAGTTTTTGGGGGGTTCGGGAGGGTGGGAGAAGGTAAGGGTTTAGTTTTAAAGGGTCGGGGTGGATTTAGGGGTTGTTTTGGTGTGCCGGTTTTCCCGCCCTCCCCCCTAATAACTTCCGTTAGTGGACACTAATCCATTAATGATTTTTCACGATAAATCAGGGGAATTTCTATTGTATCGTGCACTCTAATGATTTTTGATGATTTAAAAAATATCGGACGATTTTTTTAAATCGTCAAAAAACGATTCACATCCCTACTGCCTAGTGCCTACTGGCTGCCCACAGGCACAGTGCCTTGATATGCACTAATGTAATGTGTGTGCACACACCGAGCTTGTAAGTACAAAAGAGGCCCACTGGGGATTTGGCTGCACAGACCACTGCTGTCCCAATATATTTGAGTCTCCTAAACTGCCTGCCCACCTGCACAGTGCCTTGATATGCACTAATGTAATGTGTGTGCACTCACCGAGCTTGTAACAACAAAAGAGGCCCACTGGTTATTTGGCTGCATAGACCACTGCTGTCCCAATATACTTAACAAAATGCCATACTGGGTCAGACCAAGGGTCTATCAAGCCCAGCATCCTGTTTCCAACAGTGGCCAATCCAGGCCATAAGAACCTGGCAAGTACCAAAAAACTAAGTCTATTCCATGTTACCTTTGCTAATGGCAGTGGCTATTCTCTAAGTGAACTTAATAGCAGGTAATGGACTTCTCCTCCAAGAACTTAACCAATCCTTTTTTAAACACAGCTATACTAACTGCACTAACCACATCCTCTGGCAACAAATTCCAGCGTTTAATTGTGCGTTGAGTTAAAAAGAACTTTCTCCGATTAGTTTTAAATGTGCACCATGCTAACTTCATGGAGTGCCCCCTAGTCTTTCTACTATCCGAGAGAGTAAATAACCGATTCACATCTACCCGTTCTAGACCTCTCATGATTTTAAGCATCTCTATCATATCCCCCCTCAGCCATCTCTTCTCCAAGCTGAAAAGTCCTAACCTCTTTAGTCTTTCCTCATAGGGGAGCTGTTCCATTCCTCTTATCATTTTGGTAGCCCTTCTCTGTACCTTCTCCATCGCAATTATATCTTTTTTGAGATGCGGCAACCAGAATTGTACACAGTATTCAAGGTGCGGTCTCACCATGGAGCGAGACAGAGGCATTATGACATTTTCCGTTTTATTCACCATTCCCTTTCTAATAATTCCCAACATTCTGTTTGCTTTTTTGACTGCCGCAGCACACTGAACCAACAATTTCAATGTGTTATCCACTATGACACCTAGATCTCTTTCTTGGGTTGTAGCACCTAATATGGAACCCAACATTGTGTAATTATAGCATGGGTTATTTTTCCCTATATGCATTACCTTGCACTTATCCACATTAAATTTCATCTACCAATTGGATGCCCAATTTTCCAGTCTCACAAGGTCTTCCCGCAATTTATCACAATCTGCTTGTGATTTAACTACTCTGAACAATTCTGTGTCATCTGCAAATTTGATTATCTCACTCATCGTATTTCTTTCCAGATCATTTATAAATATATTGAAAAGTAAGGGTCTGCTAAACTGAGTCTGCTAAATTGCCTGTCCATGGGCACAGAGCCTTGATATGCACTAATGTAATGTGTGTGCACACACTGAGCTTGTAACAACAAAAGAGGCCCACTGGGGATTTGGCTGCACAGACCACTGCTGTCCCAATATACTTGAGTCTGTAAAACTGCCTGCCCACTGGCAAAGTGCCTTCATATGCACTAATGTAATGTGTGTGCACACACCGAGCTGGTAACTACAAAACAGTTACCGAGCTGGTAACTACAAAACAGGCCCACTGGGGATTTGGCTGCACAGACCACTGCTGTCCCAATATACTTGAGTCTGCTAAACTGCCTGCCCATGGGCACAGTGCCTTCATATGCACTAATGTAATGTGTGTGCACATACCGAGCTTGTAACTACAAAAGAGGCCCACTGGGGACTTGGCTGCACAGACCACTGCTGTCCCAATAAACTTGAGTCTGCTAAACTGCCTGCCCACTGGCACAGTGCCTTGATATGCACTAATGTAATGTGTGTGCACACACCGAGCTTGTAACTACAAAAGAGGCCCACTGGGGATTTGGCTGCACAGACCACTGCTGTCCCAATATACTTGAGTCTACAAAACTACCCAGTGCCCACTGTCACTGATGCCCAGTGCACAGAGAGACTGAGTGAGTTCAATTAAACAAATGCAGTTAACTAAAAAGCTGGAATTTTTGGCACAGCAGGAAAATCAATGAAATATATTTTTCAATGGAAATTCTTGTAAACTAGCTAGAAATTGAATTTATCTCTCCCACCCACAACACCCAAATAGTGCTTGCAACCTATCCCAGGGGGTGTATTAAACAACAAAATGCCACTGCTAGCAGTTTCTCTCCCTGGCACAGAGAGACCGTCTCAGATCAACTAAAAAAAGTGCTTAAAAAAAAAAAAGGGCTAGCTGGCACTTCAGCCAAATGAAGAACAAATACCTTTTTCTATCTAAGTAACTAGCCTAGCTAGCAATTGAATACAGATTTGAGAACTCAGACTAGCTCTGAGTGCAGCCACGTTCCGTAGAGACAGACCACCTCCCAGCCTTCCCAGATCACCCCTGCAAAGAAAGTGCGTGGCACACTGCATGCTTAAGTATATATAGTACTGGGTCATCAGGAAAAGTGTCGCCGACCACTGAGTGAGAACGCGATTGGCTGCATTGCAAAACTTCTTATCGCTGATACATTTCATTCTGGTCTCCTTGCCAACCTGTCCGACCCACTCTGACAGGGCTGTGAGATCACTGATGATTGGTGACCTCACAGCTGGTTTTTGGCTATGGATACACCCAAATGGCGTTCTCGGATTTCAAATGGCAGCTAAGAAAAGCATGCGCCGCCAAACATATGGAACGGATGATATGTTATATTCGTGGGGAATCGCAATACCTTTCGCGACCCCGCGAATACAATGAATATGGACATATACGTTGCGGATTGCCAATACGTTGCAAATAAATGCACACCCCTATCTGATACATTTTTACATGGTTTTGACTCAAATACAGATTTCATCTTAGTCTTTTTAGACCTTTCTACTACCTTCCATGCCTTAGATCACTGAATTCTTTTATCAAGTCTGCAATCCATTGGATTTACTACATCTGTTTTTGACTGGTTCCAAATCTTACCTATCCAATCATACTCAACAAATCAACATTGATATGCATTCTTCTAATCATTATACAGTTTCTTCTGGCATTCCTCAAGGTTTCTCTCTATCCCCTATTCTCTTCAATATCAATTTACTTCCCCTCTTTCACTTACTCTCTGCTCTTGATATTCAATTCAAAATATATGCTGATGATGTTCATTTTTTTTTGTTCCATATAAATCCTCTTGGTCTGATACACTCTCCACCATTGCTCTCTCTATAAATACAATTAACACCTGGCTGTCACATAATCACCTTAGGTGAATAATGTCTGTTTTATTAGGATTCGGCTTATCATCAATCACTAACCCCCTCCAATGGACCCCCAACCTATATGCTGCTAATCTCAAGCCCATGGTTTAGATGTTTTATTAAATTCAGACCTCTCAATATCACAACACATCTCTGCAATAGTTAAGAACTCTTTCTTAAAACTGCAAATGCTTAAAAATTTGTGTCCCCTTCTATTCGTCCATGACTTTCGTACTGTACTATGAATACTAATTTTTTCTGGTATTGATTATTGTAATGCCCTATATCTTGGCCTCCCTGATACTGCTATTTGACCCTTACAACTAATACAAAATTCAGCTGTACGTATTTTATTAGGTTCACCATTAAAAAATCATATCACACCAATCTTATTTTAACTTCACTGGCTCCTGATTAAATTCAGAATCCAATACAAAATGATGCGCGGCCCGCCTGCGGTCGTCCCGTGCATGGGCCTGCTTACCTTCATGGATCCACAGCGGGTCCCAGGACGACCTCCCTCGCGGTAGTTGCCAGTCCTGCTAGCCCCGTCGTCCTGCGGCGGCGGACGTTGGGGCTTCCACTGCGCGTCGGGCCACACGCCGAGGTTCGGCGTCTTCGACCATGTTGGCCACGCCCATACGCACGCACACGCGTGGATTGCCCAGACTCATGTAGAGCCAAGGGCGGGTCCTAGTTCCGTGGTGCGCCTTGATTGATTCCCCGATATAAGGAAGTTCCTGTCTCTGCTTCCTTGCCTTGGCAATTGGGTCGGTTTGTTCTAAGATTGCTTCTGTGCTTGTATCTGTTCCTGCTTGTTCCTAGTCTTGTTCCAGGATCCTTCTGTTCCAGTTCTGCTCCTGACTCATTCCTGCATCCTAGTTACTGTATCCTGCCTGTTCCTGTGTTCGTCTGTCTGTCTACCCCAGTAGTAACCTTAGACTAACTTCTGGTACTGACCTCAGCCTGTTCCTGACCTGCCTGCATGCCACCTGCCTCAAAGACCATAGCCTGTTCCTGACCTGCCTGCCTGCCTCCTAAAGACCACAGCCTGTTCCTCACTTGCCTGTCTGCCTGCCACCTGCCTCAAGACCTCAGCCTGCCTTTGACCTCGTCTGACCTCCAGTTTCTGACCTCTGCTTCGTTGACCACTCCTTGGACTGACCTCTAGACATTGACCTTGCCTGTCTGACCTCGTCTCCAGATTCTGGCTCTGTTCCTCGCCTTGTCATCACCAACACTGTTCTGGTTCTCCCTGTTGCAACCAGCAGCCAACTTTGAACCCGATCGCGCTCCCCCTGTCTCCTTGGGCATGCCAGACTTTCACTCCTAGGAGACCCTGTGAGGCCCAACTAAGTCCAAGCGGCCCGGGTCCCTATGGGCTCCTCCTGGGGGGATCTTGGCCTTCCAGTGGTGAAGCTCTTCCTAGCCTCTGTCTCCTCCAGTGCTCCGCCCCCTGGGGGCAGCTACCTCATGTTCCCTTTCAGGAGACGTTCCACCTCTGCCCCAGGACAAGGGTCCACCCCCAAGCGCAACAGGTTGCCAAGGCCATGGACTCGGCGGAGTCTCCCGCCTCCAGGGCCCTACCAGGTCTGGCCACCACAGTGAAGCAACATCATCAAGTTTTAGAGACTCTGGCCTCTTCGGTTGAAGAACTGCACTCTCAGCTACAAGATACAGCAATGGCAAACTCGGTGCGCCCCCCCCCCCCCGGCCACAATGCTTCCCAAAGCAACCCTGGCACTTCCTGTACCCCCCAGGTATAATGGGGATCCACGCTCCTGTCATTGTTCCCTAACCAGTGTTTAATGCAGTTTGTGCTACAACCCTCGTTGTTTTTGAAGGAGATCACTAAAGTCACCTTCATTCTGTCATTTTGGAAGGGAAGGCTCTAGCGTGGGCCTCTCCCTTATGGGAACATTCTGATCCCATCCTCTCCAAGCTGTCTGACTTCATTGCCCTCTTCAAGCAGACCTTCAGAGACTCTGGTCGTATGGCTATCGCTAGTCATAGCTTACTCCACCTCCGTCAAGGGTCAAGGACCCTCTCCGAGTACACTGTGGAGTTTCGGACCTTAGCCACAGAACTTAGGTGGCAAGAAGATTGTCTGCAAGCCATCTTCCTAGATGGACTCTCTTGTGCTCTGAAAGATGAGCTCTCTGTCCGTGAGACTCCCACATCTCTAGAAGACTTGATCCCCCTTGCCAGGAGGATTGATCATCGCCTCCGGAAAAGACACCTAGAAGTAAAGGCTCCACGCCCTTCACCTGTACATCCCACAAGTGCACCTTGCACTCCAGTGAAGACTCCTGCACCATCACCTGCCTCCATGGTAGAACCTATGGAGGTGAATCGTGGACGATTGTCTCCGACTGAAAATCTCCTTCGGCGAAAGGAGGGGCTCTGCCTTTACTGTGGCACTTCTGACATCATCTGCAGTTCTGCCCTGTCCGTCTGGGAAACTGCAATGCCTGAGCCCGGCGGGGGTCCCAAGCTTGGGTACAACTGTTTCTGGCTCTCAACTCTTGTTTCCCGTATCCCTGGGCATCAAGGCCCACACCTTTGCGACCACTACTCTCATCGATACCGGAGCAAGCGGTAGTTTCATTACAGATGACATTATCAAACTCTTGAAGAGATCTCTCTAACCCCTAGAGGTGAGTCTTCGATTTGCCTCCATTCAGGGAGAGCATCTTCTGGGTCTCATTACACACCAGACAGTGGCTTCCATCTCACTGTAGGTACCCTCCATGAGGAAGAGACATCCTTCTACATCCTAAAACGCTCAACCCATCCGGTAATCCTGGGGTTAACCTGGCTCCAGATCCATGAACCCCAGTTTGATTGGCAATCCCTGCAGTTGGTACAGTGGCGTCCAAAGTGCCAAAAGACTTCTCTGTACCTGCTCCCCCCATGATACCCGTCTTGAAATCAGTTACCCTTCCAGGGTTACCTCCGCAGTATTCTGACTTCAGCGACGTGTTTTCTAAGCAGAAAGTGGACACCTTGCCTCCATTATGCAAGTTCAACAGTCCTATTAAACTTCTGCTGGGCATGACGCCTCCCAAAGGCAGAACCTATCCATTGTCCCAGCCTGAGACTCAGGCTATGTCGGATTATATTAAAGAGAATCTAGAGAAAGGCTTTATCCGTCCATCTGATTCCCCCGCAGGAGCAGGGTTCTTCTTCATGAAGAAAAAGGACGGTGGACTACGTCCTTGTATCGATTACAGGGGCCTCAATGTGATAACTCATAAGGATCGATAGCCGCTACCCCTCATTAGCGAACTGTTCGTTTGCCTTGAAGGGACACAAATCTTCTCCAAGCTGGACCTTGGTATGCATCCAACCTGATGACATCTGGAAGACGGCGTTTAATACCAGAGACGGCCAGTACGAATACGTGGTAATGCCTTTTGGGCTATGTAACGCTCCAGCCATCTTCCAACGCATCATGAATGAAATCGTCCGAGATCTCCTGTACAATTTTGTAGTTGTATACCTTGACGACATTCTGATCTTCTCCAAGGATTTAGAATCCCACTGTGAACACGTCCATATCATTCTCCAATGTCTGAGAGAGAACCATCTGTATACAAAACTGGAGAAATATTTGTTTGAGCGGAATCGCTTACCCTTTTTGGGATACATCATCTCTGAACGTGGATTCTCCATGGACCCGGAGAAACTCCAGGGTATCCGTGACTAGGGATGTGAATCGTTTTCCATATCGTCTTAACGATAGAAATTGTGTGGCAGGGCAAGAAAATCGTCTTAGGCACGATTTTTTAGTTAAAAAATCGTTAAAAATCGTTTTTTTCCGATTAGTGCGCACTAACTCGAGTTAGTGCGCACTAACGGGAGTTAGTGCGCACTAACTGGAGTTAGTGCGCACTAACTGGGAGTTAGTGCGCACTAACTGAAAATGATACAATTTGACACTTTTCAGGTCAGTTAAGGTCAGTTTAGGAATGAATATGTATTCCTATTGGCTGCCCTCTTATTTATTCATGTTACCAAGTTTCCTACTGACAGTATATGGGGGATGGGAAATGGAAACAGTTGGTAGCTTGACAAAACAAGTAATGTGATCAGTCAATGTGACTAGAACTTGTGCCCTAACCCTGATACCAGGGGTATTGTGATCTTCCTGCACACAGTGCCCTATCCCTATTAATACCAGGAGTGTTGTGATCTTCCTGCACACAGTGCCCTATCCCTAATACCAGGGGTGTTGTGATCTTCCTGCACACAGTGCCCTATTCCTGATACTGGGGGTGTTGTGATCTTCCTGCACACAGTGCCCTATTCCTGATACCAGGGGTGTTGTGATCTTCTTGCACACATCCCGGTATCAGGGATAGGGCACTGCATGCAGGAAGATCACAACACTCCTGGTATTAATAGGGATAGGGCACTGCATGCAGGAAGATCACAACACTCCTGGTATTAATAGGGATAGGGCACTGCATGCAGGAAGATCACAACACCCCTGGTATCAGGGATAGGGCACTGTGTGCAGGAAGATCACAATACCCCGGAGGAGTGAGAGTAAGGCAGCTCCCCCCTGTCTGTGAAGCCAGCCTCTCACTAGTAATGCAGGGAGGGAGCTGTCTCAGACTTCACCATCCTCCCCCCCCCCCCTCACCCACACACCATTCACTAGCTGGGACATGGGGGAAGTCAGGAGTGAGGGTCAGGCAGCTCCCCCCTGTCTGTGAAGCCAGCCTCTCACTAGTAATGCAGGGAGGGAGCTGTCTCAGACTTCACCATCCTCCCCCCCCCCCTCACCCACACACCATTCACTAGCTGGGACATGGGGGAAGTCAGGAGTGAGGGTCAGGCAGCTCCCCCCTGTCTGTGAAGCCAGCCTCTCACTAGTAATGCAGGGAGGGAGCTGTCTCAGACTTCACCATCCTCCCCCCCCCCCCTCACCCACACACCATTCACTAGCTGGGACATGGGGGAAGTCAGGAGTGAGGGTCAGGCAGCTCCCCCCTGTCTGTGAAGCCAGCCTCTCACTAGTAATGCAGGGAGGGAGCTGTCTCAGACTTCACCATCCACCCCCCCCCCCCCACCCACACACCATTCACTAGCTGGGACATGGGGGAAGTCAGGAGTGAGGGTCAGGCAGCTCCCCCCTGTCTGTGAAGCCAGCCTCTCACTAGTAATGCAGGGAGGGAGCTGTCTCAGACTTCACCATCCTCCCCCCCCCCCCCTCCCCCACACACCATTCACTAGCTGGGACATGGGGGAAGGCAGGAGTGAGGGTCAGGCAGCTCCCCCCCTGTCTGTGATGCCAGCCTCTCACTAGTAATGCAGGGAGGGAGCTGTCTCAGACTTCACCATCCTCCCCCCCCCCTCACCCACACACCATTCACTAGCTGGGACATGGGGGAAGTCAGGAGTGAGGGTCAGGCAGCTCCCCCCTGTCTGTGAAGCCAGCCTCTCACTAGTAATGCAGGGAGGGAGCTGTCTCAGACTGGTATCAGGGTTAGGGCACTGTGTGCAGGAAGATCACAACACTCCTGGTATTAATAGGGATAGGGCACTGTAAGAGATGACTGTAGTAGATTGAATAAAGATCTGATGTTTCTGCTCTCCTCACACCAAACAAAAACAACACACAAGCAGAGAAGCCCTTCTTACAAAGCTGAGCTAGTGAGTTAAGTAGGAGGAAAAGTAAACATACTGGTGCCAGTGTGGCTACTTAAAAAATACACTTACCAACAATCAATTACATATATTTGAACTGTGTACAGTTCCAGCCAGGACCACCTTTCTAAAATGCACAGTGATTGGCAAATTCAACATGCACTAGCATTTCAGGTGCCTGCTAACAAAAATAATAAACAAACAAGTTCTAGTCAGGTGAGTGCTGATCATTACATTACTTTTTTTGTCAAGCTTCCAACTGTTTCCATTTCACATCCCCCCAACCATATTGGTAACATCAATAGATAAGAGCACAGCCAGCCAATAGGAATACATACATACATATTCATTCCTAAGTGACCTTTACTGACCTGGGAAGTGTGAACACTTTGTTTCATTTTCTGTTGGTGTTCGTTAGTTTCCAGTTCCATTTCCCATCCCCCCAACCATCACCTCAGTGGTAACCTTGGTAACATCAATAGATAAGAGGGCAGCCAGCCAATAGGAACACATATTCATTCCTAACTGACCTTCAGTGACCTGGAAAGTGTTTATTTGTATCATTTTCAGTTAGTGCGCACTAAATCGAGTTAGTGCGCACTAACGGGGAGTTAGTGCGCACTAACTCGAGTTAGTGCGCACTAACACGATTTAACGATTTTTAACGATAAATCGTTAGAATTTCTATTGTATCGTGTTCTATAACGATTTAAGATGATATAAACATTATCGGACGATAATTTTAATCATTGAAAAACGATTCACATCCCTATCCGTGACTGGCCTCAGCCAGTAGGCCTTTGAACATTGCAATGCTTTCTAGGCTTCACCAATTACTACCGGTGCTTCATTGCAAATTACTCTTCCATAGTTGCCCCACTCACTGCTATGACTAGGAAAAGGTTCAACACCCGAATTTGGACACCCAAAGCAATTGCTGCTTTCCAGAAGATTGTGCATCCCTAGCATGTCTCCTTGGCATCGGGCACCCAGCAGAGATTGCTGTCAGTGGATGCAATTTTATAAGCGTCCGTTTTCCTAACCTGTGCACCACCACAGTTTGGAAAATGAAAGCTTGTTAATTGATCATCTTTTTTCCTAACCTGACTGCCAGCACAATTTTTTTTTTTTTAAACACGGTTCTTCTTTTTTGGTTTCCCCAACCTAATATTGCCACTATTAAGTTGGGGAAACCAAAAAAGAAGAACTGTGTTTAAAAAGCTTTTCGGGCTCCTCAAGAATTAACACCTGCCGCGGCATGGAGGGAGTCGCCACAGAGGTAAAGAGGGTGGAGTGAGGGCGTCGAGCAGCGATGGACGCAACAGAATCATGGAATACAATAATTATATTACAAATATATTTAATAATCAAAAGCAATTTAAAAATATTCCATAATTTAAAGCAGAGTACAGTGAAATTACATACAATACACATGTTATCATACATACACACTTAGAAAAACAATACTCATATATATTCATGCACACTCACACAGAAAAATTCTAGCTGACTGATATATTGCAAACACCTCATATATACCCAAAAGACAGAATTACAATACATATATTACAATGCATCATTCACATTTAAAATTGTCTCACTTCAAAGTCAGTGATACAATGTTCATGACAGCTGGAAACCATGTATCCCAAGCTGTAAAACAAATATTGAAGCTGGTAGTAACAGACACTGTAGTCCTTATGTAGTCTGTTGTTGCTGAAATGTGTCTGTTAAAAAACAAAAAATGACTTGTTAGTCCTTAACAACTTTTCCTGTACAAAGGCATCAATGTTCAGAAGTGTCCCTATTCAGGCTGGTGGTAAAAAATGCTTTAGTCTTGATGTTCTCTTTTCCTGTTCAAAGGATTCAGTATTCAGATGTATCCCAGATGTGTCCCCAGTAGGCCAGTCAGATAATCCCATAAAAGCAAGGACTGCTTCGGAAACGGGGAAAATTCTGAAGCCATATCTGGGTGATACACAGTTACATCTTCCCTAACAACCGGTGATCTGGTGAGCATAATATCACTAGAATAGATGAAGTAGAAGTATGATTTAAAATATCAAGCATCACTAAGCAAAAATAAAATTACAGAAAAATTCTTAACACCCTGCACAATTGACCCAGGGAATTTTGAGAGCGGACCAACATTTGCTTAAGGGATATTATTTAGTGTCATTAAAAAATAGAGCCCAATGACATGACATCATGGTGCATAAATCTAAGGAAATCAGAAAAGGCAAAGATAGTTTAGAATTTGGGCAGACCAGAGAGTGAAGTTGAACAAAGTGGAAGCACTGTCTCAGTGCTCCTCTCAACCTCTCATAGGTCTCAGAAAGTAACAATATCCTGACTTAAGGAGAAAGAATGGTGAAATCATATACATGAAAGTGTATGAGTAGAGTGTGTGTGTGTGAATTTAAACACTGTTTCCTGGCAAGTAAGGTGAAAGAAAGTTTAGTTAAAAATAATACTGATGCTGTCACGCAGTGACTCAAGGCAGCTTAATTAGAATAGAGCTTACATTTAATGTCAATGATCAAAATTATCTAGTGCAATATACTGATCTGTGTAACCAATTCACAAACCATGTTCAGGACAATATTATTTCAGGTTGCAAGGAATTTCACTTAGAAGGGTAGAGTGAGCAAAAAAGGAAATATGTTCATTTCATTTTTCAAAACTAGATTTGGATAGGAGATGTTTTGGAAGATCCAAATAACTTCTGGATGCATTTTATGACCTTTTACGCAAGAATTTAATAAGTAAATTGAAAACAACATGCTGCAAACTAGAACCATGTCCATCATTTTTATTATGAGGGGCAAAAGACAGTCTGCTGGACAGAATAAGGAAAATAATGCCTCTCTGAGAGGTACTAAAGAATATGGTGGTGAGACCATTTTTAAAAAGATCCTCCTTAGACCCACAGGTTAAAGGTCATTATAGACCAATTTTCAAATTACTTTGTGTTGGGAAAATTATAGAATATAGTAGCTTCAGTACAATTATAAGATTTCATGGATAATGAAAACCTATGACCTACATTCCAATCAGTTTAAAAAACAAAACAAAACATAGAACCTATGATGATCCTCTTTTTCGATGAACTGTATAGAGACATGGATGAGGTGGATGGTGTGGAAGTGCATTAGTAATTCCCTCACTAGCAGAGGCCTCTGATGTGCTTAGCTCAGATCTGTCCTCACCATTTCTTCCTTGGTCTCATGAGTCAGCCTGTTTTGCAGCCTCCCCTACACCAGGGGACCTCAACAAGCATACTCTCCAGGCTGGCCATGATTCTCCTTTCTGTTCTCACCATGCCCAGATCTCTTCCCTATGTAATCCAGCCTTGCCATAGCCACTTTGTTGGTTCATGGCGTTACCTTTGTCTCCTTGTCCTAGCCTCTGATTTCTTCGCTTTTTGTCTTGCCTTGTGCCCCAGAGCCTTTTACAACCTTGCCTTGTGGCCTCTGGGTCTTCTGCTTATTGCCTTGACTGTCTTGTGGCCTATCTGGTCTTTTTCTGCCTTCTGGGGGTCTACAGGCCTTCTGCTTAGCTGCCTTCAGGCGTATTTGCTCTGTGTTCTGTGTTGCCTTGCTCAGGCCTTATTCTGTCTTGCCTTGTTCCAGTCCTGACCTGTTTTGGTCCAGCACTGTCCTTATCTGGTGTTGTAGTAATCTTTCTTAGTCCTTGTCTTGTGTTTGCTCCTAGACATAGCCTTATTACAGACCTGTCCAGCCTGTCCACAGCGTCGCTTGATCCAGCCTGTCCATGGCCACTGCCTTACCTAATCCAGCCTTTTCATTGACTAACCATGTACTGCTGCCGCACTGGAGTCCTACTGGCCCCTAGCATCTAAAAGCCCAGACTGTGGGGAAGTGGGCTAGCTAGGCAGAAGAGCAACCTATGTCCCATGCTACTGTCCTGCACTACTCTTGAGCTATGTTCTCTGAACAGGGAAAGCATAATACCTGCCTTCAACACTACCAACTATGATTTGTTGGCTGATTGTTGAGGATAGTGGGATTAGGGGGTATAGTCTTTAAATAGTTTGTATTATTCTTGTGGAATAGAGCACAAAGGATGTCTTTGGTGAAATGCATTCTACCTCTTGGAATCTCTCATGTGGAGTTTCTTAGTGTTCAAAAATGTCATCATTAATTTTCACTCTACATGGAACTTTCTGTGTGATTTTCTGTCAGTGGGATCATGACATCACCTTTTTGCAGATAATCTTCAGGTGTTTTTTTTTTTTTTCACTGACTGGGTCAGAGACAGAGGATATAGATAACATCAGCTGGTGCTTGAACATGGTGGCAAAGTAGTTTAAAAACCATACTGAAACCGTGGAAATCGGAATCCTAACTGGGATTCCAGATTCTATTAAATGGGTCCATATTATCAGTTCAGTGAGAGCCTGATATTCAAACACTACTTAGTCAGATAAATTGGACTTATCCAGCTAAGTGGCAGTCGCTGAATATCCGGTTATGTTCAGCAGCCACCACTTAGCTGGATAAATCACTTATCTAGCTAAGTAGTAAGCTGGTTAGTCAGTGAGTGGACAGTTGGTGTAACTCGGCAGCCCTTCTTATCTGGCTAACTTACTCCTACATACATTAAGCTGCAAAATCTTTTTTCAGGAGGGGGCCGACTATCATGGGGGGTTTCACTGTGATAGTGGGGCCATTCCCCTAAAAAGAGCATCACAGCGGTAAGGTGCTTTCTTTTGTCTCGCATTTAAACATTGTGGGACAAAAGAACATGCCAAGTGGCCCTTTAATGCAATAGTGACCTCAACCTTAAGGGATAGCCATCACCTTAAAGGGCCACTAGCTTGATAGCAAAATGTTATTTGCAAATGGGGAGGTTGAATGGGTGTCAGTGCTGAACTGTCTCAACCCAAGGCCACCAGTCAAGGCAACACTCAAACCATCCTGAAAATGTTAATAAAAAAAAACAAAAAAAACTGCATGCCGACAGCCCCAGCTCCCCCTTCCTGCTTCCCAAAGCTAAAACATAAAATGTAGCTCTGGCACCCCACTGCCATAACCCCAACCCCACAAGTGAAAAAGATACCCCCAGTTGCTAAACCCCCCCACCCCTCAAATGAAAGAGATCCCCGTGCTACCATACTCCCACCCTCCAAGTAACAGAAATTCTCCCCAAAAGTCAAAAAGAAGAAAAAAGGGCCCTGGCCCAACCCCTCTCCTGCATCCCCCCAAACCTTTAAAGGGATCCAGTATAGCACCAGGTGCACTCTTGCATTCGGCCCGTCTGCGCTATTTTCCAAAATGGTACTGACCTGACCTTGCCCCACCCATGTGACTGGGGTAAGGTTTTGGAATCGATCCCCTACCACATGGTTGAGATCTGATCCCAAACCTTCCTGCAGTCACATGGCTAGGGAAAGGGCAGGTCTGTGCCATTTTGGAAAATGGTGCCTACTAGGTTGGTTGCGAGGGTGCACCCAGCCCCCATGCTGGATTTTTTTAAATGTTTGGGGTAATGTGGGAGGGGGAGGGGGGAAGGGGGGCTAAGGCCAGGACCCTTTTTTGTTTTTTCAAATTTTGGGGGGGATCTCTATCACTTGGGAGTGGGGGACATGCTACAAGTGGCCAGGCCACATTTTATATTTTCCTAGCTGAACCCTGCCACACGTTGCTGTGGCTGAGCCTGGTTAAGTTGAAAAAACAGAACAGAGCAGTAAAGGTTACAGTTAGTGTTTTGTTTTTTTTTTACCCCAAATGAACAGCACCAGCAAAGAATAGTTTAAATATGCAAGCACACCTTCCTGGCCCCCCCCCCCAACCCGGCGAAATAGAGCAACCCACGCTACAGCCCCCCTCTCGGGAGATGTGGAGAATGAGTGCCCCCCCCCCAGTGAAAAATGCGCGGCGGAAAATAAGAATGGTCCCCCACCGTGCTCCTCCCCGGCTACCTGTGTAAACTGCCAGCCGGTGGCGAGGGTGTGTGCTAGGGTTTATTCCGCTGGCTGCCATGTCACAAAACTTCACCGGTGAAAGTGGTGCGTCAGGATTCCTGACCTAGTAAGGGCAAATGTCCGTTGAGGATATGGCGCCGACGGGCTCTTGCCCTTACTATGTCACATGGTGTACCGACGTCGTTGTTGTCTCCGTATAGCATAGTAAGGGCAAGGTCCACCGGCACCATTTTAGTTGCTGGCATCCAACAGCCCTACTGAATGCGATGTGTCCCGGACCATTCCTGTGGTGCCGGCGGAGAAGCACGGACTTGTTTCAGGTGTAGTGTGTGATCGGAGTGCAGTGCGTGGGTGGGTGGAAGAGGGTACTTTAATTTAAATTCGGAGGGTGTGTGAAATGCATGGCTTCCCAATGTAGCAGCCAGGAATTCGTGTTTTGGTGTGTTTTGGGAGGGTGGGTGAAGTAAGTGACATTGGCAGGTGTGTGGGTGGGGGTGTGTGGTGTGATGAGTGTGGATTTCTGTGTGTTATGAGGGAGTGTGAATGAAAGACAATAGCCCTGTGTGGGGGTGGGGTGTGGTGTGTGAGTGTGTGTGAAAGGTGTAAGAGGTTGCGCTTGCTCTGACGGCCACCAGATGTCGCTGTTTTGTGTAAGCAATTTTTAAACTTGTATTACCTGTCACAGGTGTGACCTATATGTAATGTAAGTGTATAAGATCCTTCCCATATGGGAAGTGAATGTTGTGTGCAAATTTGAACGCATTCAGTTAATCAGTTGGCGAGGTTAGTGATGATGTACAAACTATTTAACATTTTTATTTATATAGATGGAGGGAGGAATGGGGGGTGGGGGGTGCCAGGGTCTTCACTGCACAGTTCTGTTTTTTAATTAACATTTTGGAGTGGTAGCCCCAGTTGAGACAGGGGTTAGGATTGTCCCCCCCACCCCCCTTTTGCTGTAATTGTTTTTCCTGCTGCTTTAAATGTGCACCAGGAGCCTCAGGACCCGTGTTAGGGTCCCAGACCTCCCACCTCACATCTAAGGCTTTTCAATAGCTGTTGTTATTGTGTCACAGTTGACTGCCTTTTCTATCAGCCATAATAAAATATTTACATCAGATTGATTAGCAATGACCTTCTTTGCATTCATTTGCATTATGCATGCATGCATATAACATGCAAAGAAGGTCATTGTAATAGGGGATATTATCTGGGTGGAGAGAATCAAGATATCTCATATATCATGCAATATACAAAATATAACACGTGTTAGAGCATTAACACAGCTTGATGTATCATCCCCTTAGCTGGATAAGTAGTGATATTTGGACTTACTCAGTTGTAAACCAGATAAGTTATACTTGCTCCGTATCAGGTCTAAACTTAGCAGGATAAGGCTTTTGTGGTTAAGTAGAATCAAATATGGGATATTTATTATGCATGGGCATTCATCGCTCCATTTGTTTCATTTGTTTCAATGGAATGTGTGTATCTCACAAATGGTAGTATATGCACAATATGGATGGTGTGCATGTAAGTTGTTGGCAATAGATGTATGCGCATAACATCTGTTTGCATGCCTACTATTCATTTGTGAGTTATGGATAAGTCTTATCTGGCTAACTTACTTAGCCGAGAATGTCTGAGTATTGAACTTTAAGAGACTTGGGGATTTGACAAGTCTCTGGACTAACAAGATCTACCCAATTTCTGCTGCTACTAAATATGTATTTGGCCAATTGTGGATCATCTGCCAACTTCATCTGTAGCTTTCTGCTGTTGACTGGCAACCGTTGTTCTGGCTTTGCTTATATTGACACTGGATTACTATAATGTAGTCTGTATAGGTTTAAATACTCACAGAAAGAGACAGAATATATACAAGTGCAAACAGGTAAAACCAGGACTTTAAAGAAAATGAGTAAGAAGATATCTGCAAGCCAGATGTTGTGTAACAAACAGCTCCTATACCCAGTGCAAAATGTAGTCATCTTGAGTGCCTTTAAAAAAAATCTTATCATGAAACAGACTCACGGCTTATTTGTGTGTTTTCCTTCTCCACTGGTGCTAATAAAATCCATGCTGCTATTCTTACATATTAGCACGTAGTACAAATACACAAGCCAATACTGTTTTTCATGAGCCAACTTAAATCTCTTACATGCATGGGATGAACCTTCAGAATGTACCTGTTCCTTTAGACTTTTCCTCACATGATAGCATTATATTTTTCTATGCCTCTCCAATTAAAATGGGACACAAACCTGTTGGTTCCTGTTCTATTTGCCCTATTTCTATGAAAATAGACACTTTGTTCCTTCTGCACAGAAGGCCATCACTTTAAAACATCAGACCTCTTGTCAATCTTCTTTTGTGATTTACATCATTTGTTGCCCTTCTATGAAATTCTACATAGGCAAGACAACTCATGCTGTACACACTAGGATAATTGAACAAAAAAGCTTCCTGAAACATCTTCGGGTGTCACATTATATCTAATTTGGCCATATTTTTAATGACCTTTGGTTTTGTGTAATAGATCATTTGCTTGTAGATTGGAGGGATGGAGCTTGCTCCACAAATGTTTCCATGGAACAATGCTGGATATACTGTATGTCCTCCAGATTTTAGCTCTGCAAGGTCTGACTATGAAGTTAGATTTTTCAGTGTCTCTTTAAATCATTTTTATGATAAACTACATGATTGTATTTTCACTAGCATACTATGATTTGTATTCCAGCCCTTGCAATTTTCTTGTTGTGAAGTTGTTCTGTTTTTCTAATTTTTAAGTGTTATGTTTTCCTGCAGAACTCTAATTGTCAGTGCACCTGCATTGACATGTCAGCTTGGCTGATTTTAAAAGTTCGGCATCTTAGAAGATGGATGTCTTTCTGTCGGATCACTTGTTGGAAATTCATTAAGACGGTGTGTGGTTCAAGAGAAAGCATGGATTGTTAAATGAGTAATTTGTTATTACATCCACCTGAAAAAGTTAGAAGCAAAATATCAGGGTTTTATTTGCAAGTTAAAAAGATGCTGGAAATTTTTTGTAATGATTTCACACTATATTGAAGGCAAATGATAGCTATGACCAAATGTAGAAGCAGTTTGTTACAAAGCCTGGTTTACTGATACCTTATTTTCTCTAAAGTCCTGGTTATGCCTGTTTGTACTTGTTTATATTCTTTTTCTTGTCTAAGAGTATTTTGTCTTTTGTTGAGACAATATTACACTCTTTTGGTTTTTTCATTGTTTATATAGGTTATCACAAAAAAATATTGAGAAAACTGAAGATTATCCAAAAGTTGGCTGCCTTGAACGTAGGTGGACTGAATGCTGGAAATCATGTCTCTGTAATACTAAAAGCCTTCACTGGCTACATATAGTCCGCTATTTTGATTCTTTTCCTATCATTTCTTATTGGTTTGTTAACTTGTCTGTCTTTTCTGTTTGTCTCAGGGTGTGTTTGCTTTCTTGTTTTCCATGTTTATGTGCCTCAGGATGTATGCACCTTTATTTGGAGAGTGTGAATGACTAAGGTGTGCTTCTGGTGGCTGAGTATACCGGTAGAAGCTGATGGTGTAGTACAGGTACCTAAGGGTGTGCTGTGGTGACTGAGAGTATAGTGATGGTTAAGGATCTGTACTAAGATCAGTGCTTTTTAACATATTTAGAGGTCTATATTCAAAAGTAATTTAGACAGAAACATAATAGTTATCCATCTAAATGGGTAACCTGGCTATTTTTAGCACTTAAAATTTAGCCAGATAAGACAGGGGTGTTCCAGGGGGAGCAGGAGGCATTTTGGGGAGGAGCAGAGTTAGCCACTTAAGTTAATGGGCTAACTCCAAATAGCCAGTTCCTTCTGTGGCTACCTCTGGTCAGCTGTCCTAAAGTTAGCTGGTCATACAGTACTCAGCTAACTTTAAGTTAGCAGAGTATATTCAGCGGAAAAAAACCACACCACTGAATATAACATGCTAGCTAGCCGGTTATGTATAACCGGCTTACTAGTACAGCCACATGACAGCTGAATATAGACCTCTTCTAAATGGAAAAGGGAATGTGAGTGAGGCAATCAGATCTGTAGACAACACAAAATTATTCCAAGCTGTTAAATCACAAGCAAATTGTGAGAAACTGCAGGAGGACTTTGTGAGAATGGAAAAGTGGGCATCTAAACAACAGATGAAATTTAATGTGGACAAGTGCAATGCGATGCACATAGAAAAAATAATCCAAACTGTAGTAGTGGGACAGCACTTGTTGTAGTCCCCCTGTCCTACCCACCTGCCTGCCTTCCTCACATTCCTTCACTCACTGCTGATTAAGTTAAACAGGAGGAGGAGGAGGAGATGGCAGCTTTGCAGACCTTCAGGCACCTCCTTCTTCTCTTCCTCTCCTGCTGGGCCCAACATTGAGCTTTGAATTACATTATTGAAAGCACAATGTGGGGCCTGGCAGAAAAGAGGAGGAGAAGGAGGCATCTAAGTTGCTGCAAAGATTGTATCTCCTCCTCCTCCTGTTTAACATAATCAGAGGTGAGTGAGAGGATCCAGGACGCACAGAGCAAGTGACTCGGCAATGCCAGGGGGAGAGGGGGTGGAGGGAATGATCCTTCCAGGGATCGGGAAGGAGGAAGGGACAGAGTGAACTGGGGATGGGGTAAGGGAGGGAGGGAGGTAGGGATGAAGTGGATGGTGGCAGGGAAGGGAAAGAGTTAACTGGGGATCGCAGGGCAAGAGAGGGAGGGCCAGAGGGAACTGGGGATTTGGGATAAGGAAGGGAGTAAACTAATCATGGGAGGGAGGGAGGGAGGGGTAAGGGACAGAGTGAACTGGGAAAGGGGGCAAAAGAGTGAGAGAGTAAACTGGATTGTAGGGAGAGGGAGTGATGGTGTAAACTAGGGATTGCACTGGGAGGAGGGAGAGAGAGAGAGATGAGATGGGGGAAGGAGTGAACCAGGGTGAATAAGGGGTTTGTAGGGGAGGATGGAATGAACTAATGACTGGGGTTCTCAGGATGCCAGTCTGTGATATGACTCTTAGCCATATGCATCCGTATGGTCAATTTCAAATATTGTGTTCCTGTTCTGGTACCTTGAGGTGGATAGTCAAGCCTTAGAGAGCCTTGAGAAGCAACACAGCAACTTGCATTCTAATTTGCATTCTGTTCTCTCTGTCAGGGCGATTCAGTAAAAACGCGGGAGAGCGGACGAACGCCCGCTCTCCCAGCGCACGCACCGGCCACTCGCCGATGCGCGCGATACAGTATGCAAATGAGGTGGTGCGATAGAATCGGGCAAAAGGAGGCGCTAGAGACACTAGCGCGTCCACAGTGCCTCCTTTTAGCCCGGAGCGGCGGCTGTCAGCGGGTTTGACAGCCGACGCTCAATTTTGCTGGCGTCGGTTCTTGAGCCTGCTGACAGCCATGGGCTCGGAAACCAGACGCCGGCAAAATTGAGCGTCCGCTTTTCGGCCTGACAGCCGTGGGCCGAATTCAAAATTTTTTTTTTTAAACTTTTTTTATTCTTTGGGACCTCTGACTTAATATCACCAAGATATTAAGTCGGAGAGTGCACAGAAAAGCAGTTTTTACTGCTTTTCTGTGCACTTTCCCGGTGCCGGAAGAAATTAGCGCCTACCTTTGGGTCGGTGCTAATTTCTGAAAGTAAAATGTGCGGCTTGGCTGCACATTTTACTTTCTGTATCCCATGCGCATACCTAATAGGGCCATCACATTGCATTTGCATGTTGAGGGCGCTATTAGGTGCCGCGGGTTGGACGCGCATTTTCCTCCCCTTATTGAATAAGGGGTAAGGGAAAACGCGCGTCCAAGAGCAGGCTAACAGTGCGCTCCATAAGTGCGCTCCATCGGAGCGCACTGTACTGTATTGGCCTGTGTAGGAGATATCAAAGCTTGGATGTCTTCTCACAGTCTTCTCCAGGCCTTGCAACCTCGCATTCAAGAATGTGTTTTTGCTACCACAGAGTTTCCAGACCCATCACATTTTCTTCTACAGGAGTTCTATTCTTGCATCTCACATAGTCTATGCATGTTCATCTCAGAACTTGAGTTCTTGACAAGGACCTGCCTTCATGTGTTTTCTTCACGGTCTCCATAATGCAAGTAGTTCTGTGCAAGTTTTCGCTTCAGCCCTTTAAGTGTATTGTACTATTGTATTCATCTATGCTGGAGAAATGTGTTCGGTGAATCTCTTGTTGGCCGGATAATTCAGTGATTCTATATTTCCCTTTGATTATTACTGCATGCCACACATCCTGAGTATATTGACAGATGACATGCTTGTGGTAATAATATTGCATTTCTTGCCATTACCAATCTGCAATATTCTCCTCTGTTTTTGGAGGGGCCGTGCTATTTCTGCAGCAATATATATCATGTTTACAGCAATATTATTGCTTTACCATTTGAACAAGATCCTTACAGCAGCATTACTGATTTTAAGATATGGCTGCAGCAAGATAGGTGGTGTGCCCACGGCAAGTGAGGTTTCATTACTGAGGGCTGTTGTGGGGTTGACCATGCCCTAAGAGAACATGGCAAGTAAATATTCCTGCTAATATGTTGCATGGGTGAGTGAGAGTGGAGGCAAGTTGCTTGTCAAGTCTTCAGCTTTGACAACCAACATTAGCCGCCTCAGCACTCCAAAATTGTGCTGCATCTTTAATAAGTGAGTCCTGCTGTTTCCATGCACCAGAACACCATTGCACTGCAGTGATCTTCAGCCTGGTAAGCTAGGATCAAATTGCAGGATCTTCAGAGGGGCGAGACTTGTATGGCCTTGTGTCCTCAATGGCAGAATGTTGCATTAGCTTGATACCATTGAGCCTTTATGAACTGAAGCTCAGGTGAGGGTCTGGTCACCCAAGAGGGATTTGACAATATGTCTAATAGTTGAATTGGTTATTAATTGACTCTTGCTAAAACCATATCCATCCAATTAAGTTCCTCATTTTCAAATAATAGTGTGAAGCTTCATGAACAGCTTCAGTAAGAGAAATTCAGAAAAGGAAGGAGGGAGTGGCGGGAAGGGATGGAGTTGGCAATTATATAAGCTAGAGAGATGAGGCGAATATGCACCTGACATGGTTGAGGGTCTAAATCGCATTTTCTATTTCAAAGTGATTTCACTTTCAAGCATACAGCCTCCTCTTTGTTCAAAGGCATAATTGTGACATGATCTAAGAAATGTTTTGCCTTCATTTCAGCTTCTTTTACTCCTGTGCCTACAGATTCTGATAAAATACAGAAAAAGACCTCACTAATCAATTTAGAATCACTTTAGATTCTACCCTCCTCATCTCCAGTTCCTTTATGAATCTATTAACCTTCAAGAAATTTAATTTATGGACCAGCAGCTTTCTAGCTTTATTGACTTATTCACAGTATCGCTGTTTAGTTCTTCTAAGAATGACCTGCACCTTGCAATCAATAAGCACATTCAAAAGATCCCTCTTGTTTAACAGTTTTCTTTTAAGGTTTGCAATGGTCTTTGAGGATTTTTAACATCCAGAGTTCTAACTTTTCTTCTTATTCTGTTCTCCTCTTCTATTCTCCCTTTATTAATAGCACTTTTTAGAGAAATAAATGTCCCCTTATCACTGCTTTATTAGTGTCCCAAATTACAATTCTATGCAGGCCAGAATCTTCATTCAATTTAAAGTAGTCTTTTAGGTAACTCCCTACTGAGATAATATATTCCTCATCTTTTAGTAGAGAATCATCTAGAGAACATCTTTTCTCTATATTAATATTAGGCTGTAAAAGAAAAAAAGAAATTGATACCAGGGCATGATCAGACCAGACTATCACATTGATCTTAGCATGCACAATGTCATTAACCAGGCCCCTGCTATCTCATGCTGTATATAATCTATTCTAGAATAAATGTTGTAAAGGGTTGAGAAAAAGGTATATATATTTTTCTTGTGGATGGACATACATGTAAGTAAACCCACAGCCTCCTTCTGTTTTTAAAAGAGGTTGGAGATATGTTGAATATGTCTTGTCAGCCTCCTGTCTTGTACAATTCAGGCTTAGTCATCAACTTGAAGTCCCCCACCTATAATAATATTACCATCTGCAAAGGAAAATGACAATATTAGAAATTCAGAGACAAATGGTTAAATCAGGAGTGTATACTGATGCCAGAGTAATCTGATTAAACACCGCTCCTTTCAAAAATATATATTGTTGCTGTGATTTCTAAAAGTGTATTTCTCTGAGTTTCTAATTTTAGTTGTGAATTAACATTTTGCATACTGTTGTATTGCCTTTCATTTTCAGCTCACTTATAAAAACAAGCCATTTTTAACTTAATGTGACGGAAACCCCTTTGTGCAGGGAAAACACATGGACAGAGCCTGCTAATAAACTCTGATTCTTATTGGCCTAAGTCAGCATATATAGACTTGGGACCCCAGGGAACTGACACCCTCCAATCTCTGTGCCCATCACTACTGGATATGAAAATGATGACAGGACAATGGGGAGTCACACGAAGTTTAAACAAACCTTGATCCCTATCCCCAATCAATCATTCCCTTCTGACAACAAAAATGTAGGGAAAATCCCTAGGGAATGACATGTCCTAAATCCTGGACCCTTACAATGAGGCACAAGCCAAATTAGGACAGAATAAAAATGTATGCCTTTTTTTTTTTTTTTTACCAAAGTCCACTACCCTCCCTGCTGACCTGAGTGAAACCAGATCCATATATATTTTAAAAAATGGAAAGATGCTAAGGTCTGGATTCACTAAGCAGTGATATTTTATCATGGAAGGGGCCCAATATCACAAGGAGGCAGTCCCACAATAATTTTCCCCTCCCCAACAAAATAACACAGCAGTATTATCATATTTTTTGTCTCCAGGAAAAAATCCATGAGAGAAAAAAAATGCGTCTCAGGTCTATTCAAAGGACAATGGTGACCTCTAACACATGGGGCCACCATCATCTCAAAGGGCCCTGCAGCTGCCAATTGAGGTGGCCCCTCAAAATTATAGTAAAATAATATCTTAAAATTGGCGCATGGTGATGACCTCCTCCAGCCAACCCCTTCCTTATTCACTCAAAACCCCAACAAGAGTCAGCCCCTCCCCCCCAGCACTGGCCCCCTCTTTCAAAGGAAGTTATAGGCTGGTAGTGGCCTCCCACCCCACAGTTCTTAAAAAAAATTACATTTGTGCGCTATTGGACCCCCATCCCAGACCTCCCCCAAGACCTTCACATACCACATTACTTTAAAACCATCATTGGTGTTTAGTTTAAGTGCCTGGGGAACCTCCTAGCTCCAGGCCTAGACAGCACCATTTTTGCAAATGCGCCAACCAGACCTTGCACTATCACATGATGGGGCATTGCCTCCAGCAAGACTCCAAGGAATACGTGAATAAGGGCCAATCAGGAAAAATTTCAGATTTATGTAGGTTGACTCTACATCCTGAGATTGAATTGTAATCACTGACAAAAGAGGAGTTGGGGCTGATACAGCAACATCAGTAAGATAGAGCAGTACATTGTTGACATATAATTACATTTTACAGGTCTTCCTGGGGAGTGTAAACAATCTGATAGAGACGGTGGATCTAACCATTGGGTAAAAGGTTCCAAAGCTAAATTAAAGAGCAGGAGAGGGGACTACCCTGATGAATGCCTTGTTGAATGAAAAAAATGGTTGAGACATTGACACTAATCTGTGGCCAAGCATTCCTGTACATTGCATCCACACAAAAAATAAAATCCTACAAAATTCTGAAATTCCTCAGCGTGACATATAGAAAGGGCCAAGAAAGCCATCATAGGCCTTATCCACATGCATGGCTATCACCAAATCAGGAATCAGCCAAGTGTGTGCAAGATGAATGATATTGAACAAGGTTCTAGTGCCTAAAGTAGAAAACCAACCTTTAATAAAGCCAGTCTGGTCTGTAACATACATAGTATCATAACATAATAATGACGTCAGTAAAAGACCATCTGGTCCATCCAGTTTGCCGAGCAATGTTCCCATGGTACTAATTGCTGCTCCGTGCGAATACCCCCATGTTTCTGCAAAGGATTCTAGCTGCCACTCCGTGCAGGTTAACCCCAAGCCTTATGTTAAGGATAGCAACTGCCACTATGTACAGGTTACCCCCATGTTTCTGTTAAGGGTAGCAACTGCCACTCCATGCAGTTTACCATCAAGTCTTATGTTAAAGGTAGTAATATTAACATTTCAAACCATGTAACTGTCAAACCCATAACAAAATTACTGCTAGCAATATTTTTACAGGGTGAGCAACTTTCTTGACAATGCTGTTTGAACATGCTTTGCTTATGGACTTGGCCATAGAAGCAGTCCTGTGTATCAGTACACTGGACTGTAAAGGTCAGGGCCTAGCATCTGAATCCAATTATCCTTGTTTTCCCCCAACCCCCCTTTTCCCGCCAGAGTGGAGAGTGATGTTGCAGTTGTGTCAAAGTTAATTGGTTAAGGGTAGTAATCAACAACAATAGTGCAGGAACAAATCTTCAATTCCACAGAATTCTCAATGATTTTTATCTTTATTAATTTCAAAAGAATATATATGGCAACTCCATAGGTAGATCATGATTCATTTATAAAAGTCCCCCGACACGGTCCCGTGTTTCGCGGCAGCTGCATCGGGAGGGACCACAAGTGTTCAAACTATCTGTGAATAAAGACATAAGCATATGGTGGAATCTCACAATAAGCTACTATTTTTAAAAGCATTAAGGTCAACCGTACATACCCTTTATGAGCTGTCATGGAGCGTGAGCACCCTCAGTCTGACAAACATTTAAAGCAGGAATTTGGCGCGAAACAGTGATCCATCGCGAGATCCTCTAACCAATCAGCAAAGAGTAGAATTTAATCAAACAGATGCCACTCGATTTCCTTGTTAAGGCCTCCCGGGCTGACAGTGTCCAATGTGTAAATCCATCTTTGCTCTCTCCTTCCTAGTATCTCGGCGAAGTCTCCCCCCCGGGAGACTTGCTCGAGGTGGACTTCGCTGAGATACTAGGAAGGAGAGAGCAAAGATGGATTTACACATTGGACACTGTCAGCCCGGGAGGCCTTAACAAGGAAATCGAGTGGTATCTGTTTGATTAAATTCTACTCTTTGCTGATTGGTTAGAGGATCTCGCGATGGATCACTGTTTCGTGCCAAATTCCTGCTTTAAATGTTTGTCAGACTGAGGGCGCTTGCGCTCCATGACAACTCATAAAGGGTATGTACGATTGACCTTAATGCTTTTAAAAATAGTAGCTTATTGTGAGATTCCACCATATGCTTATGTCTTTATTCACAGATAGTTTGAACACTTGTGGTCCCTCCCGATGCAGCTGCCGCGAAACACGGGACCGTGTCGGGGGACTTTTATAAATGAATCATGATCTACCTATGGAGTTGCCATATATATTCTTTTGAAATTAATAAAGATAAAAATCATTGAGAATTCTGTGGAATTGAAGATTTGTTCCTGCACTATTGTTGTTGGATACTTGCTGATATGCAAGGATTTTGCTTCGGTACTTGTTTGGTTAAGGGTAGTAATCCCCATGATTTATGTTAGGGGGTAATAGCTGCCGCTCCTTGCAGGTTACCCCCATGTCCCCATTTCTTCATTCCACCTTCAGTCTTTAGAGATCCACAGGGGTAGATTTTCAAAGGGTTATGCGCGTAATATACTCGTGTAACCCTTTAAAAAAAACCCTGCGCGCGCAAGCCCCGGGATGCGCGTATGTCCCGGGGCATTGAAAAAGGGGTGGGGCGGCAGTCTGGGGGTGGTCCCAAGTCCTCTGGCACAGCGGCTGTGTTGGGGGATGGCACGCTGGCAGCTGGCCAGCGCGCGCAAGTTACACCTGCCTTGGGCAGGCGTAACTTAGACAACAAAGGTGTGGGGGGGGGGGAAGGTGGGGGGAGTGAAGGTCCTCCAAGTTCTCAGGCAATTCTCGAGCCGCCAATTCATCTTTCAGCTGGGAGTTCAGGCCTTCAAAGAAAAGGGTCTTCAGGCATCTCGAGTCCCAATTCAACTCTGAAGTCAAAGTCTTAAACTTGATGGTGAAGTCTGGTAAAGGTTTATTACCTTTACCAGACTTCACCTGCCAGGTTCCACATTAGTTCATCTACAGCAGTAGATGAACTAATGTGGAACCTGGCAGGGTTATCAGATATGGATTTGAACAATTCCAAAAACCCAGCAAGGTCTCTCAGGATGGGGTCATCTCGCTCCTACAGCAGAGAAGCCCAAGATAGTGACTTCCGTCCAGATAAGACAGGATATACGTCATCTTCCCCTGAGAAGCGAATAGGAGCGGAGAGGGGTACAACTGTTTTAACCATCACTTCTGGCAGTATTTCTTCTTTACCTGAGGTAGTAGAAGCATTCATCTGTGAATGCAGTAATTATAAAATCGGGTGTACATTTGTGCGTGCCAGGTAGCGCACACAAATGTACCCTGCGCACGCTCCTCTAAAAATCTGCCCCACAGTGTTTATCCCATGCCTTTTACTGAATATCTTAATCACAAAAACACTTTCAGACCAGGATTGTCATTACCATGATTATCCGGACTACATAGAGAAAATTAAAACCAAACACAAACACAATTCGATTGAAGCCCCAAGTTTGTAATCTTTTGGCTCATATATATTCAACTTGATTATAAATATCATATAAAAGTTACATCAGGTATGATTTAAAAAGGTTTAAGTCAAATCTAATTCTATAGTTATAATGGCTGTTAAAAACTAGGGCAACAGAATTAAAAACAGAGAATAAAAAATACATAATAAAAACCCACACTACCATTAAAGCTAAAAAAAAAAAGCAATCAAGCACAGTGTCTTACCTCCCATCACTAAGGCTGTGTTATTCACTACCTCCTTGTGTTGCACAAGAACACATAAAACAACTGAAACAAAACAAAAGCTGCTTTTGGATACAACAGATAGACATCACAAACAGAAATTAAAAACTAAAATTAAAGAATACAAAATTAATAAAAAAATCAATAATAAAAAAATAAATAATAAATATTAAAAACACACACTATGATCCATGCTAAAAAAGAGTCATTTGAAAACAGTGTCTTAGATCACATAACTAAACCTATGTTATTCAGTACCTACTTGTGCTGCACCGGAACGCAAGAACAGCTGAAACAAGCCACTAGCTACTTTTGGAAACATCAATAGTAGAAATCACCGCTATTTCAATGGTATATGTAGTTGAGAGTCCTCTAGTTCAGTCAAATACTTTAATCTTTGGTAAGAGATAGCAAATAAATTGTTACCTGTCGAGATGCAGATATGGAGTTTATTTGCTAGTGGAATTGTCCAGCGCATAAGAGCGATATTTAAGGGAAATCTCGTGGGAATTTGGAAAAAAATTTTTTTGATCTTTACTACTGTTGCGCGTCTCGGGCTGCGTTGGAGATGCGACCGGGCCTGCTTACCTAGCGCTTCTGTCTACCAGCTCCGGTTCCCCTTCACTTGCAGCCACCGCCAGTGCCTCTCGTCTACAGCACCCCCGGGCATCTCCAGGCCCATTGAGGCCTTCAGTCTCGCAACGCTCCTCACGTCGGGGTACGGCGTCCTCCTCAGTATCGGCTCCGCCCCTAGGCGTGCGCACATGGACCGCGCGGCCCTTTAAAGGGCCCAGCATGGGAAGCCAGTCTGTGGTCCCTGCTGATGACATCACATGAGATCAGTATAAAAGGCGAGGCCCAGTCCCCATAGCCTTCCCTTGGCAATCGGGTCAACACCATTGGTGTATTAGTTTGCAACGTGTGTTCCAGCGTTCTCCTGTTCCAGTGTCTCCTGTTCCAGCGTCTCCTCTGTCTCCGTGTGTTCCTGTATCCTTCTCAGGTAGTACCTCTTCGGACTGACCTCTGGTACTGACCTCTGCCTGCCTGCCCATTCTTCTGTCTGCTGCTTGGAACTCACCACTGTCTGCCTGACCATTCTCCTGTCTATCACCTGGAACTGACCACTGCCTGCCTGACCATTCTTCTGTCTGCCGCGTGGAACTGACCACTGCCTGCCTGACCATTCTCCTGTCTGCCACCTGGAACTGACCACTGCCTGCCTGACCATTCTCCTGTCTGCCACCTGGAACTGACTCTGGTATTGACCCTTGCTTTGGCTGACTATTCTTGGACTGATATTCTGGCTCTGACCCTTGCGCTTCACTCGGACACTCTCTTCTGGCCTACTGTGACTACCAGTCCAACCTGCTTGGAAACTAACCCGGAGGAGGAGGAGGATATGGCAGCTTTGCAGACCTTCAGGCACCTCTTTCTTCTCCTCCTCTCCTGCTGGGCCCAACATTGAGCTTTCAATTGCATTATTGAAAGCACAATGTGGGGCCTGGCAGAAAAGAGGAGGAGAAGGAGGCATCTAAGTTGCTGCAAAGATTGTATCTCCTCCTCCTCCTGTTTAACATAATCAGAGGTGAGTGAGAGGATCCAGGACGCACAGAGCAAGTGACTCGGCAATGCCAGGGGGAGAGGAGGTGGAGGGAATGATCCTTCCTGGGATCGGGAAGGAGGAAGGGACAGAGTGAACTGGGGATGGAGGGAGGGAGGGAGGGATGAAGTGGTTGGTGGCAGGGAAGGGAAAGAGTTAACTGGGGATCACAGGGCAAGAGAGGGAGGGCCAGAGGGAACTGGGGATTTGGGATAAGGAAGGGAGTAAACTAATCATGGGAGGGAGGGAGGGAGGGGTAAGGGACAGAGTGAACTGGGAAAGGGGCAAAAGAGTGAGAGAGTAAACTGGATTGTAGGGAGAGGGAGTGATGGTGTAAATTAGGGATTGCACTGGGAGGAGGGAGAGAGAGAGAGATGAGATGGGGGAAGGAGTGAACAAGGGTGAATAAGGAGTTTGTAGGGGAGGATGGAATGAACCGATGAGTGAGGGGATCAGGTGGGGAGGAAGTAAAAGAGGGAAAGTGAGAGATCAAAGGAGCTTTGGAAGAGGGGATAAGGGAAAGAGAGGATGGAGGCATGATGGGGGCTACATGATATTGACTTGCTGCAGTAGTGCTTTGACGCCTATAAGCACTGTTTACTCAGCTCCGTATTACTTACTATCTTTGTTTTAGTGTGACTGGGGTTCTCAGGATGCCAGTCTGTGATATGACTCTTAGCCATATGCATCCGTATGGACAATTTCAAATATTGTGTTCCTGTTCTGGTACCTTGAGGTGGATAGTCAAGCCTTAGAGAGCCTTGAGAAGCAACACAGCAACTTGCATTCTAATGTGCATTCTGTTCTCTCTGTCAGGCCGATTCAGAAAAAACGCGGGCGAGCGGACGAACGCCTGCTCTCCCGGCGCACGCACCGGCCACTCACCGATGCGTGCAATACAGTATGCAAATGAGGTGGTGCGATAGAATCGGGCAAAAGGAGGTGCTAGGGACACTAGCGCGTCCATAGCGCCTCCTTTTAGCCCGGAGCGGCGGCTGTCAGCGGGTTTGACAGCCGACGCTCAATTTTGCTGGCGTCGGTTCTTGAGCCCGCTGACAGCCATGGGCTCGGAAACCAGACGCCGGCAAAATTGAGCGTCCGCTTTTCGGCCCGACCGCCGCGGGCCGAATTCAATTTTTTTTTTTAAACTTTTTTTACTCTTTGGGACCTCCGAGTTAATATCACCATGATATTAAGTCGGAGAGTGCACAGAAAAGCAGTTTTTACTGCTTTTCTGTGCAGAAAAGTTTTTCTGTGCAGAAAAGCTTTTCTGCGCAGAAAAGCTTTTCTGCGCAGAAAAGCAGTTTTTACTGCTTTTCTGTGCACTTTCCCGGTGCCGGAAGAAATTAGCGCCAACCTTTGCGTCGGCGCTAATTTCTGAAAGTAAAATGTGCGGCTTGGCACATGTTCCAGCATCCTTCTGTTCCAGCATCCTTCTGTACCAGCATCCTTCTGTTCCAGTGTCCTTCTGTTCCAGCGTCCTCCTATTCCAGCGTCCCTTGTCTCCCCATCTCCTCAGGTAGTACCTTTGGACTGTCTTCTCGGTACTGACCTCAGCTTTCCTTGACTACATTTGACCACTGTCTGCCTCTGACCTTCTGCCTGCTTCTACGACCACGTCTACATGCTGCCTGTAACTGACCTCTGCCTGAACTCGACCACATCTGACTGTCTCCTGGAATTTGACCCCTGCTTTGGCTGACTACCCACAGACTGACTACTGATAACTGAACTCTGCTTTGCTTGACTATCCATGGACTGATTATTGGCTCTGACCCTTGCATTGGCTGACCATGTTCCCTTGAACCTGGCCGTGATCCTTGCTATATATTCAGAGACACTTTTCTGGCCTTCTCAGGCACCCAGGACTTCTGGCCTAAGTGTCGACCGCTTGACTTGATCCCTGAACTTCCTATCAAGGAGATCCTGCGAGGCCCACCTAAGACCAGACGGCCCAGGTAGCCATTTTGGTTCCTATCCCCCGACGTCACGAGCGTAGGAGATCGCTCCCGGACCCCCGCTGGACCCCCAGGGACTTTTGGCCAGCTTGGGGGGGGCCTCCTGACCCCCACAAGACTTGCCAAAAGTCCAGCGGCGCCATTTTTCATTACGGCAACACGATTCGAGTGCAGGAGGTCATTCCCAGACCCCCGCTGGACTTTTGGCAAGTCTTGTGGGGGTCAGGAGGCCCCCCCAAGCTGGCCAAAAGTCCCTGGGGGTCCAGCGGGGGTCTGGGAGCGATCTCCTACGCTCGTGACGTCGGGGGACAGGAACCAAAATGGCGCCGGCGCCATTTTCTATAAACGCACCCGTGGCCCGAGAGTGGAAGATCACAACGGGACCCCCCCCACTGGACCCCAGGTAATTTAAGACATTTGGGGGGGTTCGGGAGGGTGGGGGATTTATTTTAAAGGGTCGGGGTGGGTTTTAGGGATGTTTTAGTGTGCCGGTTTTCCCGCCCTCCCCCTTCCCCTCCCCCTTCCCCCGATTTACGATTTTTGACGATAAATCGGGGGAATTCCTATTAAATATCGACTCTAACGATTTTTGACAATTTAAAATATATCGGATGATATTTTAAATCGTCAAAAAACGATTCACATCTCTACTGTTTGTAAGGTTTTGGGTGGACCCTTGGACCCTTGGACACTGTGGCAGATGACCATGCCCACGGGGGGGGGGGAATCCTATGAGGGGCCACAGGTCAGACTCAGCTTTAGGACACACAACACAGAATTATCTTTTATTAAACAGAGTTGAGAAGCCACCAGAGGTGTCAGTAGTGAGTAGAGATGAAGCCCGGCTGGGCTTGTAGTCCCTCAGGACACTGGAACAGTGATCCCTCAATACCTGTGCTGTAGTGAAGAGAAACTGAGATAGTGAGTACAGTGGAGCATACACAGGGTTCTGGTATAGAGCCTTGTTGGTTGATTACTCACACAGTGGTTTCTCCTGGAAGGTAACACAGAAGTTGGAATAGAGGCAGGCCCTCGAGGAGCAAGTACCTGGTTCCAGGGAACAGCTCTGAGAGAATATAGATGGTAACTCACTGATGGTGTAGGCAGCATTTTCTTCCAAGCAGAAGTGAGCTCAGGCAGCGAGTCCGGGAACATGGGCCCTCGAGCAAGTACCGGTTCCAGACAGCGACCTGAAAGAAAAGAGAGAGGCCCCCGAGGATCAGGTACCCCGATAGAGTAAGTCCAATTAAGGAGAGGCAGAGTAGCTAGGTACGGAGAATGAATCCCATCCGTAAGGAGTCCCTTGCTAACTCGAATAGCTAGCAAACAGAGTAGGCTTTTGTATCCGGGATGCGTGATGTCATCACAGGGGGACGCCCCTGGGGTTAGTGCCAAAGAAGGAATAAGAAGCAGGGCCACATGGTGCGTGCACCCTATGGTAGCTGAATAACATGGCAGGATGCAGCGCCCAAGCCAGACTGGGGACGCCGGAGAGGACGGAAGGCAGATGCCACGGTAGCCAGACGTCCATCAACCGTGGGAGGAGTCGCCAAAGAGGTAAGGAGGGCGGAGTGGAGACGTCAGGCAGTGACAGTCTTAACAGATAGAACCTAAAATTGTGTAACTACAGCAAGGGTTATTTTTCCCTATATGCATAACCTTGCACTTGCCCAAATTAAATTTCATCTGCCATTTGGAAGCCCAAACTTCCAGTCTCACAAGTCCTACTGCTACTTAACCCAATCGAGATTTAACTACTCTGCATAATTTTGAGTCATCCGCAAATTTGATCACCTCACTTGTCATGCCCCTTTCCAGATCATTTATAAATATATTAAAAAGCACAGGTCCCTGAGGCACTCCACTGTTTACCTTTTTCCACTGTGAAAAACAGACCATTTAATCCTACTCTCTGTTTCTAAAATGTTCCTCAGTTCCTTGCAAAACCTAATCCCTCTTCCTTGCACCATTTTCTTATTTCAGAGAATGCTACCCTGGAGGTTCTGGATTTCAGTTTTCTACCTAAAAGCCTAAATTTGGCTTCCAAAACCACATTTTCCTATGTCATTGGTGCCCACATGCACCAAGACAACCAACTCCTCCTCAGCACTGTCTAAAATCCTATCTAGATATATGTGAGGTCAGAAACCTTTGCAACAGATGATCCTCATGCCCTCCAGCCATCCAGCCGTCTACATTCGTAATAATCAAATTGAAAATCACCAACTATGATAGCCGACCTAACCCTTCCCTCCTGGGCAGTAGCCCTAGGAGACAGATCCTCAGTGCAAGAAGACAATGTACCACCTGGAGAGTAGGTCCTTGCTACAGGATCATTTCCTGCTGCACCAGGTTGATGCTCTCCAATCAGGAAACCTTCCTCCTCCAAGGCAGACTGGAGTTGGGACTTGGCTATTAAGTCCCTGAAGGTCTCATGTATAAACTTCTCCATCTGCCACAGGTCTTCCAGGACTGCCACTCTAGACTCCAGAAATCAGACTCACTGAGAGACAGGAGCTCCCTGCACCAGGGGCACACATAGAACTTCTCACCAGCGGTTAAAAAAATCATACATGTGACACTCAATGCAAAAGACTGGGAGCCCCCCCCCCCCCCCCTCTTGCTGCTGGACTGCTGTCTCCATCTTAAATGTGTTCAGTTCCTAGTTAAGTTTAGGTTACTATGGGATTTGGAATGTATACAATTAGGATCCTTTTAATCTATTAGTGTATTCACTATTTATCTGGTAGTGACCTACAAGGGAATTGTTAAACTCTTGATAAGGTGTGGGGAATTTCTGAATTTAAGTTAAAAAGCTAATTTTTTTTTTTATGCTGACTGACTAGCTATTTAATACAAACACACAAAACTCCTGGTTATTTTGTCTGCCTTCTGTCTAGCTATTTAATACAGACATACAAACCCATTAAAGAATATACCCCAATAGTTTACTTCTCCACAAAACTTTTAAGTTCTAAAATTTCCCCAACAGTACTTACCAATTGTTTTCAGCCACCAGCAAGGTGATCCTCTCCTATCAGTGCTCCCATTAGATCTATTTAATATAGCAAATTCTGCAGTAAAACCATCCCAATCTCGAACTAAAGAAAACCCAGATCCTTAGGGGTGGATTTTAAAAGGGTAACCCTTTTAAACCCAATCCTGCGCACGCCGAGCCTATTTTCCATAGACCCGGTGAATTGCACAAGCCCCGGGACGCGAGTATGTCCTGGGGCTCGAAAAAAGGGGCGGGGAGTGGGCGGGTCAGGGCGGTCCAGGGGTGGGGCTGGAGCGGGACCGAGGCCTCCGGTACAGCAGCCGTGCCAGGGGATCATGCGCCGGCAACCAGAGGCAGGCACAACTTATTAAATAAAAGTAGAGGGTGATTTAGGTAGGGCTGGGGGGCAGGTTAGGTAGGGGAAGGGAGGGGAAGGTGGGGGGAGCCAGAAGGAAAGTTCCTTCTGAAGCCACTCTGATTTCAGAGTGGCCTCAGAGGGAACTGGGAAAGCCATCGGGGCTCCCCTAGGGCTCGGCGCGTGCAAGGTGCACAAGTATGCACCCCCTTGCTTGCGCCGATCCCGGATTTTATTACATGCATATGGCTGCACGCGCATGTTATAAAATTGGGCATAGCTATTAAATCTGGTCCATAGTGTTTGGCTCAGTTTTTACATTAAAATAAATAAATAAATAATATGTTCACATCCTCTGGAGCAGGTGGACAAGATTCTGTCTTTCAGTAACAATGAAAATACTTCATGGTCTCACTTTCATTAGATATTAAATCATATTCTGGGTGATGTTTTGGCAGGTAGAAAGTCTTCTTCTAGAGATCTCCATGCTTATCATTTTTGTAATAATAAAAAATAGATTTGAAATATTTGCTCATACTTTGTTACAGATACTAAATCTTTCTTTACAATCTGGAGTGGTACCTTTGAAGTTGTGAAGTATCCTATCTTCCCATTTCTAATCTCTGTTTATTGCTAAAACTTTTAGAAAAAAATGTGTTTTAAAGCAGTTAAGCAAATTTTTTGATGATCACAATATTCTTGATCAGGGGCAATATGGTAGTTTTAAATTGTGCTCCCACTATATGGTTGGGATCCACACCTATTCCACATGTACTATAATGATTGTACCTTAGTCCTGGAATTTGGGATTGATATTAGATTCTAAATTGTCCCTAAAAGCCCAAATTCAAAACGTGGCAAAAATGGCTTTTTTTTTTTTTTTAAATTGAGGTTATTAAAATCCTTATGAGTAATTCTTTCACCACAGGACTTGCAGTAAGTTGTTCAGGATTTGGTATTCTCATACCTGGACTACTGTAATTCACTGTATGGAGGGTTGCCAAAACAATTGTTACATGTTTTACAATTTATTCAAAATGTTGCTGTATGCTTGCTATTTGGTCTTCAGAAGAACTACACTAGTTACCAGTTGCTCAGTGAGTACAGTATTAAGCTGTTATTTCTACTTCACAGAGCTATTTATTCGGATGACTTTTGTCTAAAGAATATAATAAGATGTTACACTCCTTCCCATTCCTTCTGCTCTACATCACAAGACTTGTTAATATTACCTTCATTGTCCTTGTCTAGATTATCAATGACTAGAGCCAAAGCATTTTCGATCTTGGGCCTGCTCTATCGAATACTTTGCCATGGGATATGCATAGTGAAGGAGACTATTTAAAATTCAGGAAAAAGGTGGACATGATGTTATTTTTAGATTCTTTTAATTAACTGTTGCTATTTTATATGTGTACATATTTTGCATTATTATGCATGTGTGATATAATGTGCATTGATATTAAAGGAAATACAGAATAGAAGCACAATAAAAAAAATGAAAATAAATACATAAATAATTGGAAATGGTGCATACTAAAATGAAACTTAAAAACAAAATTTCATCAAATGTTCTGTTGTTTCAATTTATAAATGATATAAAACGAAGTAGACAATGTCATTGGCATTGTCTATGTTGTTAAAAATGATAGCACACCCCTTCCACGTAATTTCTTGATTCATATTTTATAAAAGACTTATTTAGACTTATTTACTCTTAAGTAGAAAGTTTTCATTCCATGATATCTCCCCAGTGAGAAAATATTGAGACATCTAGAAACTACAATTGAATAGAGAATACTAGCTCATACATTTTAAAATAAGTTTTCCAAACAGTTTTGATTTATAAGAAAGCAAAAGCTCAAATTAGAAACATCGAGGAGACTGAAAACAATGTTTGACATGTTATTAAACCTAATTTATTTATTTTAGTGATATAAAGGAGAACCGTAGACAGAGTCAACTGTAATAGTCATTATTAGCTTAATTAAATGCTTCTTGTGACATTTTACAAATTATTTGTCAATCTGTGCTATGCTGATGAACGCTGGTGCTGAGGTCAGTTGACCTTATCATTGTTGTCATTGACATGTTAGCATTTAATCACACCGCAGAAAGTCATTCATTTATATGGAGAATGAAAAAGTACTGTCTATTATCCATGACTATGCTTCAACTTCACTAGACACAAATGGGCAGACGTACTAAGTGTATCAAGTTGTTTATTGTGCATATTAAAATATTTTTTCTATGTAATAAACATCTCATGGTCCTTTTTCAGCTACTGTGCAGCTTGGCTAGTTAGCTGGTTAAACATATCCAGATAACTAACAGGGTATATTCAGCGGTGTGGCTATGCCCCTGAATATATCCAGCTGTCCTAAAATTAGCCGGTTATGTCTAACCGGCTAACTTTAGGACAGCCCTACAGGTTAAGAAGCTAACTTTGAATATTGGAGTTAGCCCCATAACTTAGTCAAAAATGCAAAGGGGGGGTTGAGGGCAATATAGAGTGATTGTATTTTGCTGTTTATGTTAATAAAACTTGAAATTGCATTAGAAAATAGGGATGTGAATCGTTTTTTGACGATTTAAAATATCGTCCAATATATTTTAAATCGTCAAAAATCGTTAGGGCCACGATACAATACCAATTCCCCCGATTTATCGTCAAAAAATCGTAAATCGGGGGAAGGGGGAGGGCAGGAAAACCGGCACACTAAAACACCCTAAAACCCACCCCCGACCCTTTAAATTAAATCCCCCACCCTCCCGAACCCCCCCCCCCCCAAATGCCTTAAATTACCTGGGGGTCCAGCGGCGGTCCGTAGCTAAATCGGGGGAAGGGGGAGGGCAGGAAAACCGGCACACTAAAACACCCTAAAACCCACCCCCGACCCTTTAAATTAAATCCCCCACCCTCCCGAACCCCCCCCAAATGCCTTAAATTACCTGGGGAGCCAGCGGTGGTCCGGAACGGTCTCCTGCAATTGAATCGTGTTGTCTTCAGCCGGCGCCATTCTGCGCCGCCATTTTGCAAAATGGTGGCGCAAAATGGCGGCGGCCATAGACCAACACGATTCGACTGCAGGAGGTTGTTCCGGACCCCCGCTGGACTTTTGGCAAGTCTTGTGGGGGTCAGGAGGCCCCCGCAAGCTGGCCAAAAGTCCCTGGGGGTCCAGCGGGGGTCCGGGAGCGATTTCCTGCCGCGAATCATTTTCCGTACGGATTTCCTGCGATTTCCTGCTGCGATTTCCTGCCGCGAATCGTTTTCCATACGGAAAACGATTCGCGGCAGGAAATCGCTCCCGGACCCCCGCTGGACCCCCAGGGACTTTTGGCCAGCTTGGGGGGGCCTCCTGACCCCCACAAGACTAGCCAAAAGTCCAGCGGGGGTCCGGAACGACCTCCTGCAGTTGAATCGTGTTGGTCTATGGCCGCCGCCATTTTGCGCCGCCATTTTGCAAAATGGCGACGCAGAATGGCGCCGGCTGAAGAGAACACGATTCAATTGCAGGAGACCGTTCCGGACTGCCGCTGGACCCCCAGGTAATTTAAGGCATTTGGGGGGGGGGGGGGTTCGGGAGGGTGGGGGATTTAATTTAAAGGGTCGGGGGTGGGTTTTAGGGTGTTTTAGTGTGCCAGTTTTCCTGCCCTCCCCCTTCCCCCGATTTAGCTACGGACCGCCGCTGGACCCCCAGGTAATTTAAGGCATTTGGGGGGTGTTCGGGAGGGTGGGGGATTTAATTTAAAGGGTCGGGGGTGGGTTTTAGGGTGTTTTAGTGTGCCGGTTTTCCTGCCCTCCCCCTTCCCCCGATTTAGCTACGGACTGCCGCTGGACCCCCAGGTAATTTAAGGCATTTGGGTGGGGGGTTCGGGAGAGTGGGGGATTTAATTTAAAGGGTCGGGGGTGGGTTTTAGGGGGTTTTAGTGTGCCGGTTCACGATTTTAACGATTTTCACGATACTCTAAACACCCAAACGGCGACGATAAGATTCCCTCCCCCTCCCAGCCGAAATCGATCGTTAAGACGATCGAGGACACGATTCACATCTCTATTAGAAAAGGCTAGAGTCAGTGTGGTTTTCTGCTCTAGCTGAGAAGACGTTGCTCAGTCATCCTCACATATGGTGTCAGTTTGTGGATTTTTTCTAAGCTTGGCACAGAAAAAAAAAAAAAAAGTCTCCAGGAGAACTGAGAAAGAAAGTTTTGCTTGTTGTGGTGCCAGCCAAAGAAGAGGTTTGGAGGCAAAGCAGTGCTGAGTGTGCTCCAGAGCACTGTAGTAAAGCCTGCTGGCTCAAAGAAGAGCACAGAAAAAAAAAAAAGAACAAAACTGCCTTTAAAGCAGAAAATGGTCTGTTGTGCCTGGAGGGAAGCAGGTTTAGGATTTTTAGCAAAGGAGGAAAGCTCCATCTGGAGATAGAACTGTAATACTCAGTGAAGTTAGTGCTGAAGAGGCAGGGGTTTTTTTGTTTTGTTTTTACCTTTTTTTCATTTGAAGAGAAAAAAACTAAACAAAGAGAGAAAAGCAGTTGTGTACTGTGGCTGGAAAAGGGTGTGGCCCAGGCAGAAAGTAAAACTGCTTGTAGGTGCACAGGGTGTAGCCCCGGCAATATGCAGGCTTTGCACTAAGCAACAAAATTCAGCTGACTGGAAGCATGATGAGACTAAATATGCATGCATTGATGCAAAGTCTCATAGAAGGGTAGAAGCAGCTGCAGGATACTGTCCTAAAATACCAGGGTGTTTGGACAAACAGCGGGGGGAAACAGAAAGCAGATAGGGTGTGTATAACTCCAATCTGGCTAAAGTAAAACCAGGGCTGGACCAGTGCAGCTGGAAGCACAACTTCCCAAATCAGCTGTCTGTTCTACCCTGAAAATGGACACTGCTTCTGAGGAAGCTGGAAATAGCAAGCCAGATGCCATCAGGCCAGATCCTGATTGGTATGAGCCCGACAGAGAAGCACGCCATGGGACTAGATGGTGCCATGAGGAACCTGTTGGTCCGGGAAGCACATTGGACATAGGTTGCTGTCTGCCTGACAGAGATAAAGCTGGAAGCAAAGGCTGCACAGAGAAATAAATAGTTTCAGCTGATGGCTGAAGTACATAAGATTGCAAGTGAGATGACCCAAGTGGAGGTTGAACTAAGGCAACTTGCCAGAGAGAACACCTTGATAATGTGTGAACTAAGAAAAACTGAAATGCCAGAAGTGAAGCCAGGCAAGGGTATAGGGCTAATGGAAGATGAAAGCAGCAAGGAGGCTGAAGCCAAAAAAAGACCCTGAATGGTGAGAGCCAGATGAGGAGGAGCATCAGAAGAATGATCCTACAGTGACTGGAGAAACCAGAAAGCTCATTCTGGAACTTCATAGCCTGGCTTGGAGAAGGCAAAACAGACTGCCCAGAAATGGGTAATACAGAATGAGCTGCTGGATGCAGCACTGTTTGGCTTATGGGAATCAGTACAGAGGAACTAGATGCAAGTGCTGCAAAAAGACCAGATGGAGACACAGCAGAGACACCAGATGGATGCGCTATCATGAGGTTGAATGCAGGTGCTGCAACAAGAACCGAGGGAGGCAGCATGGAGAAGCTTGAAAGAGGTGCTTCCAAGAGGCCAGCTGGAAGTGTATCAGACAAGCCAGATGGAGGTGCTGTGGAGAGTCCAGAGGGAGGATCTGCAGAGAGTCTTGAGAGAGGCACCATGGAGAGCCCAGAAAGATGCCATAGAGATCACAGCAAGAGGGGCTACAGAGAAGCCAGTGCATGGCACTACAGAAGGGCCGGGGACTGGTGCTATAGATTGGCTCAAGGGCTCTGAAAGAAATGCTAGAGAGGAGGCACCAGATGCTGGATAGAACCCACAACTGGTGCCTTAGGAACCACTAAAAGATGTCCTACAGCCATTCCAAAGAGTCCAGCCGAGGCAAGATTGGAACCTGGAGCTAGCAATGGGGGTACACCTGGGCTAAGGGCACAGAGGGTGGTTGTAATACTGCTGTCTGGGGTACCCTAATAGGTAGGGTTGAGTGTGGCCTTAGAACCCTGGCCAGATGAAGGGAAGTGGGGTGTGTGGTACTTTCTTGTATTGCATCTATGGGGGAGTAATAATCCTCAGACTGATGGGTCCAATCCGATGGAGTTATGTGATGAAATGCTCATATTTTTCCCCTTTAAACATCTGTGGGGTGAGACAGTTAGCCTGGTCTACCTTAAATCCCATAGAGGGAGAGAACTTTATGGGCGGCACCCTGTTGGGCAGGAAGAGCTCCGTGGACAGGACCCTGCTGGGACATTAAGAATATGAGCCCAGCTGGGATCATGAGGCCCACACATCTCTAGGTCAAGGAGCTCCTGACCCTATCTGAAGTTGTGTTTGAATATACTGTAAAGGTAGGCAATCTACTGAGATGTTATTTTGATGTTTATGTTAATAAAACTTGAAATTGCATTAAAAAAGGCTGTAGTCAGTGTGATTTTATGTTCTAGTCAAGAAGACTTTGCTCAGTCTTCTTCACAAGGCTCTGGAAAGAGGGGGTCATGGGGTGAGGGTGAAAGGGGATAGACTAAGGAGTAATTGAAGGAAATATTTCTTTACAGAGAGGGTGGTGGATGCATGGAACAGCCTCCCCGTGAAAGTGGTGGAGTATCTGATTTCAAGAAAGTATGGGATAAACAGGGGATCTCTGAGAGAATGATAGGAATTGTAAGCTGAATTAGTTTGTGTGGATGGGCAGACTAGATAGGCCATAAATCTTTTTCTGCTCTAACTTTTCTCTGTTTTAATGTTTCTGCCTACTTGTTTCAGTTTTATCCAAAATCACTCTTCCCATCCAACCCAAGACTTCTTGCCTCCCACTCCGAGCCCCCTCTCCTCATCCTCTCCACTTCAACAGAACACATTCCCCCCCCCCCCAGCCATTTCTCCTATACCTGCCAAGCCCAACTCTAGCCCTCTCTCCTCCTCCATCCCCCAGTCCAAGCCACCCTATCCTTTTCCCAGCTTGACCCCAGCCCTCTCTAATCCTCCTTTCCCTAGCCCAAACCCAGCTCTCTCTCATCCTCCTGCTAGTCCAGCCCCAACACTATTGCCCCCTCCTTCCTCCAGTTTTTCCCCAACACTCTCTCCTCCCACCTTGGCTCCCTAGCCCAACCATAGCCCTGTCTCCTCTTCCCTCCCAGTCTGACCAGTGGCCTCTTTCCTCTTCCCTCCCCAACTTTACTGCAGAAATATCTTAAACAAAATATAGTTGCACTGGAGAAGTTACAGAGAAGGGCGCCAAAAATGATAAAGTGCATGGAATGGCTTCCCTATGAAGAAAGGCTAAATAGTTTAGGGCTGTTCAGCTTGGAGAAGAGATGGCTGAGGGGGGGTTATGATCTATAAAATCATGAAAGGTCATGAATGGGTAAATGTGATTTGGTTATTTACTCTTTCAGATAAACAAGAACTATGGAGCACTCCATGAAGTTAGCAAATAGCACTTTTAAAACAAATCGGAGAAAATTATTTTTTACTCAACACAAAATTAAGCTCTGTAAATCATTGCCAGAGGATGTGGTTAAGGCAGAGACTGCAGCTGGGTTTAAAAAAGGCTTGGCTAAGTTCTTGGAGAAGAAGTCCATAAACTGCAATTAATCAAGTTGACATGAGGTAGATTTTAATAAATGCGCATGTGTCCATGTACGCGCGCTTCCTGGCATGCGCTGGCGTGCCTGTTATAAAATCATTGGGCCGCGCGCACATGCGCACTGGATTTTGTAATCCACGCATACATGTGCACACGGTGCGCAAGGGGGGAAATTAAGCAATTTTCACTTGCCGACGCATCATGGCCTTCCCTAGTTTCCTAACCCCTACCTAACCTCTCTCCCACTTCCCCTTCTCCTCTCCTCCCTGCCCTCTATCCCTATCCTATCTACCTCCGATTTCTTTGTTTTACCTTTTGCTCCTCAAAGTTGCAGTAGCAAGTTGTGCGCACCGGCACCCTGCTGGTGCACGCCTCTCTGGCATAGCAGCAAATGGCCTCTGTACTGGCACCTCCAGCTCCACCCCTCCCCACCCCCCCGGACCGCCCCTTTTTCTGGGCCAGCAGTTCGGTGCATAACAGGGGTTATGCACGTAGCTGGGCCCCTTTGAAGATGTGCGTGGCGCGTGCAAGGCCTGGCCATGCGCATAATCCCTGTTTCTTCAAGCGATGGGGATTTAAAATTTGGCCATTAGAGAATGCCATTGCTTATACTGGCATTAGTAGCATAGATCTTTTTAATGTATGGATAATTGCTAGGTACTTGAAACCTGGATTTGCTACTATTGGAAGCAGGATGCTGGGCTTGATGGACCCTCGGTCTGACCCAGTATGGCAGTCTTATGTTCTTATGTCTTTGTGTCCCCTCTCCAGTCTCTTCCGGGTGCACAGGTGGGTGTGCTGCCCTCTGTGGAATATCTGATGACCAAGTAGATCTCTTCCTTTGTGGGGTGCACATGCACATGCTGACTTCCCCTCCAGTATCTTCTCAGTGCTTAGGTGGGAGTGTTGCTGTCTGCAGAACAGCTGATGGGACAAGCTTGTCTCTTTCTTGGTGAGGTACGCATGCATGTGCTGACCCCACCCCCTAATTTCTTCTGGGTGCATGGGTGGGGGTGGTGCTATCTGTAGAATAACTGAGGGGCCAGGTGTATCTCTTCTTTGGTGGAGTGAACATATGCACTTTGCATGCATGCTCAACCTCTCAGTCTCCAACAGATGGATTTCATACGGTCTGTTTAAGCACATTTTTGGGTAGATTTTAAAAGGTCTGCATGCATAAATCCAGGGGGTTCACATGCATGGCTGGGCCTTGTACACGCTGGGCGAATTTTCAAAGAGGCCTGGCCATGTGCTTAAACCCTGGTATACACACAACTGCCAGGCCTCTTCAAAGGGGCAGACTGGGGGGGGGGGGGGGGGGTGAGGTCTAGGTGGGGATGGGGAAAGGCAGGGAGCAGGCTGGGACAGCGCCATTGATCGCTGTCCCGAAGACTTGCATGCTGGCAACCGGCTGGCACATGCAACTTCAGCTCAGGAGCTGAGGTAAATGATAATACAAAAAACAACAAATGGTAGGATTTAGAGGGTGGGAAGGAAAGGGGAAGAGGGAGGGAGTTTAGATAGGGGGGTAAGGAAGTTCCCTTCCAGTCCACTCCTTAATTGGAGTGGACTGGAAGGAATTAGGGAAGGCCCAAATGTGTTGCCACGTGGAAATTGCGATAGCTCCCCCAGGAAGCATGTGCACATGGACACATGTGCACATATTATACAATCTACCTCTCTATATATTAATACTTTTACTATAGCTTTTCCATGGGTACATGGGTTACTTAAACATTACTTGTTCTTACATGAGAAAGCCTAAAATGTCTTGCTGCTTGATGTTTTCCATACTTATTTCTCAGTTTTATTATTTACTTATTAATTTTTTTTATATATTTAGAAGTCTTATATACCGCACCCTTCAAGAATATCACCTGGGGTGTTTTACAAAGTGATATTCACACTTTAAAAACAATGAATATAGTTCTTGTAACAGACAACAGCAATAAAACAATAAATAAATATTAAATAATAAACATTCAACTTTTATGTTAGATCATCCTAATATGTGCCAGGCAGCAAAAATCTAAGATCCTGATTTATGGACAATAATAATAATAGCATTAATAATAATAATACAGCCCATCATTACTAATCAAGGAGTTTGGTTGCCATGAGATGTTATTTAAATTTTGAAGACCTTTTAAATCAAAAAAGTTTTTAAGTTCTTTTTAAATTCCTTTATATCAGAGTTCATTCACAATGACTCTGGTGGCACATTCATTAAGGTTAGGTTTTCAGTTCAAAGGTGACATAGGATATATATGGCAGTAATGGTTACTCATATACAGAGGGAAACATTTTAAATGTATACAAGGCTTACAGGAACAGGGCAAGTGGTGCAGCAAATGCTTTACTAGCTATGGAATTTACAGTGACAAAGCTCATGTCATAAAAAATGTGCTAAAATTTCAAAGTGAAATTTTATATATTTCTTGCTGGACTCTATCATTTGTTCTACCCAAGCCCATCTCTTTGCAGTATCAGCACTTTCACCTATAGTGAGGGTAAGTTGAAGCCCTTAGTATTTCCAGGTTATCTGTTTAGTGACCTGATTAAAATATTTTAAAAATGTTTCTCATAATATAATACTCTACTCACTGAATGCATGTTTTTGTGCATTCAAAAACTATAAATGCTTGCACAATCGGTAAAACATATCGTAGCAAGTTGAATCTCCTGACTTTTAATCATTTCTGCTGACCTTCAATTTCTGATAATTTGACATTCCAATGCCTCTTCAGTTTTTCTAAAAAAATCAAGATGTTCTAGAACCACCGAGTGCATGTTTTTGTGCACATATACTTGTACTGTACATATTTCCTGTATTATGCTGACTTTCAGTGTCTACTTGTAATATTGCATGGCTTAAAGACTGCTACATATACAGAATGCATTTTTTGATTGTCATTGTGTTTTTGAGTCATTTTGAGCCACTTGCAGTACTGTGCACAGGTTTTCACATTAGTTAACTTGTACTGTAATATTTACTGTATTAGGCTGACAACCACTGTTAGCCTGTGGTATCTCATGGTTTAGAACCTCTGCTACATACACAGATCATTTTTTTATTGTCGTGTTTTTGAGCCATTTTGAGCCACTTATCAATTACTGCATGCACATTTTTATGCCCATTTTTATGCACGTGAGATTGTATTGTTCTATTTTCTACATTATGCTGACAGCCAGGGTCTGCCTGTAGTATCTCATGGCTTAGAACCTTTGCTACATCTACAGATCACTTTTTTTGATTGTCATTTTTTTTAGACACTTTAAGCTACTTTATCAACCTCAGAATTCATGTTTTTTAGCCCATTTTCATACATGTGATCTTATACTGTACCATTTACTACACAATAACCACTGAGTGCACGTTATCATGCATTCGAAAACTATAAATACTTGTACAATTGGTAAAATATTATTGCAGCAAGTTGAATCTTCCTGATTTTTAATCATTTCTGGTGAACTTCAATTTCTGGAAATTTGACACCCCTCACCCTGCTGTTCCACTGGCTGCTCCTATTCGCTTCTCCGGAGAACTCCAGAAGACGCGGGGCTTTTTTTTTTTTTTTTTTAATTCTTTATTTATAACTTTTCAAATAATAGATACAATCATATTATTTGTATTCAGAATACATGGTTATTTATAAGAAGAAATTCACTGAATTTACATTGTTATACATTGAAAATTAAACCATTAATATCAATCAAATGGAGGGTTTCTATTCCTTGATAATTATCTTTTTAAAGGGGAATAACAGGAAATATTTCAGGATTGATTCTTACTTATACTATACCCAATATTTATCATTTAAATGGATAATGGGGATGAGGTAGGCAATCTATTTTGAGTTAAGAAATTCTTTAATTGGTCTGGGATGAAAAATAAATATGTAACTTCTTGTTTTTTAATAATACACTTACACGGAAAGCGGAGGGTAAAAGAAAAGCCTAATGAAAGAACCTCTTGTCGAAAATTCAAAAAGGCTTTACGCCTTTGCTGGGTGGTAACAGCCAAATCAGGAAAGATTTTTACATCCTTATCATGAAATTTTACCGGGTATTTGCTAAAATATTTCTTCATGACAGAGTTAGCATCCAAAAAGGAATAAAAGGTCACTAGCAATGTACCCCAGTTTATTACTTCCAAGGAGGAATCCTCCAGAAAATTAGACAAGTTACCCTGAAATAATTCTGGTCTCGTCATATTTCTTGGAAGGGGGAGAAAACTGCAATTATTTATAGTTGGAGCTCTATCCTCAGAAAAACCGAGTTGCTCTACAAGAAACTTTTTTAAGGTAATCAAAGAGTCTTCCCCTACTTTACGTGGAAAATTCAGAAATCTTAAATTAAATCTTTTAGAATTATTTTCTAACATTTCAACTCTACGGGATAAATATTCTTTATCTTTAACTAAAGCTTGTCTAATTTCTGAGTTTTTCCTCTCTTGGAGTTCCAAAACTTTAATTCGTTCATTAGAGTCTTTTATCTGTTTTTGTATTCTCAAAGAGTCTTGTTGATTCCCTTCGCACATCGAATTCATTTTCTCTTCCAGATTTTGAATTTTTCCCATCATGCCTGCCATCATATCCCAAAGCGTATCCATCGTTACTACAGCAGGTTTGGTTGGGATATCAGCTTGCTTTAGATTTGGTGTAAAATCTTTAACTCCATTTGGGGTCAAATCGGAAACATCCCCTGCTGCCCCTTTAAAATTTCTAGAGGCAGCTGTGTCTGTTTGTTCTTGGATTTTGATTGCATCAAGCTGCAATCCTTGAGATGTTAACTCAAGATTTTCCAAAGACAATTCCGTTACCCTTTCCAAAACTCTCTGCTGGGGTGCTAGCCCGATGTGAGGGCTAAGGGACGCTTCTTCTGCCGGCTCAATAGATTTCCCCAAAACTACTGGCACATCAGATTCCTCAGCTCCCTTAAGTAAGGGTATAGGGGATAACATATAACTTGATATTTCTTGCTGTATAGGAGACGACATTGGTGGGGGAGGATAAATTCTTATTCTCCCCTTCCGCTTTGGAGGCATACTTAAGGATAGCAAGAAATAAGCTATATCACCCTTAGCAGAATCTATTGATAAATCAAGGGATCGGAGCAAGGAGCTTAATAGAGAGAAGAAGTTTAACTTTGGTTCTTACTTGACCTTGGCAATCCGGCGAATCCGGCGAAGCCCGGCAAAGCCGTTCCTGCGCGCGCCCCTTGAGCGCGCGCGGCTTTAGCGACGCGCCGGCTCTGCTACGCGCCGCACACTGGCCGTTGATATTGGCCGCTTCGGGTCCCGCCTCCAATCAGCTCCTCTGCGCCGCACAGCCCAACAGCTGACTCGGGTTACCTCCTGGCTCCGATCTGATGACACACTCCGGGGCTTCTCTCTCCGCTCCTACTCGCCCTCGCGGTAAGAGAGTCAGGGGGCCGGTGATATTGGCCGCTTCGGGTCCCGCCTCCAATCAGCTCCTCTGCGCCGCACAGCCCAACAGCTGACTCGGGTTACCTCCTGGCTCCGATCTGATGACACACTCCGGGGCTTCTCTCTCCGCTCCTACTCGCCCTCGCGGTAAGAGAGTCAGGGGGCCGGTGATATTGGCCGCTTCGGGTCCCGCCTCCAATCAGCTCCTCTGCGCCGCACAGCCCAACAGCTGACTCGGGTTACCTCCTGGCTCCGATCTGATGACACACTCCGGGGCTTCTCTCTCCGCTCCTGCTCGCCCTCGCGGTAAGAGAGTCAGGGGGCCGGTGATATTGGCCGCTTCGGGTCCCGCCTCCAATCAGCTCCTCTGCGCCGCACAGCCCAACAGCTGACTCGGGTTACCTCCTGGCTCCGATCTGATGACACACTCCGGGGCTTCTCTCTCCGCTCCTGCTCGCCCTCTCGACGCGGGGCTTTTTGAACCAGTGCAACATGCATTTCACCTTACAGCCTTCATTGTTTCCCATGGACTTCTCTAAGGCCACCTACATCCTGTCATACTTGGATGGAAGAGCCTTGTCATGGGCATCTACCTTGTGGGAATGCAAGGACCCTATTTTGCAGGACATAAAAGGATTTATGGACTTGTTTAAATCCGTTTTTGATGAGCCTGCTCGTATGTTTGTTGCCGGGTTTGCTTTAGTGGACTTGAAGCAAGACAACAGATCATTGGCTGAATTTGCCATAGAATTCAAGACTCTTGCAGTGGAATTTCGCTGGGACCCCAGATGTCTCAAGACTCTCTTCTGCAGAGGCCTGGATACCCACTTGAAAGATGAGCTGGCTGCTCGCCAGACACCTGACTTGCTGGAAGAATTGATAGCCTGAAACCTGCATCCAGAGGCTAGTGGGGGCAAGATGACGCCCAAACTGGAGTCACTGTGAAGTCGCTGTGAAGGAGCTGCTTTTCTTCTCTTAGAATTAAGTCGAAATTTCCTGTTTTTGCCTTTAAAAAACTGACGAAATATAAAATAAGATGCCACCTAAACGAAAAGGCAAAATAAGGGTTTTTCCCTCTATACCTACGCAGCTATCAGAGCAGAGACTCATTACCAACTTTGCGACTCCAACTACGGTGAGAGAAGGGGGGAGTGGCCTTGCTGCGGCTCCGACAGGAGGAGATTCGGAGCTGCCTGAGGCAGAGATTTCTCTCAGCCCCCCCGCGAGTAGACCTCCTGCTGAGAGGAGCACGTCATCGCCAGGAGACCTGCAGGAGACGCCGAGTACCATCATTATCTGGTGAGTCAGTGGCAGCTCCTATTAAGCCGGCAGTGGTCACGTTAGAGACTCTGTGGGAACTTACAACTGGCCTAGCCATTGAGGTTAAAACAACAAATCTGAAAATGGAGCAGTTAGCCTCCTCTTTGAATACACGCTTGGGTGAACAAAAGCAGTCCTTCCTTGCTAAGTGTAGAAAAGAAAGTGGAAAAGATGGAAGTGGAGCTTAAAAATATACAAGATTTTAACCAAGCTACAATCAAGGACAGGATGGCATTGTCATGAAGACTAGAACTTTTGGAAAATTGGAATCAGAGGTTAAATCTTAGGTTAATAAAATTTCCCAGGATAATGGGGGAATTACCCATTTTGACTTTTAAAAGGTACCTCCGAGAGATTTTACAAATGACTGAGAATGACATACCAATATTAAATAAGGTATATTTTATACCTGGGTCATCTGATGAAAGGGAGGTTAATAGGGAGCAAAATGTATTGGATTTAAATAATCTGACGTTGTTTTTGGAATCATCTGCATTTGAAGTCATTGATTGTTCAACTTTAATTGTTTCTGTAGTATCTGAAAGTGATATAAGTAAAATAATGACCAGGTATTTTCGTCATTTAAATATCCCTTTTCATGGGTCATTAGTCCGAATGTTTCCTGATATATCTAAAATAACACAGGAAAGACGCAGGGGCTTTCTAGCTATGAAACAGGAAACTGTTTCCTTAGGTGCTACGTTTCTGTTACGTTACCCATGCAAGTGTGTTGTAAGGAAGGGAAATGACTACTACATATTTGTTTGCCCTAGAACAGCTCAGATCTTTTATTGATTCTTTTCCTATAATGCATGAACCCACTGAGCCTTGAATGAAGTAAGCACCATATTTTTTTTTTTGGGTTATACCAATGCTTCTTTATATTTTCCTAATTGTACTCCTCAAAATGTAATCTCTCACCAGTAATTGTAGTTGTGATTATGAATATGGCATTGAGATTAATGGAATCCGCTATGAAAATTTGCATGGTTTAAGTTTGTAATCAATGTCTATCAAAATTTCTTTTTGTGAAATACTTGCTTGTATTTGTTGAAATTAAAAATAAAATTAAAAAAAAAAAAAAAAAAGAATTGATAGCCTTAGCTACTCGGATTGATTGTCAGCTCCGAGACAAGGTGAAGGAACTCTGGCCTAAGGTGTTAACTGGATTGAAACAGGCCAATACCCCAGCACCTAGGATGGGTCCAGCAATTCTTGCTGTTGATCTAGATGAACCGAAGCAACTTGGTCATGGTCACTTGACCTCAAAGGAGAGAAGATTCCGGAAGAAACGGGGCCTGTGCATGTACTGTGGTCAGCCCGGCCATGATGTCTCTACATGCTTCATTCGTCCGGGAAACGGATGGGCCTATGTCCTGCGGGAGGACTGTTCTTGGGCCATACTGCGTTATCTCCTCCACTCTCTCGTTCAGTCTCTGTGACCTCTGAACCAGCAACAGTTTGGACTCCTGCCCTGTTGGACTCAGGGGCAGGAGGCAACCTTATTTTCAGAAGTCTTGTGGAAGACCTGAGGAGTCCCTTTGTCAAATTAGAAGATCCATTACTGCATCACAACTTGAAGTGGGCTTTGGATGTTCCTTTACATCACCGCTTCTCTTGAGGATCTTAATGATGTCCACAGCAGTTCTACTACTGGCTGCTTATATACATAGTGGTTGCTATGTTCGCCATGGCTAGATGGCACTCTACATCTTTACTGTCTTCATGGACTATAACTTAGAGATATTTGCTAAGCTTGTTGCACTCGGAAGTCGTGTCTGAAGCACTACAGCACAATTAGTTCCGAAGAAGATATCTCTAGCTACCAGCCTGTTTGTTTGCTGGTGCTGCCACCATCTCACTTCCAGCTTCATCTATGGAAGAGTTATCCAGAAGTGGGTTTTGGACGTATCCCAACATTGCCACTTCTGTTGAAGGTTATGTGACGTCCATAGCAGCTAAGCTATTGCTGCTGAATTCTATACCTCATCCAGTCACATTACTGAAGAAGTACCCTTAGAAGTGGGGTTGGACGTACCCCAACATCGCCACTTCCACTGAAGGTTCAGTGACGTCATAGCAGCTGAGCTATTGCTGCTGAATTCACACCTCTTCCCATTACTTACTGAAGAGTTACCATTAGATGTGGGATTGGACGTACTCCAACATTGCCACTTCCGTTGAAATCTCAGTGGCGTCTATCAGTTCGCTATTGCTGCTAAATACTACCATTTCTCATCCAGCATCTTCTACTGGAGAGTCATCTTTAGAAGTGGATTTTGGACATTCTTCAACATCACCACTTCCACTGAATTCCTCAGTGACTTCCACAGCAGCTCTACCCATTGCTGCTGATATCATCAATACACTCTGAAAGATTCTTCCAAATCTCAAGATCCATCTGTCACCAATACAGAAGATGAATTAGAAATCAAGATCAAAGAGATTCTGGATGTTCGCTACAGAGGCAAGACTTTTGAAGACCTTCTGATTGGGAAGGCTTAGGCCCCGATTTGATCACTTGGGAGCCTCAGACCAATATCTTGGATAAAGAGATGCTTCATCAGTTTCACCTCGTGCATTCTTTGAAACCTGTACCTGAAGAGGAGATCGCCCTTTGCAGGGGGTTACTGTTGCATCCATCGCTGCTCGATGCCCTCACTCTTCCCTCTTTACCTCTGTGGTGACTCCCTCCGGGTCTGATGGACAGCTAGCTACCGCGGCGTCTTCTTGCCGTCTCCCTCCGGCGTCCCCGGACTGGCATGACGCTGTGGATCCACCATGTTGCCTAATGACATAGGGCGCGTGCGCTCGCGCTCTCATTGATGTACCAGCAAGGGCACAAACCTCGGGGGCGTCCCCGAGATGACATCATCCTCTTCCAATATAAAAGGTCTCAGTATTTGCTAAAGTGTCGAGTTAGCAAAGACTCGCTTCAGCTGTCCAAGCTACTCTGCAAGGATTCATCCAAGCTACTCTGCCTCCTCAAACTTACCAGGGGTACCTGCTTCTCGGGGGCCTCGCTCTCTTTTCTTTATTTCAGATTGCCGATGGGAACCGGTACTCACTCCTCAAGGGTCCATGCTCCTGAACACTCTGAAGACTCTCTACTGCCTGGAAGCTATCGCAGTAACAGACATTGTGAGTTATCAGCGCTTTCTCAGAGCTTTCCCTGGAACCAGGTACTTGCTCCTCGAGGGCCCATGTTCCCAAACACTCTAAAGATTCTCTAATGCCTGGTAGCTATCGCAGATATAGACATTGTGAGTTACTATCACTCTCTCAGAGCTTTCCCTGTAACCAGGTACTTGCTCCTTGAGGGCCTAACCCTTTCCAGCTTCTGAGCTTCATTAAGACCTTATGTGAGTTGTGTCATCTAGTTCTGGCTATGTACACCGCATACCCTGTCTACTCACTATCTATAGTTTCTCTACAGCTCAGCTACCCTGGGATCGCTGTTCCAGTACCTGAGGGACTTCAGCCCTGCTCACTACTGCAACCTCTGGTGGTTCTACTAATCTGTCTAATAAAAGAACTATCTGTGTCTGTCTCCATATCCAAGCCTAGCCGGTGGTCCCTCTCAGGATATCCTCCTGGGGGCGCTGTTATCTGCCATTGGCCCAAGGACCCACCTATCTACATTCCTCTACAGCTGAGTGACCTCTCCAAGCACTCCGCTGATAACAGATTGCTACTCCTTTTCCATCAGGAGTCTTCAGCTACAGTTTCTTATCAGATTGCTACCTCCGCAGTCTATTCCTTAAGAAATTGTTTACTACTCCCTCTACAGGAGCTGAGCATAACAGATGGCTAACTCCTCCTTCCACAGGAGCCAGTTCATAATAGATTACTCACTCCTCCTTCTACAGGAGCAAAGCATAACAGATTGCTAACTTCTCCCCTCCACAGGAGTAAAACCTAACAGATTGCTAGCTCCTCCCTTCATAGGAGCCGAAACCTTACAGATTTCTAACTCCCTAGCAGATCCGTAACACCGTGGCACTGCTCCAGCAGTTCTTCTGGTGGCCTACCTTGGTCTCCGACGCAAAAGCATATGTCGAATCTTGTAATGTTTGTGCACAGGAAAAAACCCCAGTCTGGTGACCTTGGGGTCTTCTTTAAACACTTCCAGCACCCGAAGAACCATGGACTCACCTGTCTATGGATTTCATTGTGGATTTTCCACCTTCTGAGGGTCACACTGTAATTTGGGTTACCATAGACTGCTTTTCTAAAATGGCCCATTTTGTACCTCTGCCGGGCCTACCATCTGCTCCAGAGCTAGCGCGATTGTTCTTCCACCATATTTTCAGATTACATGGTTTACCCATGGATATCGTTTCAGATCGAGGTCCTCAATTCGTAGCCAGGTATTGGCATTCACTCTGCCGAAAATTTGGTATTAACATCAGCCTTATGACTGCCTATCATCCCCAGGCCAACGGGCAAGCCGAACGGATGAACTGCTCTTTGAAGGCTCCTGTGCACGTACATCAATGACTGACAAGATAATTGGTCAGACCTCTTATCCTGGGCAGAGTTTTCTGACAACTCTCACATTGCCACGGCTACTGGAACGTCCCCATATTCAATCGTCTATGGGAAACAACCACGACCACCATTACCCATACATCTATCCGTGTCTTCCCCTGCAGCACAGGCTATTGTGGATACCCTTAAGACATTATGGGAACAGACAAATCTTCGCCTGCATCAGGCCGCCTCCCGGGCCAAGAGAACTGCTGACAGTTGATGCCGCTCGGCTCCTGAATTCCTTCCTGGCCAGAAAGTCTGGTTAAGTACCAGATACATCTGACTTCGAATTCCGTCTCAGAGATTTGCTCTTAGGTTTATTGAGCCTTTCCCTGTTACCTGAATTATCGGACCTGTTACATACCAGCTTCGGCTGACCCCACACTGGGGATACATAATACATTCCAAGTATCGCTTCTAAAGAGTGTGATTCTGTCCTGGCCTGCCCAGAAAGCTCTTGAACCACCTCCTTTCTTGGCAGAAACCGACATGACGTATAAAGTCCACGAAGTCCTAGACGTCCGTTGTAGGGGGCCACCATTGGGAATACCTCCTTTCCTGGGATGGATATGGACCCGAAGAGAATTCGTGGGAGCCAGCTCGAAACATCCTGAATAACTACCTCCTCTTGAGCTTCCACTGTGCCCATCCAGGCAAACCCTGACCTCCAGGAGGGGGGCATCAAGGGGGGTACTTTTATGCATGCCGCCCATGACAGCCCCACAGCGTGGCCCTCTCACCTTCTTAGACGGACTCCAGCTCCTGGCTCCTCTTTGCTGGAGGCGGTGGGCCGCAGCCACCGACCTTGGGTTCCCTCCGGTGCCTCCGGCCCTGCCATGTCACCCAGTGTTGCCAGCCAAGATGTCCCTGTTTGTCGGGCCTCTCCGCATGACCCACAGAGAGACATCGCCATCAGCGCAGCACCCCTTCCTAGGCGCGTATGCGCACATCATTGATTCTTTTAAAGGGCCCATGGAGGGAACCTGGCCGCATACCCAGCGTATTAAAGCCCAGGGCTCGCTCCATAGCATTGCCTTTGCAACAGGTCTCCTCGTACTCTGAGTACTCATTGCTGATCCTAGATTCATCTCATCATGGGTTCCTGTTTTCCTGTGGTTCCCGGTTCCTGTCCTCGTAGTTCTTGTTTCGTCTATGTGTTGGACTGACTCATTGGATTTGACCTCCACTACGCCTGACTACTCTTCAGCTTCTCTCCAGCCCCGGACCTCCACTACGCCTGACTACTCTTCAGCTTCTCTCCAGCCCCAGACCTTTGCTACGCTCGACTTTGCCTGCCTTCTTCGTGCCCTGACCACAGCCTTTATTGACTATGCCTGCCTTCTTCGTGCCCTGATCCTTGCTTTGAATTACTACGCTACAGAATATCCAGTGTCCAGAGTTCTACGTTGCTTGCCACAACTTCTACTCATCGCCGGCTCTAACCCTAGCCTGTCAGTGACACCTCTCCTTGCCAATCCTCTGGATGAGGACTTTCAAGGCTTTGGCCTTCTTTTGATTAAGTGCCTTCAGTTCCTCATTGTTCCTTTGGCGCCTGAGTTCCAGTACCAAATCCAGTCCAGGATAGGACTGCGCCATCTACCAACTGCTGTCTTTGGGCTGAATCACCTTCCTTCTCTAGCTAACCTCGAGGTCCACCTAAGTTCTGCCAGCCCCAGCACCCAAAGGCTCAACCTGAGGGGAACGAGGGCTGGTATAGGTGAAGCTCCAGTGGCCTCTAGCTTCAGCCCACTCCACCTGCTGATGGTGGGGACCCGTAGGTCCTCGCCTACGGGTTGCGTCAACCCCACCTCAGCCCAAGGGTCCACCTCCAATGCAACATTTTATTCTTGAGCTATTTTGAGCTACTTATCAAATACCGCATGCAGGTTTCATGCTTGTGAGCTTGTACTGTACTATTTACTAGAGATGTGCATTCGTTTGAAATGAATTAGACAATTTAAACTATATTGTCTAATTCGTCATGGATCGCAAGAACCAATAAATGAAGGGAATTTTTCCGACAATTCAGAAAAATTCGTTTTTTGTGTTAGTACGTACTAAGTCCGATTAGTGTGCACTACCTAAGTTAAAGTTTTAGTGCACTCTAATGCGGCTTAGGGTACACTAATTACATGTCAGTGTGTGTTAACTCCCATTAGTGGGCACTACCTAGTTTTCTAATTCCAGAGTTAGTGCGCCTTAATAGGACTTAGTGTGCACTAATTGGTTGTTAGCATGCACTAACTAAAGTTGGTGCGCACTAACAAAAAATGTGGCCAGTAAGTTACAAAATGTGGCAGTTGGGGTGTAGACCGTTAGCTAGAGGTATGGTTCTGCATTCCCATTGGCTGTCTCCTTACTGTCTCTTTAGAAGGAAACAGGGAATGCAGAACCATACCTCAGGCTAACAAACTGCCCCCCAATTTTTAACTTAATGGTAACATTTTTTATTAGTGCGCACTAACTTTAGTTAGTGCATGCTAACAACCAGTCAGTGCACCCTAAGTTCTATTAGGGCACACTAACTCCTGAATTAGAAAACTAGGTTGTACGCACTAAAATAGAGTTAGTGCACTCTAAGCCCCATAAAGCGCACTAACTCCAAAATTAGAAAACCGGTTAGTGTGCACTAACATGACTTAGTGCTCACTAACATGAAGTTAGTGCGCACTAACACCAAAGCAATAGAAACACGAAAAAAAACCCACGAGAAAACTGATATTTCCCACGGGGGACCTGAACCGAAGCTCAACTCAATAAAATAAAACAAAGCAAATGCCTACTTATGTATTATGCTGCCATACAGTATTAGCCTCTGGCATCTCCTGGCTTAGATTCTCTGACACGTACAGATTACATTTTAATGACTGTCATTCTGGCTTAGTGCCACTTATCTTTTTTCTTTATCTCTTCTCATTGTTCCCTAGCACAGAGGAATTTCTGGGTATGCTTAACTTTCTGCCAAGAGACTGACAGTTGATAAGTTTGCTCTGTTTTCAGAGATTTGGAAAAGTTTATTAGCAACATACAAATGTCCTACAAAGCTGGTCCACAATTCTTTTTATTTTTATTATTTATTTATTCATTTATGGTGCAGTAGATGGACAACTGTTCCCTATGAAATCCAGGTGCCAAATTTTGCAGTTCAAGGCTCCTATGTCAGGTAAGTACAGATAGAAATAGAGTACAGATAGAACTCAGAAGATGAATCAGGATGAGTGGAAAGAGGGTAACATTCATTGGCACAACAATCCAACTCAATCTTAGAACTTTTCAGGCTTAGATTTACTATAGCGCATGTGGCCTAGTGGTCAGACCATGGAATAAGAAGGCTATTAACCAGATTGATGGAACTTTTGGTCAATAGAAATTCAGTCCTAAATATAAGATCTAGGGTATTACAAGACTTATATGTTGATCTGTTAACTAATTGAATGAAGCCTAAATTTACCAGTGGATGAGAAATTTCTAACTTTGACATTTCTTTGTTCGGAAAATGGAGATTAAAATCACCCAATATTATCAGGTTATCATGTAATGGTGGCATGTATACTAAGTAAAATGTTAATGAATACATTTGCATGAGCAAACTATCAGCTGACTGACTCTAGGTCTTGAAGAAGAATCAATTCTTTGTATATTATTAACAGCCTGCCCCCTCTGTTCTGACCTTGCCTTAATGATGCTAAATGAGTATAATCTGGTGAATATAAGTTATTGATTAACACTATGTCAGCTAACTTGTTGCAAGATTCTGTTATGAGCATTATATCAACATTATATTGCAATAAAAATGTGAGATTTCAATATATTTTTTATGGGCTGAATGTGTGTTTATGTAAGTTCACATTGTTTAGAAATTAATTATGTGCACTAAATGTTAAAAACTGGTTTAAAAGTGGTGGAGCAGTTCATTAGTTATAGCTATGCCTTTCCAGTCCCATTGGCCATCTCTTTGGTTACTTGTTTATGTTGCAAAGGTTTCAAGGTGGTCTGTGGGGAGAAGATGCTAGCTGCCTGGTAACAAGTGTAAACAAGTAAGCATAATATCAATACAAGTTCTAGTAAACAATGCAAGTACATATTTTAAATTTGCCAATCCATATTCATTTTGGGAAGAAGTCCTGGCATTTTGGGATATATTTTGAATCCATCAACCTTGCTTTATTATTTTAAGAGATTCATATTAATTGTCAAAATTGTATTTTGAATCTTCCAATTCATAATCAGTTTTAATTGTTTTTCCTAATTTGACTCTTGAGTACAGATATATAAGGGGACTCAAGCTGTCTGCTAAGTTGATTTGGAGGGAACTGAGTAGATGACAGCATAGTTCATTGTTCTTTTGAGAGAGATACATAATTAATTTGAAATCTCAAAAATTATTATCATTGTATTAATTGGTAATTGATTTGATTTAGTGTACATCTTGTGAGGCACTAGGCCTGCAAGGTAGGGCATTAGAGTGTAGGCTCTATGCAACACAACATAATAGCCATGGGACAATCACACTAACTGCTGCTTTTGTCATTATCTATAATCTAAGTCTCACTTGCTGCATTGCCTTTAATGGGAGATTTGAATTTTCTAAGTTTATGTTTTGCTATCAGAGAATCATGCATACTTTATTAGCTAAAGTGTCAGTGTGTGTATGTGTTTCTGTCATGCTTTGTTAACCATTGTGATAGCTACACCAAACGACGGTATATAAAAATCAATCAATCAATCAATAATAAATAAATAAATGTGTGTTTATCCTCTGTCGCATAGCCTGGCATCTGCCCTCTAGCCAGTGGCCTACTGATTTCTGTGAGTGCTCCAGTTTATATTATCTCAATTGTAGTGCTGGCAGTGGGGTCATCATTATTCTTATTTTAATCATCAACAGATGTTTTGGCTCTGCAGAACAGAATAATGTTCACACAGCCACACACTGCACAGTTCCAGTTCTAGTAAGTAATCTAATTTTCCAATCATAAATTTAAGAGCAGCATTCCTTCTACATGCACAACATAGTAGAAGTGGTGCACTGATGCACTGGTTCAGTAGCAGGCAATCTGTCATTTACACTCTTTACTGCTGCTTTTGATTTTTATGTCATATGACTAAGACTCACTGGATGTGTGCTTTTACCCTTAGTATGAATATTACATTTTCTTGGTTTATGTTTTGCTGCCTTTGATTATTGGAAGGAGTATCACACATATTTTGTTAGCTAAGGTGTTATTGTGTGTGTGTTTGACCTCCATCATGTAGTCTTTCATTTGCCCTCTGGCCAGTGGCTCACTGACCTCAGTGAGTGCTCCAGTTTATATTATCTCAATTGTACTTTTGGTGGTGGGATCATCATTATTATTATTATTTTAATCACCATACTGGCTCTGCAGAGTAAAAGGTTCACATAGCCACTCACTGCAGTTTCTGTTCTAGAAAGTAATCTCATGTCTTAGTTATAAATTTAAGAGTAGAACTCCTTCTACATACACAACGTAGTAGCAGTGGTGACCTAGCAGGCAGTCAGTTATTTAGACTCACTGTTGCTTTTGCTTTCTATATCATATAACTAAGTTTCACTAGATGTATGCATTGCCTTTCATGAGAAAATTACATATTTTGGTTTATGTTTTGCTGACATTGATTATTGGAGGGAGTAAAACACCTACTTTGCTAGCTAAGTTGTCACTCGGTGTGTGGTGTGTGTTTATTCTCTGGTATGTGGCTTCTGGCCAGTGGCCTTCTGACTTCAATATGTACATCAGTACATTTTTTAGTTGTAATGCTAGTGATGGGGGTCATAATTATTCTTATTTTATTCACCATCAGTTATATTGGCTCTGTAAGGAGCAAACTAAGGTTTTTCGCATTGCTACAAACTGCACACAGTGCTACTGGTTGTATGTGTGGGGTGGAGGAGGTTACTCTCATTCGCTCAATACCAGTTCTAGCCAGTAAAGTAAAGAGCTGTGCACCTTCTACATACACAATGTAGTAGCACTGGCAGGCAATTAGCCACTAGGGGTGGGCGGAGGTAAAAATGCAATTTTGTTTTTTGTTTTATTTTTGAGGGGGTTCCACAAATTTCATTTTGGTTAATACTTATTTCATTTCTATAGTTTATTTTTTTTTTGTAACTTATGTTTATTACGTTTTCTCAGACAACGAAACAATAATCAATCTGAACATGTAAACAGTAGGTCATACAACAGAAACATCATGATTACTAGGGATGTGCAGACAAACAGTTTGCGTTGATAAGTTGATAAGTTGAAGTTGAGGGTCGATTTCGTTCAATATGGACATATGGAGAATTCCATAAGTTGAGGGTCTGTCCATAAGTTCACCGGTTCCCTAAATAAAAATTTAAACCCCTCACCCTCCTTAATCCCCCCCCCAAGACTTACCAAAACTCCCTGATGGTCCAGCGGGGAGTCAGGAAGCCATCCCTGTATTCCTTTGCGAGGAGCACGTGACGTCGGCATCACGTCGGAGTGACGCCGACGTCACGTGCTTCTCCGTGCCTCCGCTCCAGGACCCCCGTTGGACCCAACCGGAACTTTTGGCCAGCTTGGGGGGGCCTCCTGACCCCCCCAAGCTGGCCAAAAGTTCCGGCATGCCCTTCCCCCTGCCGAGAAAGTTTATACTCATATATCCCGAGCTCATGCCTCGCTGTCTCGAATAGATTACATTCTGATACCCCAGAACGGCTTCCATGCACTAGTTAAAGCAATAATTGGACCCCAAGTCATCTTTGACCATGTGACCATTTGGGTGGACTTGCAGCTTTCTGTGAAGGAGCCATGTGAACGGTTTTGCAATTGCAATTGCAACCCCGTACCCTCCCGATCCCCAAGACTTGCCGACCTCCCCCAAGACTTACCAAAGGTCCCTGGTGGTCCAGCAGGGTCCCAGGAGCGATTTCCCCCTCTTGGGCCATCGGCTGCCACTAATCAAAATGGCGCCAATAGCCCTTTGCCCTTACCATGTGAAAGGGGCTATCGGTGCCATTGGTCAGCCCCTGTCACGGTAGGAGCAATGGATAGTCCATGCCATTTTTTAAGATGGCATCGGCCATCCATTGCTCCTAATATGTGAACATTGCGGCCTCCCAGGCCCTGGAGAAAATCCTGGATAGTTCGTAGGCAAGACCCCGGCTTCAGAGCATCCTCCAGGAAGAGGTAAGGAGCCTCCCGTAGCACCGCTACAGGAGGGTTCATAACAGTACCCCCCCCCCTCAAAGGGGTCCCTCCCTCATTTTAAGAGGACCAGGAACAAAGCAGAACAGAGCATAGGGCAAGCAAGAACCACAGAAACAGCACAGACAGCCAACAACACAAACGAGCAAAACAAACAGCACAAACGAGCAGACAACCAACAGCACAAATGAGCAAACAGCACAAACGAGCGCACAGCACAAACAAGCAAACAGTGCACAACAGCACAAACAAGCAAACAGCAAACAAGCAAACAGCACAAACAAGCGAACAGCAAACAACAAACACAAACGAGCAAGAAGAAAAAACACACAGCACAAATGAGCAAAACAAAAAACGCACAGCACAAATGAGCAAAAACAAGCAAAACAGCACAAACAAGACAAGAACCACAAGAAACATCAAGAAGAGCTGGGGGAGGGAACCCAGGGCGGGCAAAGCAAAACCAGCTAACCAGGTGGGGTGCAGGCACCTCCTGCAGGTCAAAACAACCCCAAGCTGGCGAACATGACAAAAAAATCTGGATGGCCGTGAATACCTGCAGGTCGTATTATCCAGATAGCTGGCGCCTCCAGCAGGTCATATACAAAAAACCTGAAAATTTTTTTTGGTCCCAAAAACCAGTCCAGGAACACAGACAAGACTCAGGAACAAGGCGGATCCATCGCCGAACACAATCGTCGGGCACAAGGCCTTGCATTCTGTTACGTAACGGCCTCGGAAGGCCTTGCATTCTGTTAAGTAGCGGGTGTTTAGTGTGCCCTAGGGCCTCAGCCCGACCCCAGACGGATCCAGGACCGAACCGAGGGTTGGCGACGTGTCCCAGCATGGCAGAACATGGTCTTACCCTCTGCCAGGCCTGCAAGCTCCCAGAGCCAACAACAGATGATGTTGGTAGGGGAATGGTCCTCCTACTGTTCCGAGCCCTTTCGGACCTGCCGCTTGAATCGGCATGGAGCAGCAGGCCGGCCTGAGGATGAGGGAAGACGGAGGCCTTGACACGAAGACATGACACCAAGGTTGATGCGACGGCATCACAGATGAGGGTTGAAGCAAAAACATGACACTAGGGCGGATGCAACGGCATCAGAGATGAGGAACTTGATGAAGTCCAGAAGAGACGAGAAGCTGGGAAGGAAGACATTGGCACTGTCTCTCAGGGTGCCCTACACAGTCTACACACGGGACTGGTCGCGGACCACCCTGTCCCACTGCGTGCCCTACACAGCCCAAGGAGGCTGGTCATGGACCACGCTGAGAACGGGACGAGCACAGGGAAGAATCCAGCTGAGGCAGAACTTCGACGACGGAGCCATAAGTCATCCAGAGCTCTGCAAAGGCTGGCAGGACATGACGGCTCAGGAGCACAGGACACCAGTCCACCTGTAGGCTACTCCACGCTCGGGAAAGATGTCATCTGAGAGAGCACGGCCTGACAGGTACCAGAAGGCTCAGGAGCGCTGAAGCAAACACCAAGAAGGGCAGAACATCAAGGAACCTGGGACATCAGGAAACGGAAGATCAAGACGAGACACCAGGACACCTGGACGAGGACCTCAGGCACGAAGACTTGACTTGACTTGACATGAAGACGAAACGAAGAGGAGCTCCACAAAGAAGACCTGACGGAGCTCTGGCATGCAGGAGCCTCCAGAGTGAAGTAACTCCGATGCAAGGCAAGGCTGACTGGAAGTTGAAGTCCTTTTATAGGGCTGCAGACCAGCGACTCCCTGGGAGGAGTTTGGAAGGCCCACACCTAGCTGGCCCTATAACTACGGAGGAGAGCTGCGGGCCGGCCCCTAGGGAGAAGGGTGTGGCTCAAACCAGGAAGTCCATGCAGACACAAGCAAGCCTCAGGCAGGTCCCAAGAACATTGCGGCCTCCCAGGCCCTGGAGCAAATCCTGGATAGTTCGTAGGCAAGACCTCGGCTTCAGAGCGGCCTCCAGGAAGAGGTAAGGAACCTCCCGTAGCACCACTACAGGAGGGTTTATAGTTTATAGTTTATAGTTTATTTGGTTTTTTATAGCGTTACATCAGTCGTTTGACCATCACAACGGTGTACATTGACATAATTCAATACATACAGTTAACTATATTGAATACGACATTTTGGTTAGTTACCTAAATTCAATGACAACTTAAAATCTTAATAGGTTTAAAATAATAAAACTTAAAAACTTAACTACTATACTATCAAAGAACAATAAGATTAAATAGTATACTAAACAACAACTGGGTAATAAAATATCGGTTTAAAACAATAATAAATCTTAACACATTATAGTATCACGGATATAATAGTCGCATACTGTTTGGATGTCATGCTTCTGTGTATGCACACGTAAAGAGCCATGTCTTTATTTCTGCTTTAAATTTCTTAGTGTCTGTCTGCTGTCTTAAAGTAGCTGGTAATGTATTCCACAATTTAGGACCCGCGATGGATATTGCTCTGTCCCGGACTGCGCTGAATTTTGCAGATTTAACAGTTGGAATAGATAGAAGACCTTTATTACTGGAACGGAGTTCTCTATGTGGTACATGTAAACGTATTGAAGAGTTCAACCAGTCAATGTTATTTCCATATAAAATTTTATGTAAAATACATGCAACTTTGTACTGTATGCGATAAGTTATGGGTAACCAATGTAGCGTAATCAGAACTGGGGTTATGTGCTCGCATTTTTTTGTTCCTGTCAAAACGCGCGCTGTGTTCATAACACAGAGCCTCCGGCTTGTTTTGATTTATCCGCAGTCCAGCCTGTATGAGAAGTAAGGGGGCTAACGACGACTGTGGGGTAGTGAGAAAGACTAGGATATCATCAGCGAAAGCTACTCTTTTGAACATATGTAAATCATTCCGAAATCCTCTGATTTCTTGCAATTGGGCAATTTTTCGGAGTAAGGGAACTATAGTAAGGATGTATAATAATGGGGAAAGGGGGCAACCCTGCCTGACCCCTCACCCTATGCGCAGATTGCGCACCACCGCTGATTTGAAGCCGTTTGCCACTATGTGGGATACTGGATCAGAATAAAGTAGAGATATATATGTCAGGATATTACTGTCTATCCCATACCGTTTTAGGCCACGAAACCCGGTCAAAAGCTTTTTCTGAGTCGAATCCTATCGCTAGAGTGGGTATCTGCTGATGTAAAGAAGAAGACATGGCCGTGAATAGCTTAATTATGTGGGAGCATGCGGGTCTGTTTTTCACGAACCCGACTTGGTGCTCGGAAATAAGATGGGGCAATATTATGCTTAACCTATCCACCAATACTTTAGCTAATATTTTGAGGTCACAGTTAAGGAGAGATATTGATCTATATGATGCAGGGTATAAAGGATAGGGATGTGAATACGTTTGCGATGAAATAGGAAATAAAGATGATATTTCCTATTTCGTCGCATTTTGGGGGGGGCACCGAAATTATAGGGAAACCCATGAAATTTTGTGTGGTTTTCTTATCATTATAGGGGGGGGGAGAAAGGGCACATTAAAAAAAAAACCCAAACCCACCCCAACCCTTCAAATTTAATTAATTGCAACCTATGGTCCAACAGCTAATGGTCCAGGAGTGGGATACTCTGGAAACGGGACTAAGAGTGGGCCAGGCCATGGACGAAGTGGGGATTGAGCTCTGTGAGGGCTGTTGGTACTTCAGTAATCTGCATTGAGATTGACGCGAGTTTAACATCCAAAGCTTCCATTAGAATAGTTCTGAAGTTCTCTGGCATTGTAGGGGAAGCATCTTTAGCACTTTGCGATTCAGGGGTAGCTGCCATCTTGGGCTCAGCCATCTTAGTTTTCTCCCTCTCTTTTTTTACCGGTCTTTAAGGCCATTCTGGAGGATGAGCGCTGCATGTAAGAGGTGATCGACATATACTCACGGAGTCCCACGATATTGCTAGTCAGAAATAAGTACAGGCTGGCCAAAAACTGAGAGAATCAGAGTGCGGCACCCAGAGTCCTCCTGAACATGTCCTCTCCTGCTCACCGCATCACGTGGTCTCCTCTATAGTTTAAAACAATGAAATAAACAGAAAAAAAAACCAACACAAAACAAAAACGGGGTTTCCTGAGGCCTCCCATCCCACCACCCAACTGTCCCACTCCGAAAAATGTTGGGGTCAGGATCCTCCTTGGTCGCCACTTACCCAGTTTTGGGGAATCTGCTGATGAAGCTTAGGCCCAGATCAAAGCCTCAGCCTTGCATAGGCCTAGGCCTCAGTAGGTCTCTGTGATCTAACCCTAGGCCCTACACAAGGCCCAGGCTTAGACACCTGGACCTGATGCATCAGCCTAGGTCAGGGCCCAGGCAAGATGCTGGGACCCAGTCTGGAGACTGGGTCCTTCTGAACCTTGGGCATAGGTCTGAGGCTGTAGCTCAATGCCTGGGTCCCTGTCTAGGCCAGGGCCTGGGCCCAGACCCAACCCTGTGGTCCATTCTGGAGGTTTCGTCTGAGACTGGGGCCTTGGCTAAGATACAGGCTTGATACTGCAGCCTGGATCGGAATCTGAGTCCTGATACCTTGACATCAGGCCAGATCCTAGACATGACCCCGGTGCCACTCTCATGTATAGACTACAGTCATTTTGTCAGGCCACGGTTTATGTCTCATTTCCTATTTCATTTCTCCCGAATGCTCAACCCTTTTCAACAGTTTTCTTGTCCTTTGTGGTTAAAACTAGAAATACCTCACTTAAAATCTTTTTGGCTGCTGTGCTGATCTGTATAGATTTTTATTTTTACCTCTTACTGTCATTCCCACTGAAAAAGGAAGGCTTTCGTTTTTTTTCATAACTTTTCTCTCCCTTTCGGGGGACATAGTGGACTGTGGAAGCGATTTAGAACCAGTTGCATTGAACCAGCAGCTAGTTATCTGTGCCACACAGTCAGCAAGATACATATTGTTTTCTTCTATTTCTGGGTCTGTAGTACACCAGAGTCAGAGCATCTACAAAGCAGGCAGGCAGGTGGCCATTTTGTGGATACTGTTGAGAATTAGTGCACAGACAGAGCAGAACAGAATCTGTTATCTGTGCTGTGTGCAGTGTGTGCACTATGCACTAGTGTGAAGAGGAAAATATTACAGTGCATTATCTCTCTGTGTTTAGCTCACCGTTGCACAAAGAGTGATCATTTCAGTCAGACAGTGGTATTGTGTCAGTCATTGTCAGTACTACACACACTCATTCACTTTATTCAAATTAATAAAGATTAACACATACTTATCATTTAAATCCCAGAAGGCATTGTGTCTGATAAATAAAACCCCATCATATCTGGGAAAGGCAGAGACTGAGGTAAGTCAGCAGTTGGCAGAGGATTCTATAAAGCAACAGTGAGTCCTCCAACAAAAATAAACAGGAATTTTTTTCAAATAAAAAATGTCAGGAGTGTCAGGCATCTCAAGCCGTAAAAAATTGAAATTTGGAGAGGATGTGTCACTACCACCTGTGTCTCTTCCAGTTCCTGATGTATTGGACAGTAGGCAAAAGAGAAGGCACTAGCAGCAGGGCATCACCAGTACCATTGGAGGTAGAAGTACAAGTTGTCAAAGCACCAGCATTGCAGTCCACCTTCAGGGCTGAATAGGCAGTAAAAGCAGTCTTGTCAGAAGATGCTTCAGAATGTGAATCAGAATCTTCTTTTAAAGGATTTCCAGAAGCAGATGTGGTAGACCCTAGTTTTGGTCAGTAGTGTCTTATCTTCTACTTCAGTGATAAAGGAGAGAGAGGCAGGAGTTGATGATGGTGAAGGAGAGCAGGCAACAGTGTAAGAAAATAGGATGAGTGAAGCCCCTGCCATTGTTTCTCAGGGTTCATTTGCCTCCATCTTCACTTCAATGCCAATATCAACATCCACCCCAAAGGATGCAGACAGAGGCAAGGATCACGAAAGACATCTGTGATCTGGAGACACTTTCAAGAGAGGGAAGACCTGTGCTTTGCTTGGTGTAATTATTGTGCCAAGGATATTGGCCCAGGCCAATGATTAGGCTATTTAAGCAATTCTGGGATGCAGCATCACCTGAAGAAGGAGTATCCCCTTCAATATTCAGTTGGGGATGGTAGTAGCAGTAGTTAGGGGACCTCTTCTTCAATCCAGAGGACACTGTTTCAAAAGGGGATGAGTGCTTCTCAAGCTGTTCCCGTACCCCTGACTCCTTCCACCAGTCAGGTGGCAGGCCAGTAATAGCAGTCCCCCACTATATGACATAAGTGAGAACCCGCAATGGAGGAAACAGGTGGTGTACTGTCACACTGTCTTGAGGAAAGAGGCAGGCAGCACCCAAAGAGCTTTGGCAAAATGATTGCTTTAGAGGATCAGCCCCAGCAGGAAGTGAAGAACGCGGGTTTCAAGCATTTACTACATCTGTTAGCACCAAACTATAAAGTTCCTTCCAAGACCACCTTTAATAGAAAGGTCATCCCCAGTCTGTACAATCAGTGCCATAGGCACATCCAGGTGCTGTTGGCCAAGGCAGCGGGGATCAATGTTCATTTCACAAGTGACATCTAGACAACTACAAATGCTTCACACGCTTTCCTCTCTCTGACAGCAAATTGGTGGGATCTGATTAAGGTAGGGTCAGATAGCAGTTCTACAGGCACAGAGTATCAGGCTGCAGATGGGCATTGCTGCACACCCACCTGGCGGATGAGCCCATGGCTCAGCCAATATTTTAGCAGCCATCAGAGAGATGCTGGAGGGCTGGCAGCTGGACCAGAGAATCACTACTAGAGATGTGATTCGGCCAAACCTTTCAGTTCGCCCTTCGTTATCGGCCCGCCACGGGAAATTTCATTTCCTGCGGTTCGGCCGATTTTTTTTCAGCTGTCCCGATCTGAAACCCCTCCCCCACCCCAACCCTTTAGATGTAATTAATTATAATCCCTCACCCTCTCAACCCCCCAAAACTTGCCTGAATCCCTGGTGGTCCAGCGGGGGTCCCGTGAGCGATCTCCCACTCTCGGGCTGTCAGCTGCCAATAAACAAAATGGTGCCTGTGGCCCGTTGCCCTTACCATGTGACAGGGGCTATCGATGCCATTGGCCAGCCTCTGTCACATGGTAGGAGCAATGGACAGCCGGCACCATCTTAAAAAATGGCGTGGGTCATCCAGTGCTCCTACCATGTGACAGGGGCCGGCCAATGGCATGTATATCCTGTCACATGGTAAGGGCAAAGGCCATCGGCGCCATTTTTATTAGTGGCAGCCAACGGCTCGGGAGCGGGAGATCTCTCCCGGGACCCCCACTGGACCACCAGGTAAAAAGTTTTTGGGGGGTTGGGAGGGTGGGGGAAGCTAAGGGATTAGTTTTAAAAGGTCGGGGTGGTTTTTATTTTATCGGCTCGGGTGCAGCCGATAAAAAAAAACCCAATCGGGCCAGACAAAAAAAAAAACAACACGATGTGAATCGGAACCGGAATCAGAACCGATTCAGGTTCTGTTTCACATCTCTAGAAAACAAGTAAACTAATGAAAGAAATAAATTAACATTTTTTTGTTGTTTGGAAACTAATGAAATGAATTTGTGTTCCAACGAAACAAATGAATACACTGAAACATTTTTTTTCTTCTGCACATCCCTAAGCAGCATAGGGATAGTAGAAAGAAATCTTAGATTTGGAGTCACTTCGGTGCACTAGCTGATCAGAAGTTTGCAGAATGTACCTTCTGTAAAAAAAAACTGAGCAGGGGAAGGATACTGTAACATCTGCCTTTTCTATGAAATGCCGCATGGAAAAGCAACATAGAGCATATTTTCTCAAAGAAGAGGCTGGGACAGTGATCACCCATTCAGCAGAAAAGCTACAGGAGCAAAGGGGAGGTTGTAGTCAATCTTCTAGTGTTACCCCTCAGCCATCTCCCTCAGTTACTGCACATCCTCTTCCCTGATTGAAGTGGCAAGTTACGATAGAGAAAGTGGGGTTTAAGCAGCTGTTTTATCTCTTAGCCCTCAATTATAAAGTTCCTTGCAGGACTACATTTAGTTATGGTGTGATTCCAAGCCTTACATGCAGTGCCCTTCCTGAATGCAGATTTTTTTCTGGCAAAGGCAAAGGGGAGGAACATCAATTTCACCAATGACTTTTGGACTAGTGTGAATGCAATGTATGCATATTTGTCCCTCACTGCATACTGGTGGCAGTTGGATGAGGCATTAGCTAAATGCAGCTCTAAAAAGGCTACACCAGCAGGATTCTGGTGGTCTGTGCTGCACACCAACGTGCTAGTCCAGAGCCACACCTCAGGACATATCTTGGAAGCAATCCAGGGGATTTTGGAAGGATGGTTAGTTAGAAGCAGTGAAATAAATTTAAATAGATTTTTATAACTGATAATGGCACCAATATTACTAAGGCAGTGACTGGAGGTGAATTCCAGGGCATCCAATAATTTGCACACTCTCTGCACCTGGTAGCAAGGGATGCTTTGGGGCTTAGAGGCAAGGAAGGGGGAAGCCAAGTCCTAAAGTGGTTGATTGAGAAGTGCCACAAAATAGAAGACCTTTTTAGTCAGAGTGTGAAGAGTAGGCAGCTGCTCAGAGAGAAGCAGGTAGTAGTTGGGCCACAATTGAACAGCCTTGTTCAGGATGAACGTACTACCTGGAATTCTACTTACCTTATGCTGCAGAGGTTGTCTGAACAGCAGACACTACGTCATGAGTTGGCTCTGGACTCTAAAAATGGATTGGAATTTCCTTTTGGATGTCGAGACTGGACACATAATGCATAGATGGTGTATGATCTTAGGCCTTTTAAACTATTTATTGATGCACTGAGTTTAGCCAAGGCCACTCTGAGTGGTGTCATCCCTGTAGTAAACTATCTGGAACAGGTATTATTTATTTATTCAAGCATTATAGTTCACTCCCTCCAGTCAACAGACTGTTCAGTGCAGATTACAATTAAAACACATCAATCTCATTTTAACTGGAAAGTACACATAATAAAGCAAATTATTTTATTTATTCAGGGTTTATCCAGATAAGTTTGAACTTAGCTGGACAAATGGCTTTGAATATGGATCTCCTAGTATTTTTTTCAAGTTTATTAGAGGAATTTCTGCATCAGCAGGATTTTTCAAAGGATGTATTGGTGCTTGTTAACTGTTGAAAGCACCAAGCAGAAAAAGGTTAAAGCCTCTAATCCAGTGGGATTGCTACGTTAGTCACTATGTGCTCGAAAGGCAGTATCATAGTCAAATAGAATGCTCTTATGTGTTGGAAAAAGAAGTTGATAATGGTTGAGGAGGTATTGTCAAAGAGGGTAGGTGGCAGTGAAGAAGTAGGTTCCCCTTCCAGCTCTATTAGTATCAGTAGCTCCCCATCAGTTGTATCCTAATCCCCTCCATTGAGACATCAATCTTATCCTGCCTTTGATGAACTGACTCCCATGACAAAGGTGATAGCATCAACAGTTAGCAGCAGAGGTTTAAGCAAACACTAGCCTCAGGAGAAACTTTCAGATATTTCAGTCAGGTGTTACCTATCTGAGCCAGTTGAGAACATGCCTACAAATCCCTTGGTATTAGGCACAGAAGGATGTAGTCTTGCCAGACCTTGCCAAAGTAGCACAGCACTTTCTTTCCTTCCCACCAACATGTGTGAATTGTGAATCCACACCGCTCATGTTTGTCTCCAGAATTGGTAGAACAGTTATTTTCAGCAAAATAAACCTTCTTCTCCTTGGTTTCCTAGAAATTCCCTTTGATTTGCAAGAGGATTAGAGGTTCATGATTCTTGATGTAGAAAGGCCTTCCCAACATTTTTCCTTCCAAATTTTAATGACCTGCCCTTAGCGAAGTCCCTGGGATAGAAATCTCTGTCTCATATCTGTTCTGTCACTTCCTAAGTCAATTGGGGTGTATCACTGTCTCTCACTCATCTGCCCTGGCCCTTCCTCTTGGGGTGGAACTCCCTCTCTGCCACACATGAAATGCTTCTTCCTTAGTCTCTCTAACATTTGTCCTGTTCCTTCCTAAGTCCCTTGAGTTAGAACTCTTTCTCTCACACATATGCCCTGCCCCTTCCTGCTCTGTAAACCAAGGGTCAGTGGGTTGCAGACTCACAGTTACTCTCTGGACTGTGACTCTGCCCTGTGAATGTTGGGTCACAGACTCACACCTCTGATTAGTCTCTGGACTATGACTCTATCTCTGCCTGAGAACCTTTGATCATATTCATGTTACGTATGCCGTCCACTGCAGACCCGTGGCATGGCCCCCTCCCCTCTCTTCAGTAACTCCAATGCCTGGTACCTCGTCTCTGGCAGTGGTAGGCCACCAGCTCCGTCCTCAGACTACCCCTGGTACTTCCGGCTAAGCTACAGACCCTAGTGTCTCCAGTTCAGCTACCACTCCCACTGCTCCACATTGGGCCTCTCCACGTGGCCCACGGAGAAACGCTGCAATTCAGTGCCGCACTCTTCCCTAGGTGCACGCACATGCATCACTTAACATTAATTAGGGCCCGCAGTGGGAACCTAACCACGGCCCCGGATGATGACGTTAGCGGAGCTTTGGTATTTAAGCCCAGGCTCCGCTCCCTAGCTTTGCCTTTGCAACAGGTCTCCTCGCTGGTTGAGTACTTGTTGCCTCTTGAGAGATTCATCTCATTCCTGTGTTCCAGTTCCTCGTCTCACCCCGGTTCCTGTTTCCTTCATTCCCGTATTCCTGCTCTTCTACCCTTCCTTGGATTGCCTACACGGACTTTGACTTTGCTTTGCCTGACCATGCCGTTGCCTCTCTCCAGACCCAGACCTCTGCATTGCCTGACCACACCATTGCCTCTCTCCAGACTCATACCTCTGCATTGCCTGACCATGCTGTTGCCTCTCTCCAAACCAGGACCTCTTCATTGCCTGACCACACTGTTGCCTCTCTCCAGACCCAGACCTCTGTATTGCCTGACCACGCCATTGCCTGACCATGTCGTTGCCTTTCTCCAGACCCAGACCTCTGCATTGCCTGACCACACCGTTTCCTCTCTCCAAGCCCAGACCTCTGCATTGCCTGACTACTCTGTTGCCTCTCTCCAAAGCTCAGACCTCCGCTTCGCTTGTCTACGTTTGACTATCTCCATGATCAGACCTCCGCTTTCCTTGCCACTACTTCCAGATTGCCACCAGCCCTGACTCAAGCTTGCTTCATGATGCCTCTTCAGCCTTCTGGACTTGGCTATTCAGGCTTCGGCCTGCTCTTGCTTGGGTGCCCCCTGTCTGCCTTTGTTCCTTTGGTATCTGAGACTCTGGGATACTACCTCTAGTGCTAGACTGTACCATCTCTCTACTGTTGTCTCTGGGCTGATCTCGATCCCTCCATCGACGACGACATATAGAGGCCAACCTAAGTCCAGTCGGCCCCGGCACCGAAAGGCTCAACCCACAGGGAACGAGGGCTGGTGTTGGTGAAATGCCAGCTGTCCTCCATACATCAGCCCACTTCATCTGCCGACGGTGGGGACCCGTAGGTCCCTACCTATAAGTTGCATCAACCCCACCTCAGCCCAAGGGTCCACCTCCGGTGCAACAATTCACAGCCCAAATTAGTGTCTGGACTGTGATTCTGTCTTTGTCCTGTGAACCTTGGGTCACAGACTAACATCCTCAATTAATCTCTGGACTGTAACTCTGTCTCTGCTCTGAGAAACTTGGGTCACAGACTCACGGAGCCGATTAATCTCTTGATCATGATTCTGTCTGCCCTACAAGCCTTGGATCACAAGCTCACAGCCATCAGCCTCATTTAGCCTCTGGTCTGTAACTCTCTGCCCTGAGACCCAAAGGGTCACGGACTTAGAATCATCACCAAAAATAATGAGTATATGAAGCGTGAATGCTTTTGAAAGGTGTGTGAATGGATAGTAGCCAAGGTTGAAGCCTTGACATTTGGCTCTGCTGCACACAATTTTGCAACTTATGGTCTGTGAATGTAGTCATGTGTGATACAGTTGATTAGACTATTTTTCCCTATGGACAGATGACAGGTTTTTTAAGCTTGAGCTCCCTAAAATGAATTAAAAAAAACAAACAAACAGAAAAAGTAAGAAAAATAAATAACATTTATTAATTATATTTCATAAAAATCTTAAAGCTGGGAAAGGTCAGGGAAGGGGAATATTTTTGGGGAAAAGAAAGCCTCAGGGTTATCAGAATATTGGTCCTGTTAGCCCTGCTTATTAGGGTACTGGAGATGAAGGTTCATGGGTGGTGGGATTCTTCTCTGAAGCAGATTATATCTCCTGTTGTTGACCTGCTTCAGAGTGGATTCCAGACCCTGTACACTCATCTCTAACATTGTCTGGTCCACATGAATATCCTGGCCCTCCTGCAGGTTCTACTGCAGGACAGATATGGTAAAAATTGCAGCAGATCCTGAAGGAATTATTGGTGGGACCATGAGACAAGGACCAACATCCTGATTGTCCTGGGTTGCAAGGGGGGATGGTAACATGGGGGAAGGTTCAGTGAGTAAATGTAGGGCTTGGTCCTTGTTCTTCACCTGGAGGTGGAATGCCAATGTCATCTGTTAAGAAAAGAAAGACAATATTAAGTCAGCACTCACAGAATACAAATAGATAGCAGTAAATAAAATAAGTATCTGAAAGTACAAAACATTCCAAACCAGCCTTAGTCCCACAGGTCCTGTTACTGACAAATTGCCACTGTATGGATTAGATGGACATTAGATAGCCAAAATAAATTTACATAATCAGGAACATGTTAGTCAGTACTTTGAACTAGGAGGATAAGGACCTCCTTGCATGGCTTCTTCTCCTGGAGGAGGGAAAATACTACACTCCTTCGGGCTGCCATCCAAATCTGGAAGTACAAAATGCATCCTGGAGGGTCCTCCAGGAGGAGTTTTGTGGAAGAACCTCCTGTTCTACAGATATTGAGGATCTAAAAAAGGGCGACACCTGAGGCTACTTGAGAGTGATTGGCTTGAGGACTTCTGCAGAACTCTTCATCCTCCCATACCAGGTAGGTTGCTTTTTAAAATATGTATGTGGCACAAAATAGTGTCAAAGTAAAGTGAAATTGAATTAGTAATGAAATATGTGCTATCCCTCTGATCTCATCCCTCTGTTTTGTTGTTGTTTTTTAATGTCATGGGATAATTGCTTCTTTTTGTTGCCTATTGCTATTGGTGCTATTGGCCGGCCCCTGTCACATGGTAGGAGCAATGGATGGCTGGCACCATCTTAAAAAATGGCACAGGCCATCCATTGCTCCTACTATGTGACAGGAGCCGGCCAATGGCACTGATAGCCCCTGTCACATGGTAAGGGCAAAGGGCCATCGGCGCCATTTTGATTAGTGGCAGCCGATGATTCGAGAGGGGGACACTGCTTCCACGACCCCTGCTAGACCTACAGGGACTTTAGGCAAGTTTTGGGGTGGTCGGGAGGGTGGGGGATTGTAAATTATTAGATCTGAAGGGTTGGGGGGGGGGGTTCTGTGTGCCCTTTCTCTCCCCCCCCCCCCCCACGATAAGAAAACCACACAAAATTTTGTGGGTTTTCCATTCGTTTCAGGGCCCCCCCGAACCATGATGTAATAGGAAATATCGTCTATATTTCCTACTTCATAAATTAACCTTTTTGAAGGTCTGGGAGCCATACATTCAATCTCTGCAACATAAAGCTCGAAGTTTGATTCTCAACAATGTCTGACTATGTTACCTTTTAACATGGCTGGATAGATATGTTTCTTTTATTATTGCTGTTGGACTGATGACGGACACCTTGGTCGGGTTAAGACTCTCGGAAAGGGGGGGGGGCAAACAAAGGGGGGGGGGGAAAGGGGGGGGACAAGGGGATTTCAAGGGAAGGGGGGGGGGACAATAAACATTGGGGGGTGAACAACTTGTTTGACTTTTTGCCCAGTGGGCCCAAAAACGTTTATACTAAAACGAATGCACATCCCTAATTTCTATTAAACGTTGGGGGGGGGGGGGGGGAGGAGGGGTTTGTGCATTCCCAGATTGTCTGTAGTGTCTATAAGTGTTTTATATATTGAGGAACATATTCAGAAAAAGTTGAGATAGTAAAGTCAGCTGGAAAAATTTATCTAACTTTAGAAACATATTCAATAGTGCAGCTGCATTATTGAATATTACCAGCTATATTAAAGTTAGGCGGCTAAGCTTAGCCGGCTAACTTTAGAACAGCTGTTTGGCTGGATCAGATTTAGCTGGCTAATGTAGTCAGCTAACTCAACTCCTCACAGTTATGCTCCTAACTTAGCCAGCTATACGCTAGCCAGATAATTTATTACCTAGCTAGAATTTAGCTGGGTATGTGCCCAAGTATCATTTAGCTGGCTAACTTCTGAGTTAAACTGAAACCACCACAGCTCTCCAAAAAATTCTAGAGTAGGTAATAGCCATACATAAAATGATACAAAAAGAAGGCTAGAATACCCCAAATTTTTTCCAAATAGATACACTGTGAGTTATGATTTTTTTTTCTCATTAAAGAGACCTCATACACAGGCATAGATGTAAATGCTATTTAGCATGACATATTACACCAATAGTATAATCATAGGTCAAGTAATTTTTTGTATGCTGAGTGAGTACCAAATATAGAAAGTAAGATATTTATAACATAATATTCTTCATCGTATTCATTAATAATCTGAAGCTGATATAGCCACTTATTTTTTTGAATGAGAAGAAACGCACGAAAGTCAGAAATGTTAACGAGGCTCAGAGTCTGTTAGCCCGGCACGGACCGTGTTTTGGCTGCTGCCTTTTTCAAGGGGCCGAAAGTATCTGAAAACATTTGCAAAAACTGCTAAGCCACCAGTAAACAATATAAATATTTCAAGTGACACAAATACAATGTAGTACTAATGTTAATGATATCAGCAGCATTTTCACCAGCGTGTAGGTAATGTGTTTCCTCTGCCAGAGGGGCCGTGCATGTGTCATTTTTAAAGGGGCATTTAACAAATTGAGAAATTTCACATAGGGAACCACAGCAGATGTCATTAGTTGCTACTAAATTATGGAGTTAAATGATGGTATACCATTCGATAGCAGCGTTTAACCCATGAGGGTGCATACTATTCAGATAGAAAATCCATTGTTGCTCATGGAAATTTAGTAGATATTGAGGATTTCCCCCCCTGCTGGACATATGTATTCTGTCAATCACCCGCCACTTGAGATCCACGAATAGATGTTTTGTTTACAAACAGTGAAGAATAATAGAAGCTTGTACTTTCTCAGTGGTGAGACAACTTCGCTGTTCGGTGAGACGAGTATGTATCGGATGTTTAGTTCTACCCACATAAATTTTGTGACAAGGGCAAACGATCATATAAATGACATTAGATGTAGAACAATCAGAAAATGATCTTGCCATGTGAACTTTGCCCATGCTATCAATCCAGGAAGGTCCAGTAAGGGACTATGCGCACAGCGAGCATTTCTGACATTGCCAATGCCCAATAGGAAGTTCTGTCTGCTGGCAAGGGTCTAGACATACAAATGAATGAGTGAGTAAGTCTCTGAGGTTTTTACCTCGACTGTAAGAAAAAATCGGAGGTTCAATGAATGCTGTATGTGGTTTTAAAATGTGCCAACATTTCCGAATCATGGCCACTATGGCTGTAGATTTCATAGAGTGTCTTAACGTGCAGACTAAAGGAAATCATCCGAGACATTAGTGTCATCCAATAAAAGCCATTCACGATGGGCATTAGATGCTCGCTTGAGAGCTTTTTTTAATTATAGATGTAAGATATTGACGGAGAAGAAGTCTAGATGACAGTTGCTGCGCTTGTAAGAGAAATTCAGCTTTTTCTGAACATAGCAACAGAGCTGCAAAAACTGACCAATAGGTAAATTGTTTTGAGGTTATAAGGATGAAAACTAGAAAAATGAAGAAGTGTGTTTCTATCGGTGGGTTTTTTGAATAATGTAGTGGAAAAATGGTCATCATGGCAGGTAATCAAAATATCAAGAAAACTTATTTGTTTGTGGTGATATTGCATCGAAAAAATAAAGTAGCATCCAAAGAATTGATCCAATCCAAGAATTGATGCAAGCTTTGTTCATCACTGTGCCATAGAAAAAAGATATCATCTATGTATCTCGTCCAATGGGAAATGTTGTTGAAAACTGAAGCTGGATGAAGAAAAGTTTCCTCAAAATTAGACATGAATAAATTGGCCAGGCTGGGGGCCATGGTGACCCCTATGGCTGTGCCTTGTATCTGTTTATAAAACTGTTCATTGAATATGAACTAATTTTCACAAAGGTCTAGCTGTGCCAAATTAAGTAAAAATGTGGAAGGAACCCGATGTGGACGTGATCTAGAATCCAAAGATTTTTCCAAAATCTGTAAGGCTTGTTCTTGGGGGATTCTGGTAGGGATGTGAATTGTGTGCCCGATCGTTTTAACAATCGGCTTCGGCTGGAGGGAGAACAAAATCTGATCGGTAGAGATGTGAATCGGAATCGGTTCCGATTCCGATTCACATCGCTAATTTATTTTTAGTGAGGCCCGAGCAGATAAAAAAAACCCCACCCGACCCTTTAAAATTGACCCCTTAGCTTCCCCCACCCTCCAGAACCCCCCCAAAACCTTTTACATGTACCTGGTGGTCTAGCGGGGGGGGGGGTCTGGGAGCCATCCCCTGCACTCATACCCTCCGTGCCGGTATCAAATGGCGCCGATAGCCTCTGACCTACTATGTCACAGGGGATACTGGTGCCATTGGTTAGCCCCTGTCACATGGCCATCGGTGCCATCTTGTGCTCCTACCATATGACAGGGACTGACCAATGGCACCGGTAGCCCCTGTGACATAGTAAGGGCAAAGGCTATTGGCGCCATTTTGCTTACTGGCAGCCGATGGCCCGAGTGAAGGAGATCGCTCCCGGACCCCCAGGGACTTTTGCCAAGTCTTGGGGGACCCTCCTGACCCCCACAAGACTTGCCAAAAGTCCAGTGGGGGTCCGGGAGTGACCTCCTGCATGCCGGCTGTTGGATGCCAGTACTCAAAATGGCGCCGATCGCCTTTGCCCTCACTATGTCACAGGGACCGACGGTCCCAGTAGACTGACGCTCCCAGTAGATCACCAGGTATTTCTAAAAGGTTTTGGGGGGTTCGGGAGGGTGGGGGAAGGTAAGGGATTAGTTTTAAAGGGTCGGGGTGGGTTTAGGAGGAGTTTTGGTGTGCCGGTTTTCCCACACTCCCCCCAAATAACTCCAGTTAGTGGACACTAACCCCATTAATGAATTTTAATGATAAATCGGGGGAATTTCTATTGTTTCGCGCACTTTAACGATTTTTGACGATTTAAAAAATATCTGACGATTTTTTTAAATCGCCAAAAAACGATTCACATCCCTAGATTCTGATATACAGGGAATGGATGCCCAAGGTAACCATGATTGATGCAGAAGAAGGATTCATATAAGATAATTTTATAAGCATAGCTTTGGTGTCTCTGACATAAGAGGTCATGTCGAGGATTTGGATTAGAGGTTGTAGAAATGTATCCACAAAGACAGAGAGTGGCTCTAAAAGGGATGCAATAGTGCTGACAATTGGCCTACATGGTGGATTACTGATGTTTTTGTGTATTTTTGGAATCATATTTAGTGTAGGTGCTTTGTAGGTACGATTGATCAGAAACTTCCGCTCTTTGTTAGGCAAAAATCCAGTGGTAAAGCCTTCTTCAACAAGTTCTTCTTACTTGTCCAGTAGGGAAGGTCCAGGATCCTGAGATAAGAGCAAATAGTTGGTGGCGTCTGATATATGTGTATTAACAGTATCGATGTAAAACGATTTATCCATTAGGACCACTGCCCTGCCTTTGTCAGCTTGTTTAATAATTACAGAAGTGTATTGTAATTCCTTTAAAGCAGAGTGTTGACTGTTTGTCAAATTATAGCGTGGTTGGTCTTGTACGGATTTCATACTGTTGAGCTCAAGGAGAGCAAGATCCATGAAAGTTTTGATGTGGGGGTCAATGGGGCCTGGTGGTAACCAAGATGATTTGGGAAAAACCACAGTAGGATCTTTTGAAGGAGTATGAATCGAAAAATACAATTTGATCTGTAATTTTTAAAAAAATCTGTAGAGGTCTCGTCTGGTTTAAAACGCATCATAAAAATAAAAAGGGACAAAGGAAATCCCTTTTCCAAAATGCTAACTTGTGTAGATGTAAGTGGCAGAGATGACAAATTAACTATGATGGATGCATTGCACTCTGTGACCAGGTTTGTGGGCGGCCTCCCTTGTCCGGCCACGCAGTCTCTCAGCTGCGAAAAAAACGTCGCCCATATTGTCTATTAGATGATCTGTAAGTGTTGAGTCTAGGATCAGCAACAGTAATGTTGGAAGTAGTAGGGAATTCTTCATCAGATCCAGAAGAAGATTCATCAGATCGTGCAAATGCCACTTTTCTAGGTTTTGTGTTGGGACAGCGTTGCCAAGGATAAATTGTACCGGCAGAATAATCTTTGCAATCTTGTTTTGACGTACATCAGCATGGAATTTATCAATAGTTTGATTAAACTCATGCAGTCTTTTATCATATTCATCTAAGGACTCAATAGACTGTAAGGATTTTTAACTTCATCACATGATCCTCAATATCTACTAAATTACCGTGAACAACAATGGATTTTCTATCTGAATAGTATGCACCCTCATGGTTTAAACGCTGCTATCAAATGGTATACCATCATTTAACTCCATAATTTAGTAGCAACTAATGACATCTGCTGTGGTTCCCTACATGTAATTTCTTGATTCATTAAATGTGCCTTTAAAAATGGCGCATGTGTGGCCCCTCTGGCAGAGGAAACGCATTACCTTCACGCCGGTGAAAATGCCACTGATATCATCTAACGTCAGTAGGGATGTGAATCGTTTTTCGATGATTAAAATTATCGTCCGATAATTTTAATATCGTCTTAAACCGTTATGGAACACAATACAATAGAGATTCTAACGATTTATCGTTATAAATCGTTAGAATCGTGAGCCGGCACACTAAAACCCCCTAAAACCCACCCCCGACCCTTTAAATTAAATCTCCCACCCTCCCGAACCCCCCCCAAATGACTTAAATAACCTGGGTGTCCAGCGGCGGTCCGGAACGGCAGCGGTCTGGAACGGGCTCCTGCTATTGAATCTTGTTGTCTTCAGCCGGCGCCATTTTCCAAAATGGCGCCGAAAAATGGCGGCGGCCATTGACCAACACGATTCCACGGCAGGAGGTCCTTCCGGACCCCCGCTGGACTTTTGGCAAGTCTTGTGGGGGTCAGGAGGCCCCCCCCAAGCTGGCCAAAGTTCCTGGAGGTCCAGCGGGGGTCAGGGAGCGATTTCCCGCCGCGAATCGTTTTCCGTACGGAAAATGGCGCCGGCAGGAGATCGACTGCAGGAGGTCGTTCAGCGAGGGTTCCGGCGCCTCCTGCAGTTGATCTCCTGCCGGCGCCATTTTCCGTACGGAAAACGATTCGCGGCGGGAAATCGCTCCCTGACCCCCGCTGGACCTCCAGGAACTTTTGGCCAGCTTGGGGGGGCCTCCTGACCCCCACAAGACTTGCCAAATGTCCAGCGGGGGTCCGGAAGGACCTCCTGCCGTGGAATCGTGTTGGTCTATGGCCGCCGCCATTTTTTCGGCGCCATTTTGGAAAATGGCGCCGGCTGAAGACAACAAGATTCAATAGCAGGAGCCCGTTCCGGACCGCTGCCGTTCCGGACCGCCGCTGGACACCCAGGTTATTTAAGTCATTGGGGGGGAGTTCGGGAGGGTGGGGGATTTAATTTAAAGGGTCGGGGGTGGGTTTTAGGGGGTTTTAATGTGCCGGCTCACGATTTTACGATTTTTCACGATATTTTACCCCCCCAAACGGCAACAATACGATTCCCTCCCCCTCCCAGCCGAAATCGATCGTTAAGACGATCGAGGACACGATTCACATCTCTAAACGTCAGTACTACATTGTAATTGTGTCGCTTGAAATGTTAATATTGTTTACTGGTGGCTTATCAATTTTTGCAAATGTTTTCGATACTTTCAGCCCCTTGAAAAAGGCAGCAGCTGAAACACGGTCCGTGTCGGGCTAACAGACCCTGAGCCTCGTTAACATCTCTGACTTTCGGGCGTTTCTTCTCATTCAAAAAAAAGCTAAGTGGCTATATCAGGTTCAGATTATTAATGAATACGATGAAGAATATTATGTTATAAATATCTTACTTTCTATATTTGGTACTCACTCAGCATACAAAAAATTACTTGACTTATGATTATACTATTGGTGTAATACATCATGCTAAATAGTATTTACATCTACGCCTATGTATGAGGTCTATTTAATGACAAAAAAATCGTAACTCACTGTGTATCTATTTGGAAACATTTTGGGGTATTCTAGTCTTCTTTGTGTATCATAACTTCTGAGTTAGCCAGCTTAATGCTTCTGAATATGGATCTCTTTGTGTTTAGCTATATTTTTTAGACTATTAAGAAGTACATTTTTGGACTATTAGTAAGGTGATATTAAGAGAACTACTTGTTGCATCCTGAATGCTGATTTATTCATCTTACATTTAATCTTTTTACATATAGTAACACCATGGAAGTGGGGCTTCCTGGCCAAAGCCAGGCAGCTGGCGCCACAGCAAGTGGGGCAGGGCAGTAATCTACAACCCCTATAAATGACACCCCCATCACTGGCAGAGGTGAGTAATACTTGGAGGTGTATGCTTCTATGGCTTACATGGAGGTTTGTCTTAGAGTGAGGTAGTATTAGAAAGTGAAATAAGATCTGAGGGTCATAAGCAGCATAGCATTTTACATAAACTTATTTGATGTTTCCTTTATCATAGACTGCTGGACCATGGCCTGTACTGGAATGCTGTGGGGAGGACACTTTTTTTTTTCCAGCAATCTGAAATAAACAAAAAAGAAGCAAGGATAAAGAAAAGGGTTTTAGAAAACCACAAAAAAAGAACACCACTGTGGCTGTTCTCAGTCTCTAGGTGGAAAGGAAAATACCATAGGCTAGAAGGGTTAAAAGGGGGAAGCTCTGGAAGTCAAAAAGGAAGATGTGCAGTGCGTCAATAATCAATAATTGAAAACTAATATGATGCTGGTTTGGTTATGAACTGGGCAGGCACATTGGTGTATTAAAGTAGAAAATCAGTACTGGAGATTTTTCCAATTCTGGCCCATGGGGTACTGTCTGATGCCCTCAGGCACTTTCCCTTGCAGCACATTCTTCAACAGTCTCCAAAACCACACCAACACAACCTTGAGGTACATCATGTGACCTGAAGCCTGGCCCACTCTCCAGAAGACTCAATGGCTCCACAGCCAGCTGCCTCTCTCAGAGCTGAGCCCAGCCACCTCAGACAGAAGCCTTACCAGCACTGCACAGGCACTTCCTCATGCTCAGTCCCTCCCCTTCTGTGACTGTAACTTGCCTTCATTTTTCTACTGCCACAGTCATTCCAGCACAATCCCATGTGTGCTGTACATTCAACAGTATCTGCTGCTTTTATAGTTCCTCAGCCTCTCCTCTGCCTTCCTATTTCACAGGAAGGGGTACAATAAATGATCCTTGCTATTCCTCTGGGGCAAAAAAAAAGAGATAACACCTCGGCCAAGCCGGGGAACAGTCAGTGAGCCAAAGCGGCATAGCTCCAGATGGAATCCTGCTTTCTCACATGGAGCAATTTTAGCTATGGATGGTGCAAGAGGTGCCAGGGAAACCTTACAACCTTTCACCCCATGTCCCTGCCCTCTCCCCTTTCATTATCCCCTTTCATTCATTTTTTTTTTACCACAGTGGGAGGATGAGGGGGGTCGGCGGCATAGGATTAAAGAATGAACTGTGAGATATTTAGCCTGAGGTGAGGCAGCAGAGGGGAACGCTGTGGCTGCCTCCCGCTGGTAGAGGCAGGCCTGGTATAACAGGAGGCCATGGAGATGCTTCCCAAGTACTTCCACATTGATGGGGATGGAAATGTGAACCAGGAAACAGACCCAAAAGCTCCTGCTGTTAAAAATAAATGCTGCAGGCCTGGTGTTGGTTGCAGCAGCTCTGTAGACCTTTGCAATCAAATGGTTGCCCTACTGGACCACCAGGGCATGCCAAAAGGACCAATATGCCAATCTACATCCTGGCAGGCCAGTTCAAATTTAAAAATATTAAATATTGAAAAAAAAGCAATGCATTACAGGAAGTTTGGAGGCCAGTTCAAAACTGGCTTCATGCTAAAGAAAAAATGGCACTGACATCACTGCTCCACAGTACATGCCAATAGAGCACACTAACATCAAATAGTGCACACTATTAACATTAGTGTACACTTCCAACAAAATTAGTAAAAGTAACCAAAAAAATGTCCTGACACAAGAAAAAAAACCAAAAGACAGAAAAAACAAAATGATACAAACAGTAAACAACATATTTTCACATGCACATTCCTATTAAGTAGTAACATTCCCCACAAATGCATTCCATAACAGTTAACTCTCTCTCCATTATGAGTTTTCCTATGTGTTTGGGACTAACATTTCCCTTATTTACTTTTTAAACATAAGAAGTATCATTTAGGGGCAGAGAAGCATTGTAATTATCTGTTCATCACCAGTTCATATTTAAACAAAGCACCAATAGTGGTGGCTGCCAGCTGAACATAATTATTTGAAATGTCATACCTGTCCCTGTGCACTGAAGAAAACTCCCATAAGTAAGTCAAACCAGGCCAGTCTAAACCAGCACATTCGATAATGGAAACTCTTCATGGCTTCATTTACTAATTAAAAATAAAAGATGGCAAAATGATATTTACTACAGAGAATAACAGCAGGTGCCTTTTTAACTGCACAACAGCTTGTAAAAAAAAAATAAATCCCTGAGTAAAGCAATGCTTTACTTGTAACAGTGATGACTGAATGTAAGAGTTTAACAAAAAGCTACTGAGAAAAATGTTGGTGAAGTTGCTTCAGAAGTGTGACTGGCCACTTTTGGTACACAAAATAGTTACTCCACAGTGGTAGAGGAATTGTGAAAACCATGAGTTCATTTAATGATTGCCCAGTTGTTTTCATACACCTTGTACCTTTTCTTCTATATTCTAGCCAACCTGTGATATTTTCTAGGGGTGTGCATTCGGATTGACCGCATTAGTAAAACGCAACTCATATTTTTTTTTTACTTAAAAAATTGATTCGACATAAACGATTGGATTTCCCACATATCGAACATAGATATGTTCGATATGTGGGAAATCGCAATTGTTGAGCCAAAATAAAAATATAAACCCCCTCACCCTCCTTAATCCCCCCCCCCGACTTACCACAACTCCCTGGTGATGGAGCGAGGAGTGAGGACGCCATTTCTGCAATCCTTGGCGAGAAGCATGTGACGTCGGCGGCACGTCGAGTGCCGCCGGCGTCACGTGATTCCCGGCTCGTTCGCGCCGGACGGCTCGTTTGGCCCAAAAAGAACTTTTGGCCAGCTTGAGGGGGTCAGGAGGCCCCCCCCAAGCTGGCCAAAAGTTCTTTTTGGGCCGAACGAGCCGTCCGGCGCAAACTCGCCAGGAATCACGTGACGCCGCGTCACTCGACGTGCCACCGACGTCACATGCTTCTCGCCAAGGATTGCAGAAATGACGTCCTCACTCCTCGCTCGATCACCAGGGAGTTGTGGTAAGTCTGGGGGGGGGGATTAAGGAGGGTGAGGGGGTTTAAATTTTTTTTTTGCACATATGTACATATACCCAACTCATTGGATTTTTTTTATGTCCATATTGGCCGCAAGTGGGACCCCCTTTCGGACATAAAAAATATGAACATAAAATTTTGCTCTGCACATCCCTAATATTTTCATGTAAAACAAAAACAAACATTAATCTTGCTCACAAAAATGTACTGAAATATAGATTAAGTTTGAATATTCATACCTAGTAATTAAAGGATCATTTTCAAAGGGTTTTGTCTCCTTATGTTGAGAATTAGATGAAAAAAAATCAGCCCTTTTGGAAAATTAAGCCAGGCTGAGCACAAATTAAAGTGGGCAGCCACAGGGGCAGATTAATTTTGGGGGAGAAAGTTAGGTGGCTAGCTCAGATTAGGGATGTGCATTCATTTGAAAAAAAAAAAGGAAAAAGGGACTGAAGAGCCTGTTTTTATTTTGTATCAAACAAAATTAATTAGGCGCACAATCCCCCCCAACAAAAAAATATTCCAATTCATTTTTAGCAAATATTGGGGTAGATTTTATAAAATTACACACACGCGTACTTTTGTTCGCCCACCAGGCTCAAACAAGAGTACGCGGGATTTTAATAGATACGCGTTCCCTCCACCTCCACCCACCTTACCCTCCCTTCCCCTACCTAACTCACCCCCCCCCCCCCAGCCCTATCTAAACCCCCCTATCTTTATTCCAGAAGTTACGCCTGCTTGAGGCAGGCGTAACTCGCATGCGCAGGCCGGCTGCCGGCGCACCATGTTCCAGTCCGGGGGCTGGTCCGGAGGTTGCAGCCATGCCCCCGGAACGCCCCAGGCCGGAACCATGCCCACGGCCCTGCCCCCCGGAATGCCCCCGGATGATGTGCCACCACAGTATGCCCCCAGCACGCCCTCCCAGGAAAGCCCCGGGACTTACACGCGTCCCGGGGCTTGCGTGCGCCACCGAGCCTATGCAAGATAGGCTTGGTGTGCGCAGGGGGGGTTTGGGGTAGGTTTTCGGGGTTACGCGTGTAACCTACATGCGTAACCCTTTGAAAATCTACCCCATTGCACACAATTTGCAAATAGTGACCATAGTTTGCAAACTTTATGCACAATTTGAAAATTATAGTGTGCACAGTTTGCTGTCTAATTTTTCTGGCCAAACCTAGGAGTAGGGACAGCTAGATTTAATCTAGCTGCACTATTCCTGCTCCTGAAGCTGGCAATGCACCCTCTTCTACCCCTTTAATAAAAAAAAAAAAGTGTTCCATGACAGCCAGGCCAGTGCCTCCTTCCATTCTTGGTATCCCTGATCCTTAAAAGGATCTCCCACCGTCTCAGCTCTAACCTTCCTCCCACCTGCTCAATCTCCAAGAAAGCTCCCCTCCTACTCACAGGCCTTTCCAATCCCTCTCTGACTCGCCAGTATCCCTATTAAATATTCCCAAAGCCAAGCTAGAAGAGGGACATAAGCTTGCCTCCTATCAGCTAGGTGTCCAATGATGCTCAATGATTACTCTGATGCTAGACCCTGCCAGAGCAACACATGATGCATTGCTGATGGGAGGTAAGCCTGTGTCCTTCTGCCTGCTCAACTCTAGAAACATTCAGGGCTAGATTTTAAAAGCCCTGTGTGCCTATTTTGCATAGGCCGCCGGCACGCGCAAAGCCCCGGGACGTGCGTAAGTCCCAGGGCTTCGTAAAAAGGGGCAGGAGGGGGCGTGTCCGGGGGAATGTCCGGGGGTCAGGGGGCGGTCCGGGGCAGGTCCGGGGGGCATGGTGATGGTTCGAGGGCGGGCTGGGAGGGCAGTCCCGAGTCCCCGGCACTGCAGCCTGTGCTGGGGGATGCGAGGCGGCGCGCGCAAGTTACGCCTGCTTCAAGCGTAACTTGCATAGGGAGGGGAAGGTGGGGAGATGCGGAAGGAAAGTTCCGTCCGAGGCCAATCCGATTTCGGAGAGGCCTCCGAGGGAACGGAGGCAGGTTGCGTGGCTCGGCGCACACAGGCTGCCAATTTTGCACAGCCTTGCGCGCGCCGACCCTGGATTTTATAAGATACGTGCGGCTTCGCGCGTATCTTATAAAATCCGGCGTACTTTTGTTCACGCCGGTTGCGCGTACTTTTTAAAGATCTACCTCTTAGTGTGGGTTCTGTTGAGTCAAAGGGCGGTTCAGGATGAGGCTGTCAGGGGGATCTTTTTTGGAGATAAAGCAGATGGGCAGGGGTCAATACTAGGGCAATAGGCTGCTGAAGGATGGGGACAGTATTAAGTATTTTTTTTAAGTTTGAGACTGCCAGGGCTGGGAACTATATTGGGAGGTGGCTGTCAGTCTAAGAAGGGTTTCTTGCAGATCAAGCGAGTCAGAAGGTTGCTTATTAGTAAGGGGCAACAGTATTAGTAAGGGGCAAATTGAGAGTCCCCCTTACGTTTATAATACCATATCTGATGAGATAGACTTAATTGGCATCTCAGAGACCTGGTGGAAGAAGGATAACCAATAGAAATAGTGCCATAGCAGGATACAAATTATATCATAATGATAGGGTGTTGCAAGTTTGTGGGAGGGGAGGGATGTTTTATGTCCATGGCACAGAGTCCAACAGGATAAGGATCCTGCAAGAGACTAAATATACAAAAGAATCTTTATGGGTAGAAATCCCATGTGTGTCAGGGAAGAGTATAGTGATAGGAGTATACTACAGTCCACCTAGCCAAAATGATGAGACAGATAATGAAATGCTAAGAGAAATAAGGGAAGCTAACCAAATTGGTAGTGCAATAATAATACATTCAAAAAAAGACTTAAAACATGGCTATTCAGCCTAGCCTTCCCTGACTCCTAATGCTATTCTTCCCATACTCCAGATTCCAGCCTTCATAGTCCTAATTCTTGCAACCTCTGTCTGTTTATTCCCCCTCTCTTTCTACCTCAATTGGCTCCCACCTCTCCAAAGCTTTCCACCGAGACATATATTTACGAGAAGTTAATTGATATGATAGGCTATGTACAGTTTACAATATGTTAAATTAAAATTCATTTCATATTTTATGCCTTCTTTGTTCTATGTAACGCTCCTAAGCGAATTTTGTTGTTATTATGTAAACCGGTGTGATCTGTATTCGTACAGGAACTTCGGTATAGAAAAATTAAAAATAAATAAATAATGGGAGATTTCAATTACTCTAATATTGAATGGGCAAATGTAAAAATAGGACATGCTAGAGAGATAAAGTTCCTGGATGGAATAAAAGACAGCTTTATGGAGCAATTAATACAGGAACTGACCAGAGAGGGAATAATTTTAGATCTAATTCTTAGTGGAGTGCAGGATTTGGTGAGAGAGGTAAAGGTGGTGGGGATGCATAGCAATAGTGATCATAAAATGATAAAATTTGAATTAGTGACTGGAAGAGGGACAACAAGTAAATCCGCGACTCTAGCACTAAACTTTCAAAAGGAAAACTTTGATAAAATGAGGAAAATAATTAGGAAAAAACCTGAAAGGTGCAGCTGCAAAGGTTTCAAGCGTACAACAAGCATGGATATCATTAAAAAAATACCATCTTAGAAGCGTAGTCCAGATGTATTCCACACATTAAGAAAGGTGGAAGGAAGGCCAAGCGATTGCCGGTATGGTTAAAAGGTAAGGTGAAAGGCTATATTAGCCAAAAAAAAATCCTTCAAAAGAAGAAGGAGCCATCTGAAGAAAATAGGAAAAAGCATAAGTATTGAAAAGACAAGCTAAAATAAATTTTGAAAAGAAGACGGCTGTAGAGGCAAAAATTCATAATAAATCTTTCTTAAATATATCCAAAACAGGAAGCCTGTGAGGGAGTCGATGGTTCCATTAGATGATCAATGGGTTAAAAGGGGCACTTAAGGAAGATAAGGCCATCTTGGAAAGACTAGATGAATTATTTTCTTTGGTGTTAACTTAGGAGGATGTTGGGAAGATACCCATTCTGGAGACAGTTTACCTGCTATTAATTAAGTTGACTTAGAAAATAGCCACTGGTATTACTAGCAACGGTAACTTGGAATAGACTTAGTTTTTGGGTACTTGCCAGGTTCTTATGGCCTGGATTGGCCACTGTTGGAAACAGAATGCTGGGCTTGATGGACCCTTGGTCTGACCCAGTGTGGCATGTTCTTATGTTCTTATGTTCTTATTCATATCAACTGACCCAAATAACGGTGAACTTGGAAGACCAGATTGAAAAACTGAAGAGTAACAAAACACCTGGACCAGGGGCGGATTGTGGGAAAGTAGTGGCCTGGGGGATTTTTCTCCATACTGGCCCATGGGTACCCAATTACATATACAATATAATTTACATACATATTCACCAGTGGTGGATTGCAGGAAAATAAAGGCCTGGCGGATTTTTTCAAAACCAGCCCATGTACTTTCCCTGCCGCACATGTGTCAACAGGTCCCAAAAGCACGCCATGTTAATTCTGGAACCTGATGGAATTGAGCTAAAATATCTCCAAAATAAACGTCTTGGGAGGCAAAAAATATTACTTACAACATGTGTATTGTATGGAGTGCTGAAAACCCTATAAAAAGTAAAAAAGATCCTTGGAATTGGTATTAGGTCTATTGTAATGTGTGTTGGATATGGGCTTTGCCCTCAGAAAGCCACAAGTAAACTCGATTACAATTTCAATATAATAAATCTTCATATCAAAACTGCAATAACTGCCAGCACTCAAACACTAACAACCCTACTTATGAAAAGGCAACACTATGATCATTACACCAGACCCTAAAAAGTCAATACACCCACTATTAGGAAAACAGAAAAAGCCAAGCTGCTACAGATCCCTACACAGAACCTCCACACTAGCAGAATACATCAACTCAGTCACAGATGCAAAATGCAAACAGACCCTCACAAAAATGCAGAATAAAGTAACCATAATTACAAGCATTCAGACAAAAATTGAACTGTTAACCGCAACAGGCCAGACTATTAGGCAGTGCAACAACGGAAAAACAGAAATATTACAATACCTGAAAAAAAACATCAAAATCAGTAAATATAAATGATCAATAGAAGTAAAACCATACTAATAAAAAGAATCTTTCAAAACAGCTGACAAATAGAACAACATCTAATAATTGAAAACTCATAAATTTTCCAGACCAATAAAATATTTCAAACACTATGCAATATTTAAAACTTAAAAAGGATAAAAAATCCCTAGTTGTTCATACCTGGAATCTTTTGATTTCCAGATACCCTGAGATTGTTGTGGATTAGCAGGGGAGAGGTGAGGGGTTGTTCCTCCCAATCTCTCTCATATAAATACACATGCTCAGTCATAGATCATGCTCTCACACACACAGACACAAACATGCTTTTTCACTCAACACACAATTTTTTTCACTCAACACACAATTAAACTCTGGAATTTGTTGCCAGAGGATGTGGTTAGTGCAGTTAGTATAGCTGTGTTTAAAAAAGAATTGGATAAGTTCTTGGAGGAGAAGTCCATTACCTGCTATTAATTGAGTTGACTTAGAAAATAGCCACTGCTATTACTAGCAATGGTAACATGGAATAGACTTAGTTTTTGGGTACTTGCCAGGTTCTTATGGCCTGGATTGGCCACTGTTGGAAACAGGATGCTGGGCTTGATGGACCCTTGGTCTGACCCAGTATGGCATGTTCTTATGTGTTATCATGGGATATAGCCCCACCTCCCTGAGGATCCTGATTGGTCCTCAGGGAGTTCAATAGGGGTTGCTGGAAGAAGCTCAGTGTTTAGGCAACTTAGAATAAAAGAACATAAGACATGCCATACTGGGTCATACCAAGGGTCCATCAAGCCCAGTATCCTGTGTCCAACAGTGGCCAGCCAAGTCACAATTACCTGGCAAGTATTTAACATTAAATGAATAGATCACAAGCTACTAAGCCTTATTGATTATGAACTTCTGCTCTAGGAACTTATCCAAACCTTTTTTTAAACCCAGTGTGTACTAAATGCCATAACCACATCCTCTGGCAATGAATTCCAGAGCTTAATTATTCATTGAGCGAAAAATAATTTTCTCCAATTTGTTTTAAATGAGCTACTTGCTGACTTCATGGAGTGTCCCCTAATCCTTCTATTATCCAAAAGAGTTAGTAACTAATTCATATTTACCCGTTAAAGTCCTTTCATGATTTCATAGACCTCTATCATATCCCCCCCTCAGCCATCTGTTCTCCAAGCTGAATAACCATAACCTCTTTAGCCTTTCCTCATAGGGGAGCCATTCCATCCCCTTTATTATTTTGGCTGCTCTTCTCTGAACTTTCTCGAGTGCAACTATATCTTTTTCGAAATGTGGCAACCAGAATTGCACACAGTATTCAAAGTGTGGTCTCACCATGGCTGAGGGCTATACAGTGGATTTGAAGGTTCCAGCTCTGGACTCTGGACAAGGAATACTAGTGAACCAACCTGGTATAACCAAACCTGGCCAAAACATCCACTGTGAGTAATAGAGTGCCTGATCGGGCTCTGTGTTGTTAGTGATGGAAACCTGTGTCTGTAAATAAAAACCTGGCATTTAATATATAGGAAAACTTTGTATACAGCATTATAACATAATTTGCACTATATAAAACCTTTTGCTGTGTTCAATTCATAGTCTGGGTGAAGAGTAGGGATGTGAATTGGGCTTCGGACGATTGAAAATATCGTACGATATTTTCAAAATCGTCAGAAATCGGGGGCTTCCCCAAAACGATAGGAAAACCCTTTGCCCTTACCATGTGACATGGTATCTGTGCCATTGGCCGGCCCCTGTCACATGGAGGGAGCACTGGATGGCCGGCGCCATCTTTAAAAATGGCGTGGGCCATCCAGTGCTCCTACCATGTGACAGGGGCCGGCCAATGGCAAGGATACCCTGTCACATGGAAAGGGCAAAGGCCATCGGCGCCATTTTTATTAGTGGCAGCCGATGGCCCGGGAGCGGGAGATCGCTCCCGGGACCCCCACTGGACCACCAGGTACCTGTAAAATGTTTTTGGGGGGGTCGGGAGGGTGGGGGAAACTAAGGGATTAGTTTTAAAGGGTCAGGGTGTTTTTTTTTGTTTATCGGCTCGGGCACAGCCGATAAACTAAACCGCGATCGGGCCATCGAAAAAAAAAACCACTATGTGAATCGGAACCAGAATCAGAAACAATTCCGGTTCCGATTCACATCTCTAGTGAAGAGGGGCATTTGTTGTGAATGATTTAGCAGGTAATCATTAAAATGCATTCCTGGGTACTCTGCCCAACCATAAACAGCTGCAGATAGATTTTAAGAACTATGCCTTTTGCCTGTAATGTGTTTTGTATCCAGGACTGAAGAAATGCAGCACACACAGAGTTAAATCTATTCAGGTCTGTGAGATAATTGGCCACTGAACAGGTACCAATTTTATCATAATCCAGCTGACTCTGGCCAATGGGAAGAACTTGCCTATTGTTTCAGCACCAGTAAAACTGAACTTACTGCTTGTTTTTTCCATGGAGCTTTTATCTAGTAGTTACAAATCTGATGTCAGAAAAGAGAGAGCTGAGCTGTTAGCAGAGAGGAAAAGGATATGGTAAAAAGAGACAAATGGAGGAGACAGGAGGCTGATGGAGGATCAAAGATAGAGAGTGAGAGAAAGATAATTGGACAGAAGAGGGGCCAGCTACCTTGTGTTTAAGTAAAGGCTTTCTTTTCTACAAATGCTGAAACCAACTAAGCTACCGAGGCCTGGCACATCATCTGAGACAGCAGTGCTGCTTGTTACTCCTAAAATGCATTCTTCTCTCAGCCAGGTGTCATTATGATGAAGGAGCTTTCCTGAGCCAAGGTGAGTGTTGGTGTGGTGAGTCAAAGCATACAGTTAATGCAAGAATTGTCTCCTTCTGCACCTTCTACAAATGAACATTATTTTGCATAAACTTAAGTAAATCCTCTTTGTCTGTGGTGCAGCTCCTGGGAAAGTGGAAGTTCTATTTAGATTGTGCAGTTTGGAAAAGGAAACTGGGAGGGTCAGTAACAATCAGAGAGAGGAAGAACATCTACACCTCTAACAGCAATAAAGGGGTCTTCTCAAAGAGAACTTACAGAGTTTTCTTTTGTACTACTCAAAGTCTAAATTTCAATTTGCCTGGAAGCACTGACCCATGTGCTGGAAACTGCAGTAGTGAATCCATTTTTTTTTCCATGATAATCCTTTTTTCCCCTGCAAATTAGTGAGCTGTTAGAGGCCTTCATCTAATTAACAGCACAGTGTGCACAATAGGACCCAGATAAATTTTGCTAAGCCAAAGACTATTGGATTTGGAAGGAAGAACTCTTAAGGAAGCTCAGTCATGTTGTCTGTCTCTCACTCTCTCACTGCTTCTGCACCAAATTGTTTTTTGTATGGTTTGGAGAGACATCCTAAACATCAGTACACAGTACTCTCTATACAATACCATGTCATTGTTTGTACTGTATTGTCAATGTAGTAAATTGTAAGTTTTATTTTTTGTATATAATTTACTGTGTTAATCCTGCTTTTTTGCAAGTGTTTTTCCATTGTAAGTAAAACATTATTTTGAATCTTGTGATGAGTGATTTTATTTACTCTGCATAGCAAATTGCTGGTCCGATATTATGGAACTCTCTCCCAGACCATATTCGCCTTATCCTAAATTACAAAGATTTTACAAAGGCACTTAAGATGCACTTCTGCTCTATGGCATATGGCAAACTTGAAGGTTCTTAACTATAATTCTTCCTTCCCCTAACCTCAACCTTTTTATCTTAATTTATTCCAATTTTGAATTTTATTTTGTCCATTTTATGCTGTATTGTTATTTATGTTTATATTTTTATGTATGTACTCTCTGTAAACCACTTAAATCCACTATAATTGTATAGGCGGTATACAAGAATGTTTTTAAATAAATAAATAATAAATAAATAGGTTGGTGGAGGGGAGTGTTCGGAGCAGCTGAAAGAAATCTGAGGAGCACCCCCCAAGCATGGCATTAGGTTTGTATTGGAGATCTTGTCTCCCTCCCCACCAGATAAGTGAATCTGCACTTATACAGTCTCTTTCCCATTATTGTCACTGAGGATCTGTATAGTTGTTTTCTCCTAGGGTATTGCCCCCTTCCTTGGTATCTATTCTTGTGGAATTCCATAGGGGGGGGGGGGTCAAACAGGTGCATAGTTTTGAAAATTTTAAACTAAGTGCACATTCTTCTCTCCCAACAACACCATTCTGGGAACACCTCTACTTCAATATGGGCAAAAATGTGAGTGCTGAACAATAGGGATGTGCAGGGGAAAAAAAAATGTGTTTTTGTTATTCGTTTTGTTTTCAAGAGGGTTTTTTTCCCATTAATTTTGGTTCATGGATTGCTTGATTCATTTCATTTGTGTGAAAATAATGAATCAAGCAATAACCCCCCCAAAAACATCCCAAGAATTAAATTGAAGTCTCCCCTCCACCCTCCCAGAAAAAGGCCGGAGCCAGGGTCCTCCCCAGTCCCCACTTACCCGGTCTAGTGGGGATCCACTGGCAAGGACTAGTCTGAAACCTCTTGCATAGGCTGAGGTCACAGTAGATCTCAGCAGCCTAGGCCTACTCAAGGCCAAGGCTTCAACCTGGCCAGAGCCTTGACTCAGACCCGATGCCATGGCCCAGCCCAGATGCTGGGTCCCGATGCAGGGACCTTGACCTAGGCCCAAAGCCACTACCAGACCTAGAGGCCAGGTCCCAATGTCAGGACCTCTGCCTATCCCAGAGATGGATTCTAGGCCCAATGCTGTGACCCAACTTGGAGGCCAGGTTCCGATGTTGGAGCCTTGGCCAGGAGGCTGAGTCCCGATGCCTAGGCCTTGGCCCAGGGTCAGGCCCAGGCATCAAAGCCCAAACCTGGGAACTCCTCTTCAGATCCTTTTCTTTCTTTGGCTCTTCAACACCAAATGATGGTATCCACTGAGGTCATGCTGGAGTTAATTAACTCCAATGCATTCATCCCAGTAGATGGTGCTATTTTTATGTATGTTTCAGATTATGGCTTTAAGCCTGGGTCCAGGCTGAGGCCCCGGCACCAAGAACTGACCTCCGGGTTGAGTCACAGCATCGGGCCTGGGTTCAGGCTCCTGCCTAGGGTGAGGCCCAGGCATTGGGACCCAGCCTCCAGGTCAGGTTGTGGCATTGGGCCTGGGTCTTGGCCCTGGATTTGGAACCCGACCTTCATCGTATACCTGATGGATCAGATAAGATTTTTTTTTTTTTATTTCATGGGTCTTGGCCGAGGCCCTGGCATCAGCCTGAGCCTCTGCTTGGGCCTAGACCATTGCCCCTGCTTTAGACTTCGGCATAAGCCTTAGGCGAGGCCAAGGATTTGGACCTAGGCCAAGGCACCAGCATTGCACTCAGGCATAGGCCGCTACTCCTACTTTGGGCCTGGGCCTATGCCCTAGGTGAGGCCCCGGCTTTGGGCCTATATCTAGGCCCAATGCATTAGTTTAAAATGAAACAAGCAAATAAGGTTCCTTTCTTTTGGGGGTCACCAATTCAGTTCAGGGCCCCACCGAATGAAACAAATAGATTATTCATTGCATTTTTTATTTTTGTTTTAAATGAATGCATATCCCTACTGCACAACAGCATACACACTTCCACCTGTATACAGTAGGGGAATGCAATACCGTGCATGGCTTAATGCATGTCCATAACCCCCGATCCAATACAGGGATTAGCAGGTCCAAAATGCACATCCAAATCACTACGTAGCTAATAGCGCTTATCACATGTAAATTAATGTATATGAGACAATTAGCTAATCCCCACGATCCAATATATTTTTCATGCAGCCAATGTGCCCTTGCAATGTACAAATTTTATGCCAGCCCGGGGTTTGAATAAAGGTATGCCACTCTCTAGGGCGCACTGTAAAAAAACAAAAATCCTACTTTCTGTGATTCCTCCTAATAGTATTATTGTGATACTAAGTAGGAGGAACCAAATAAAGTGGTATTTAGTTAAAAACAAATTTTTGAAAATAAAAGGTCTGGATGTCCAATACACACACAAGATACATGGTACAGGCCATGTATCTTGTGCGTGCATATGCCGGTAGCTGGAGAAAATGGACGCTTGTAGATTGAGCGTTCATTTTCCCAACTCGCTTGACAGCCACCTCTCCTGTGCGCATGTGTTCTGTGTAGAATTGTTGCATCGGCCGCAGTGTGAGCAATTTTCAAAGAGGTCATTTATATCCATCGGTAAAACACTGTTTTAGCTACAAAAATGGCTTTTGAGATTGCCCTCTAAATCTATATTGACATAATAAATGTACATTCTTAAATTTATGATCTTTTACTTTTAAGAATCAAGCCATTGGAAGTAGATCAATTAAACTTGTGATGCATGCTTATGTGCTGTTAGGCATAATGTTTAATTTAAAGATAAGCTAAATAAAAGTTTCACATCTGTGTCTAAGGTTTTTAATTATGTGCCAAGGTTCACTCCAGAAGGAATTAATTAATGGGCAATTACAAAAGCATATGATCTCCTACTCTGTATAATAAAAATAGCATCTGTTAACAGTCCTTTAGGCCTGATTTATGCATTTTAACAGGTGACCATATCATTCTAAGAATAAAAAAGTACAGAGATTGCAGGATGAATGCTGGGAATTTCACCAATTATTTTTTTTTAATAGAAATTGTGTAGTTCCAGCATTTTGGTTTAGGGATGACACTAAGGTGATTTTCCTGAACTTGCCTAATATTCAAAGATATGGATTTCTTTCAGAAACAATTTCTAAAACCCTAAAACTTCATGCCCTATAAGTGTGTAATGGAGTATATATTCCTCCAGGAAGGAAGTAAAGAGATCTCAGGGGACATATGGGCAGAGCTCACTAATAATGACTGACAGAGGACTCGGAGGGAGGAGTCCTAAGTGAGGGAATGCAAGGACTAGTGTAATTGAAGAATGGGTGTGCTGACTCAGAGGAGGAGAAGCAGGGAACTGACAGCAGCCAAGGAGAGAAGCTGCAAACTCCCAAATCAGAATGGAGATTGTAAATTGTGCTAAAGCTTTACATGAAGGAGTACAAACGTCTGGGTTAGTAGCTGAGCTAAAGGAACTTAGAGGTGAACAGCAAGGGAACAAGAGCTCCACAAACTGTAAGTGACATTGCTTGGGACTTTGAACACTGAAATGGCAGCCAGGACCAAATACTTGAGGCTGAATTTTGATAGCTAATTACAGAGCAGGGCTTTCAGACTGTCAGAGGGTTAAGCTGAACTCTGAAAGCTTCCTGGACTTTATACAGAAATCAGAGACTTGGTAAAGACTAAGGGGCGGATTTCAAAAGGCCTGCGCGCGTAAATCCTTCCGGATTTACGCGCGCAGGGCCCTTATGCGCCGGCGCGTGTAAAGCCCCGGGACGCGCGTAAGTCCCGGGGCTTTGGAAAAGGGGCGGGGAGGGGGCGTGCCATGGTGTTTCGGGGGCGGGCCCGGGGGGCGTGGTCGAGGCCTCCGTACCAGCCCCCGGGACTGGAACACGGAGCGGGGCTGCCGGCCGGCGCGCGCAAAGTTACGCCTGCTGAAAGCAGGCGTAACTTTGCCGACAAAGGTGGGGGAGGGTTTAGATAGGGCCGGGGGGGTGGGTTAGGTAGGGGAAGGGAGGGGAAGGTGGGGGGAGGGCAAAGGAAAGTTCCCTCCGAGGCCGCTCCGAAATCGGAGCGGCCTCGGAGGGAACAGGCAGTGCACACTGGGCTCGGCGCACGCAGGTTGCACAAATGTGCACCCCCTTGTGCGCGCCGACCCCGGATTTTATAAGATACGTGCGGCTACGCGCCTGGTGTGCGAACAAAAGTACGCGATCGCGTATTTTTTTAAGATCTACCCCTAAATGTGTTTCTTCTAAGAATCCCTGCTGAATATATTCAGAAATCAAGAAAGGAATGAAGATCCTTGGTCTAAATGAGCATGCTTGTTTTAAATATGTATTTATTTATTTATTTGTTTGTTTGTCGAGTTTTATATAGCATTGTTCGGCTTTGCCATCACAACGGTTTACAAAGATTTGATGTAACAAGTTTGCTAATGGATCTTTAGGATGTTATTCTTAAAAAGCATAATGTAGATAAATTTAAGTAATAACATTTGGTTTTTTAACACATTGTAGGTAGTTTAGATATCGAATGATATTTAACAAAATTTCCAAAAAGGTTCCTGTTGTTGTTTATCTAGATCGCTTCTTTACGTAACAGTCTGATGATGATTTTCTAAACATGAAACGGAAGTCCAACTATACATCTTAATTGCAGTCAGGTATATATTTGTCTGCAGATTAAAGGTTATTAAGGTATGCTTTGGTGAAAAGCAAAGTTTTAAGTTCTTTTTTGAATGTTTTTGAGTTTAGCTGTGTTCTAAGTTCGATTGGGAGTTCTTTCCAGAGTTTGGGACTACCTAGGGTTATGGCTCTCTTTTGAGTTGCTGACAGTTGTTTGGATCGAGCAGGTGGGGATTTTAAAAGTTCTTTGTTGGCTGAGTGTAGGTTTCTCTTTGGTGAGTATAGTTTTATGTATGCACTTAGCCAATTTGTTTGATTTTCATATATTGTTTTGTGTAAAATGGATAGTATTTTGTATTCTATCCTGGATTTTATCGGGAACCAGTGTAAATAGGAGCCAAGGAGGATTTGAGCTTCAAGAGGAGTCCAAGGATGTGAGCCTTACTATGAAAACCTTGTGTCTTCAAGGAGTTTTCAGGAGGGATGAGATAGGATTCAGTTTTGGAGCCTAAGCTTTGAATGTATTTAAGCCAGAGACTTAATTACCCCGAGTTATGTCCCAATTGAGAGCCTGGATACAGGTCTGAAATAAGGCCAATTCCACAGCAAGAAGGAAACAGAGTCCTGCAGAGTGCGTCTGGCAGAGAAAGTCAAACCTGTGTTTGAGGATCATCAGGGTGAGGACAAAACCTTGCCACAGTACTGAACATCTATAATACATTTCTGAAATGTCATTTAGTAAATGGAAATTGGATTGCCAGCTCCATATATATTGTCTTAATTGGTGATAATATTTGTAACTAAAGTAGATTTTTTTTACATTGCTTCTATTTAATTGTATTAAATTTCTGAGAGTATAACAGAATAGAAATTTAGTATTTATTTATTTATTTATGTTTTTGTTTACATTTTTGTATTTTGCTTTTCGGCGCTTCAAAGTGTACATCAAAGCAGATTACATTCAGGTACTATAGGTATTTCCCTATCCCCACAGAGTTTCCAATCTAATTTTGTACCTGAAGCAAGGGAGGGTAAAAGTGACTTGTCCAAATCTTCCATTATCTCACCAATCACAATAACTGATCTCAATATTGTTTACCTGAATAGAAAGCTTTGGAGTGAGAAACCAAAAATAGAAAAGAAGAGGGGGGGTGGGGGGAGCGGTGAGACTGCGAATTGTTTATGACTACTTATATCCTATTTTTCAAAGGGGGACCTAATCTCTTCAAAGCTGTGAATATCATCATTAATTCTGTAGATAACCTGTCCTGCTCATAAGAGACAATTATGGCCATTTCTACCTGTCAGTTTCTGAAGGTGCTGTTTGCATTTTCCAAAGTCTTAATATGACTCTGATAGGCAAAATAATTCCAGCCACTCCAGATATTTGAAAGCAGACAACTTCACAATCAACACAATATAAATATCTTTCACAAATACTTGTATAAATGATTATGATCCATTAGGAGAATACTACTTAAAGGAGGAAAAGACCTCAGAACCCAATATACATTGTTCAACCAGAACTTATAAGCATAAAGTCGGGTAATTCAATCATAGGTCTAAAAAATTTCCAAACCATCCATTATTTATTCCATCACAATATTTTTACTTTTTAAAATCTTTATTATTTTTATGTTGAACTTCTATGTCATATCGATAAAAATAAAAACTGAGACATATCTCCTGTTAGCTGTGCCCCTTAATCTGCAAGACATGAATGCCAAAATGCCGACGTTGGCCAGCATTTCACCTAGCGGCTGTCTCAAGGCAAAATCTGGACGATAAGAGCACATAATTAGTTTCATTTATCATGGAAAAACTATTAAACATGAAAGTAAGATGCTTCCTCCGTCGATGCATACGTACAAACATTCTAGTACTCAACGATTCAATACAGCGGCGAAACTGCTATTGCCAACTTGTACAGAAAACGCCAGCAGATGCACTCTAACGGCCAAATTTTAAAACCCTGGTGTGCGTAAGTCCCTAGGTTTATGCGCGTGGCTGGGCCTTATGCGCGCTGGGCCTATTTTCAAATGGGCCCGGCCACGCGCGTAAACCCCGGGACGCGAGTAAGGGCCGGGGCACCAAAAGGGGGCAGTCCAGGGGTGGAGCGAGGTCGCCCAGGACAGCGCCAGTCCTTGCTGTCCCAGAGCCTCGCGTGCCGGCCAGCTGCCAGCATGCGCAAGTCACTTCAGGTTGGTCCCTGAAGTAACTTGCAAAATAAAAGGTTAGAAAAAAAGGGTTTTAGAGGGTGGGGATGAGAGACAAAGGGGAAGGGAGGTTAGGGTAGGGGGTAGGAAACTTCCCTCCCAGTCCACTCCTTAATTGGAGCAGACTGGGAAGGACCTGGGGAAGGCTCCGATCTCGTCGCCGCACAATTTTGCTATATTTGACACCCCCCCCCCCCTTGCACGCACCACGTAGCGCGCACATGGATGCGTGCACATATTTTTTTTAAATCTAGCCCTATATTTTCATAGCAAACCATGCAGGTTTGAAAAAATGCCTCAATTAGCTCAATGCAATTTAAAATTTTATACAAAAAAAGTGAATTATTGATTATTATAGATTTTTACTTTCATTGTAAATGTTTCTATTCTTAAAATTTTTCATTTTGTTAGTATTGATACATATTACTCCAAAAGCATTTTATAAAGATTTAAATTTGAATAATCGAACATACATAACCAGCACAGTCAATCAAAATAGAATTATTCCAGTTTCTTCCACATATGGAAGACTAATACTTATTTTCTTCTTATTCCTGATTTCCTTAAAACGTCAATCTCTTCAGAAAGCATACTAGTCTGGAAAATTACAAAAAGTCCATTCAGTACCCATGTTCATGCCCTGAGGTTCAATACTATGTAAACTGAAAATCCAACGTTGTTCTTGCTGGAGCAATATTCTGTCTTGGTCACCATTCCTTATAACACGTTCAACCCGATAGATGACGCAACATCTCAAATCAGAAAATTTGTGTTGAAATTCTATGCAATGTGATATTATGGGTGCTTCCATCCTTTTATTCTTCAAACAACGTTTAAGTTCGGATAATCTTATTTTAAGTGCTCTCATCGATTTTCCCACTTATAGGCATGGGCCAAGGACAAAAAATAACATAAGCTACAAATTCCAAAGAACAAGTGGAAAAATGATGTAAATCATATTTACGTTGGTCCAATGGATTGATGAATTGATTGTTTGTAACATAGTAGAACAAAATGAACATCTCCCACACTGAAAGTGTCCACGTAAGGGTTGACCCTCAAGAGTATATATTATATACCGATATATGGAGAATTAGACAATAATGTCAGACTCAGATGTTCATTAATATTTTTTGAACAGGTGTAAGACGTACAAACATAAAAGTCTGCAATCAAAATATTTTTCCTTTTCTTTCTCTCTTTTAAAACTCCCAGGAACACAGTAATTCAGTAACAGCAGTATTACTGGTTTCTGGGTCTGTTCCCTTGGGTGTAGGCTGGCACTACTACAAATGTTTTTGGGGCATGACAGAACTGATGATCAGCACTTCTGTATCCTTCAAAAGTCTCCTGTCTTCTGCTCAATTCTCCACATGGAAAATCTCTTTTTTCCAGAGCAAGGCCTTGCTCCACTGATGTCAATATAAAATAGTTCCGCTTTTAAAAATCTTTACTTTCTCTGGAACTACCACTCTCAACCTTCCTGCTGACTACTTCTATGTAGTTTTTGGTATATTTTAAAATAGCTGCATTGTCCCAAAACATGGTTCCAGGGGCTAGTCACCTTACTTTTTAGTGCTCTTATACTAGGCAAATTACTGACAAAAGCCACAAGGCTAGCTCCAGTGCTTTTGATCTGTACAATACACATACAGGGTGCCTGCAGGAAAACCTAGACTGGATTCCTGCTTGGACTGGAGTCCCAGCACAGAGGCTTTCCATAGCCACATAAACATATCAAACCAGCCTTGCACAAATGATGGGGGCAAATACTGGCCAGCCCAACACTCAATCTGGTCCAAACATTTATTTTTAAATTATTTTTCCCAGGGGCTACATGGACTTGCTTACCAGGATTCATTTTTCTCTCCAGGACCCTCTCTCATACAGCCAAACAGAAGAGGCTATCCCAGCATCCTTTGCTGCAGTCCCAGGGAGGAGGCTGTGCATACTGTCACTGAAGGGTTGTGGAAGCTTGTCACTGCTGCAGAAGCTTGGTAAGTTCCCTTTACTGCTTGACTTTTTTCCCCTTGCCTTTATTTAAATATATCTTAGTTTTGTTTTACTTTGATTTCTTTTATTTTACTTTTGTTCCTGCCTCTACAGTACTGATATAACCTGGCCCCTTTAAGAGGACAGATTATAATGTCATCGTTGCTGGGCTTCTAACATGAAACTTAACAGGCTGCTCCTTTTGACTTCCCATGACCACATGTAGGAGTAGCCCTTCTCTCCTACCTCAATAAACTGGGGGAGAGAGGAAACCCAAACAAAAGAACAGCATGCAGCTCTGGCTAGCCCTGCTTATCAAAACATCTCTTTCAAGAAACTTCTCAAAGCATTTTGTTATTGAAAAAGAGAACAAGGTAGCAGCCTCTTCAAACCACTTATATGTTTGGAAAATCTTTACAATAGATCAGTTTAATTTTGTTCAATATAGATAGTAATGACACATTTATTTCATCAACTTCAACAAGTTCATCCACTTCTTCTTCCCCTAAGGTTAAAGGCACTTCAAATTCTATGTGTTCTGGAACTCTATCAGGTTCCTGCAGAAGAAACCAAACAGTTTAAGTGTCCCCCTCTACTTCCGGGATTTCCATTTTGGGTTTGGAATCACTTATTACTTGGATAGACTCCTGGTGTGTCTCAAGCTCTACTATTTCCTCAGTATGGAATGGACAGATTCGGATTTCAATTCTATGAAATTTGGACTATGAATGGTTTCGACTGAACCATTTTTAGTCCAAATTCGGTATGAGTACCCTCAGGAAGTAACACCTCTATTGCTGTATAGGGCTCAGTCTCCCAAGTATTTGAATTTTATGCCTCCCTCTATGATCCCGGACCCTCAGGAGCATCATATCTCCCACATAGACTAGCATACTCCTTGATCTCTGGTCATATTGTGACTTCGGGATGTCAAATCACTTCTGGGACTGCTGAGTTGCCATTTGACAAACCGTAACCACTTATGGTGTAATCGTACTCACTCATCTAGAGTTTCATACCTTTCTGACTCTTCTGCTCAAGTTACCATATGTAAATCATATGGTAACTTGAGGTCTTTTCTGAACATCAAATAGAAAGATGAGTATCCGGTGGAACTATAGGCTAGCATCAGTTCTGGCAAATATTCCACCCATCTTTTCTTTTTCTCAGTGGTCAGTCTTTAATATCTCATGCATGATATGGTTAAAATGCTACATTGATGATTGCCTTGAGGATGATATATGGTTGTCCTGCTTTTACTCATCTCATATAAATGACACAGTTCTCTGATAAGTTGAGACTCAGAGTTGTGACCTTGGTCAAGATGGAGCCTAATTAGACATTCATAATGCACAATCCATTTCTATATAATTGTTTTTGCTGTGGTTGTAGCTGTTTGGTTTCTGGTCAGTATGTCTATAGTATATCTGGTGAACATGTTTTTTAATACCAGGTCATTTTCAATACATTTATACTAGGCTCTAATACTGTAAAGCCCATAGCCACCACCTCCAAGGGGTATCTTGCTTTGAAGTATTTCAATTCAGTCCTCTTTACTGGGTAGAGGTCTTTAGCAAGGATACACATCTGTACTGACGTATCCAATAGTGTATGTCCCTACTCATGTTAGGTCAGTAATAATCTTGCCTTAAATTCTTTAGAGTGTTTTCCTCTTTAAAATATCCAGCATGGTTGTGTTTGGCTTCAAACATCTCTTGCTGCAGTTTTTCTGGTACTACAAACCGGTAAATGATGAAACTATCTCTTGGATGTTGTGTCTGATGATACCACAGGAGATCAAATGATCTCTCTGTTGCCTTAACATTTTCTGACTTTCTGACCAATTACTTTTATCAGGAAGCTATTTACAGTTCATAGCCTCTAGCATCAATGTGAAGTTGGGATTTTCAGCTTGCAATGCTTTCAGAGTTGAACTGAAATAATCAGGAGTTAACTGATGTTTCACTAGCTGCAGGTGAGGTTTCTCAGATTCTTTCTTTATCTAAAGGATTTCTCTATTCTGTGTAGGTTCAGTCATCAGAAAGCTTTTTTTCCAAGTCTTCTCGTTTCCTCTACTGAAATCCAGAGCAGTGCATCTACCACTACATTAGTCTTCCATGGCTTGTAACAAACCTCAAAGGTTAATTCTGAGAGGCTAGAGCTGGGCTAGCCATCTTTGTTCAATCACCTGGACATTGGCAGTTTCTAGGTACCATAGAGGGGTTGTGATCTATATGCATGATAAACTTGAGCGTTAACAGTTGTAACTTAAATGCACTGTAGTTCTGGTCATTCCTTTTGGAATTTCTGAGACCTCTGCTGGTATAGGTGCTTACCCTCTCCTGGCCATCCTGTATCTGGCTGAGGACTAAGCCCAATCCTTTAAAACTCACATCCATTATCAGGATGAAAGGCAGTTCAAAGATGGGGTAAGCTAGTATAGGTGCATCTGTCAATTTCTGAATCAAGGTCTCAAAAGCATTCTGGCATTCAGAAGTCCAACAAAAGGTACATCTTTAAAGACTTTTCTGGTTTTCTCCATCAGTTTATATAAGGGAGTAGCCAGCTGAGCAAATGGAGGTACAAACTGGCACACCTCTTGTATTTGGAACTAGCCATATTTTTAATGCATCTGTTTTTTCAGAGTCCACAGATATCCCATCCTTGGATACAATGAGTCCTAAGTAGCTCAATTTAGGAGGTATTAGTTTGCACTTTGATGGTTTTAGCTTCAACCCACTGTCTGTCAGTTTCTGGAACACCAGGTCTAACCTTTTGACATGTGAGATGAAGTCTTTAGAAAACACCAAGATGTCATCCAGGTATAGTAGGAGAATCTCAATGATGTAGTCACTCAGCACCAACTCCGTCAAGTGCTGAAACATCACTGGGGCATTTGTTAGGCCAAATGGCATGGTGACAGTGGTTTTGGCTGGTCTGCTGGATCTATGGCTACCTGGAAATATCCTAAAGTTAAATCCAATGAAGAAAAGTGAGCAGCCTTGCTCAATGTATCCAACAACTCATCAGTGCATGGCAAAGGATAGACATCTTTAACTGTGACTTGGTTTACCTTATGATAGTCACAACAGACAGAAATGCTGCCCACCTTCTTTTTAATGACAACAGCCAGAGAGGTCCATGGACTGTTGTTGGATTACTGGACCATATTTTATGAATTCCATTTTTCTTTGAGTCAGTGGTCAAAGTACTTAATTCTTGGAACAGGTCCTCTAAATGTTGCAGAATATTCATTCAGACAAAGGGAATGTGTGGCAAAAATAATATATAACTGTTCAGTTCATGTCAATATGTTTATTTATTTAAGGCAAACAGGGAAATCACTTGTAATACAATATGCACTCATTATCCAGGAAGCCACAACATGCCTGTGTTTCACATCAGGGCTGTGCTAGTGGGATCAACAGGAGTTCGCATCTTTAACAGGGCATATATGTGGAAACCTCCGGACAGGAGGACCTCAGAGCCAGAGGATGGTAATTTAGTATTAATTATGGCAGGCTTTCATAATTTTTTAAAAACTATTTTATTTATGCAATTTTGTTTGAAATCAAGAAATACAATCTTGAAGTAGAAAAGGGTGGAGGGAAGGAAAAAATATATATCTCACAGTAAATAATCAAAAAGAAAAATACAAAATACATTCCTACACCCATAAATCCACTATAGGGGATCCAATAACAAAAATATAAAAGGAAACAAAAACCCTGAAAGGGAAATATCAAGGAAAAATGCTAGAGAGCAGTTGTAATTCAGCAGGGAATATATCCATTGAACAGGGTACTCATCCTTCCAAAGGAGTACCGGGCTGAGCTAAATCTGAACTCCTAGGCTCTAACGCAGGTTTATCAGCAAGGAAAAAAGATAATTGTGAAGGGACAAAGAAAACATAAGACAACCCCTTGTATCTAATCAGACATTTGCATGGAAATTTCAAAAGAAATGTAGTGCTGATCTTCAGAACCCTTGGTCTCATCAAGAGGAACTGGTGTCGCTTCTTCTGTGTATTCCGCGAGACGTCAGGAAACACCCTCACCTCACCCTGAAGAAAAGGCTCAAGATGATTTTTAAAATAAAGTCTCAAAACCTAATTTTTGTCAAATTCAAAGGCAAATGTAGCCACATAGTGGCTGCTTGTGCAAAGGCAGAGTCTGAAATCTCTAATAGCGATGTCAAATCTATATTAGGAGTTAAACAATCCACAGCTTGTACGACCCACTTGATTCTCCTTCCTTTTAAATTTATTTATTTATTTGTAGAGTTTTATATACCGTTATTCGGTAGAGCCATCATAGCGGTTTACAAAATATGCAATTAGCATATAAAATATGCAATTAGCATACAATTAAATGGAGTTAACATGGTAGTTGGGAACAGTAGAGTATTGTGAACAGAAAATGAAGTAAATGAAGGTAAATAAACAGTAAATGAAGGTAAATAACACAACTTGGATTGAGGAGGAAGTGCTGCTTCAAGCACCTTAAGATATTCCATTAGATATCTTTAAACATGTCTTTTGCCGAGACATGGGGAAGTTTAGGAAAATTTATAAAGCGGAGATTCCGCTCACGAATAGCGTTTTCCAAATTTTCAGCTTTATACTGAAGCAGTTGTTTTTTCTTTATTAAAGAGTCCTGAGTAAATTTTAAAGCTTGAGTGTTTTGTTTAAGTTCTGTAAATTCTTTTTGAAAAGAAGCATTAGAACTTTCCATTAGCATATAGTTATTTTCCATGATACTAATTCTGTCCACAATAGGATTCAACTGCCTCCTGACTTGTCCTCTTCAACCATACAGGGGTCTGACACAGCTTACTTCCTCCTGATATGTCCCCATCAAAATAACTGGGGCCTGTCTCAACCAGCTACCTCCTGGATTGTCACCTTTAAGACAATTGGGGCTTGTCATACTCTGCTGACTCCTTACCCACCCCCAACAACACTGGGTCTTAATTCCTCCTAATTCCTCTTTAGACATCCCCAACAACAACAGTGGGACCTGAATCAGCTTGCTTCCTCCTTACATGACCCCAACAACAGCACTGGCGTTTCACTCCTCCTGCTTCTTCCTTATACACCCCCAGCAACAATGGGATCTGTCTCTGCTTGCTTCCTCCTTACACATCCCCAGCAACATCAGTGGGGTTTCACTCCCCCTGCTTTCTCCTTACATGTCCCTAACAACAACAGTGGGAACTGACTCAGCCGGCTTCCCCTTTATATGACCCCATCAACAATACTGAGGCTTCACTCCTCATGTTTCCTCCTTGCATGTCCCCAACAACAATACTTCGGCTTCCTCCTTACACATCCCCAGCAATACTGGGGTTTCACTCCTCTTGCTTCCTCCTTACACATTCCCAGCAACAACAGTGGGACCTGACTCAGCATGCTTCCTCCTTACATGGCCCCAACAACAACAACACCAGGGTTTCACTCCTCCTGCTTCTTCCTTATACACCCCCAACAATATCAGTGGGTCTGAACTTCCCCTGCTTCCTCTTTTCATGTCCCTAACAATAACAGTGGGAACTGACTCAGCCTACTTCCCTCTTACACAACCCCCAAAACACTGGGGCTTCACTACTCATGCTTCCTCCTTGCATTTCCCCATCAACATTACTGGGACTTCATTCTTCCTGCTTCCTCCTTACATGTCCCCGAGAACAACACTATGGGCTTCCTCCTTACACATTCCCAACAACAACAGTGGGATTTAACTCAGCCTACTTCCTCCTTAAATGACCATAGCAGCAACACTGGGGCTTCACTCATCCTTCTTCCTCCTTACATGTCCCCATCAACAACAGTAGAACCTGACTCAGCCTGCTTTCTCCTTACAAGTCTCCAACAGTAATACTGGGGCTTCACTCCTCCTGCTTCCTCCTTACATGTCACCAAAACATCAGTGGGGCTTCACTCTCCCTGATTTATCCTTACATGTCCCTAACAACAACAGTGGGAACTGACTCAGCCTGCTTCCCCTTTACATGACCCCAACAAAAACACTGGGGCTTCATTCCACCTGCTTCCTCCTTGCAAATCCCCAAGAACAATACTGGGGCTTCACTACTCCTGCTTCCTCCTTACATGTCCCCAACAACAACACTGGGGCTTCACTCCCCCTGCTTCCTCCTTACACATTCCCAACAACAACAGTGGGACCTGACTCAGCATGCTTCCTCCTTACATGGCCCCAACAACAACAACAACACTGGGGTTTCACTCCTCCTGCTTCTTCCTTACACACCCCCAACAACATCAGTGGGGCTTCACTCCCCCTGCTCCCTCCTTACATTTTCCTAACAGCAACAGTGGGAACTGGCTCAGCCTGCTTCCCCTTTACATGACCCCCAACAGCAACATTGGGGCTTTACTCCGCCTGCTTCCTCTTTATACTTCCCCCATCAACAACAGTGGGACTTAACTCAGCCTACTTCCTCCTTATATGACCATAGCAACAACACTGGGGCTTCACTCCTCCTTCTTCCTCCTTACATGTCCCCATCAACAACAGTAGAAGCTGACTTAGCCTGCTTTCGCCTTATACGTCCCCAACAATATCATTGGAGCTTCACTCCTCCTGCTTCCTCCTGCTTCCTCCTTATACATCCCCAACAGAGAGACCTGACTCAACCTGCTTCCTCCTTACACGCCCCCAACAACAACACTGGGCTTCACTCTTGCTCCCTCCTTACATGTTCCCAACAAAAACAGTGGGACCTGACTCAGCCTGCTTCCGCCTTACACATCCCCAACAACAACACTCCGGCTTTACTCCTCCTGATTTCTCCTTACACATCCCCAACATCAACACTAGGTTCTGAAATTACAGGGCTCTGGCAGCACATCCAGTAGTAGCCTTCCAGTTCCATACTCCAACACAACCACAGAGTGCTTGCCATATTCCAAGCACTGTCACTGAAGCACAACTCTACTTTTCTATAACTGCTTGCCTCCAAGCACCAAGGCTCGATCATCACTCCACTGAGTCCCTCTGCCTACTTACCCTCAAGCACCACAGCCAGATCAAGACTCCACTGCCTGCTGAGCCCCAAACCCCACAGCTGAGACATGACTCCACAGAGCTCCTCTGCCTTTATTTTCTCCAAATGCCACCACTGAAGCATGACTCCACAGAATTCCTCTGCTTTCTTTTCCCCAAATGCCACCTCAGAGGCATGACTTCACAGAGCTCCTTGGCTTTCTTTATCCCAAAAATCACTGAGGCATGACTCCACTATCTTCCCTTGCCTGCTTCACCCCAAACAGTTGTTGAGCTGAAGCAGCAATAGAGGCAGAGGATCTCAGTGGAGTCATGCCCAGTGGTGGTAATTGTGGCAAAGTAGGCAGGGGAAGTAGGTGGAATCATGCCTCAGTGGTGACATTTGGGAAAGAATTGTATAATACCCTGCAAACAGCTAAATAATTGTCACTGCCATGGCATCAAAGCTTTGAATATAACCAGTGAATACTCTGGTATTAACGTTTGTTTATATGAATATGCAGACCCCCAAACATTCAGCAACAAACCCCATACCTTTTTGTTGATTTCAAATTGGAGTGACTTGCATCCTTAGTGACATTTGGGAAATGCCACCACTGAGGCAAGACTGCTCTGACTTCACCTGCTTGCTTTGCCCTGAACAGTTGTAGAGGTGAAGCAGGCAGGGGAAGTCAGTAGAATAATGTCTCAGTGGTGGCATTTGGCAAATGTTTGGCAAATGCAGAACAACATGCTCCACCATATCAATTAAGGCCCGATGTATACTGCATAAACTTGTCTTGCTGTAACAATGACCACTGTGGCCTGATACTTCCAGCTGCAGCATGCCTTACTCAAACACATTACTTCACTTTAATAGTTTTCATCCATATTGTTTGAAAATTAATCAGCTAGTGGGTCAATTTTTGCATTTACAGTGGTTGTGCTCCACTAAAAATGAATTTATGCTTCAGGCCGAATATTTGTTTAGAAGATTATTGACACAGGGTTATCCATGCAAGCTCATTAAATGAGCCTTCAAATGGGCTAAACATGCAAAAAGACAATGGTTACTATTGGATAGTGTGACTAATGATGAAGCAAGTCCTATAGTTTGTGTGCTGAAATATTCTACAAAATCTGCAGCAGTAGCCTCTTTTATTGACCACTATTGGCCTATATTGCAATCATATTCAATCTTTTATGAAAAACCTTTAATTGCTTATAGTTGCAGCAAGAATATTGGTGATTATAAGAACATAAGAACATGCCATACTGGGTCAGACCAAGGGTCCATCAAGCCCAGCATCCTGTTTCCAACAGTGGCCAATCCAGGCCATAAGAACCTGGCAAGTACCCAAAAACTAAGTCTATTCCATGTTACCATTGCTAGTAATAGCGGTGGTTATTATCTAAGTCAGCTTAATTAATAGCAGGTAATGGACTTCTCCTCCAAGAACTTATCCAGTCCTTTTTTAAACACAGCTATACTAACTGCACTAACCACATCTTCTTTCAACAAATTCCAGAGTTTAATTGTGCGTTAAGTGAAAAAGAACTTTCTCCTATTAGTTTTAAATGTGCCACATTCTAACTTCATGGCATGCCCCTTAGTCTTTCTATTATCCGAAAGAGTAAAAAACCGATTCACATCTACCTGTTCTAGACCTCTCATGATTTTAAACACCTCTATCATATCCCCCCTCAGCTTTCTTTTCTCCAAGCTGAAAAGCCCTAACCTCTTTATTCTTTCCTCATAGGGGAGCTGTTCCATTCCCTTTATCATTTTGGTCGCCCTTCTCTGCACCTTCTCCATCGCAATTCTATCTTTTCTGAGATGCGGCGAGCAGAATTGTACACAGTATTCAAGGTGCAGTCTCACCATGGAGCGATAGAGAGGCATTATGACATTTTCCGTTTTATTCAACATTCCCTTTCTAATAATTCTCAACATTCTGTTTGCTTTTTTGACTGCCACAGCACACTGAACCGACGATTTCAAGATGTTATCCACTATGACGCCTAGATCTCTTTCTTAGGTAGTAGCACCTAATATGGAACCTAACATCGTGTAACTATAGCAAGGGTTATTTTTCCCTATGTGCAACACCTTGCATTTGTTCATATTAAATTTCATCTGCCATTTGGATGCCAATCTTCCAGTCTTGCAAGGTCCTCCTTAATGTATCACAATCCACTTGTGATTTAACTACTCTGAATAATTTTGTATCATCCGCAAATTTGATAACCTCACTCGTCGAATTCCTTTCCAGATCATTTATAAATATATTGAAAAGTGAGGGTCCCAATACAGATCCCTGAGGTACTCCACTGCCCACACCCTTCCACTGAAAAAATTGACCATTTAATCCTACTCTCTGTTTCCTGTCTTTTAACCAGTTTGTAATCCACGAAAGGACATTGCCTCCTATCCCATGACTTTTTAGTTTTCTTAGAAGCCTCTCATGAGGGACTTTGTCAAACGCCTTCTGAAAATCCAAATACACTACATCTACCTGTTCACCTTTATCCACATGTTTATTAACCCCTTCAAAAAAATGAAGCATTTTATTAGGCAAGACTTCCCTTGGGTAAATCAATGTTGACTGTGTTCCATTAAACCATGTCTTTCTATGTGCTCTATGATTTTGATCTTTAGAATAGTTTCCACTATTTTTCCTGGCACTGAAGTCAGGCTCACTGGTCTATAGTTTCCCAGATCACCCCTGGAGCCCTTTTTAAGTATTGGGGTTACATTGGCCACCCTCCAGTCTTCAGGTTCAATGGATGATTTTAATGATAGGTTACAAATTTTAACTAATAGATCAGAAATTTCATTTTTTAGTTCCTTTAGTACCCTAGGATGCATACCATCCTGTCCAGGTGATTTGCTACTCTTTAATCTAGCCTACTACATCTTCCCTGTTCACAGAGATTTGGTTTAGTTTGTCTGACTCATCGCCCTTGAAAACCATCTCTGGAACTGGTATCTCCCCAACATCCTCATTAGTAAACACGGAAGCAAAGAATTCATTTAGTCTTTCTGCAATGGCCTTATCTTTCCTAAGATCCCCTTTAACCCCTCGGTCATCTAATCGTCCAACTGACTCCCTCACCAACTCCCTCACGGGTTTCTTGCCATGATGGAATACATCTGGGATAATTTTGCAAAGGGGTTCATTTGCCCCTCTACCTCCCCTGCTGGCTCAGGGTTCTTTTTCGTCACAAAAAAGGTCTGATCCTTAAGACAGTGTATCGATTGCCAGGGTCTGAATGCGATCACCCTCAAGGACAAGTACCCTCTGCCCTTGATATCCGAATTGTTTGATTGACTACATGGAGCTTCTATCTTCACCAAGTTAGACTTACGTGGAGCCTATAACTTCATGCGTATTTGCCCTGATGACATCTGGAAGACTGCTTTCAACACCAGGGATGGGCATTATGAATATTTAGTGATGCCTTTTGGCCTTTGTAATGAACCCGCAGTTTTCCAGCCAATGATTAATGAAATCTTCAGAGACCTCTTATACATCAAAGCTGTGGCATACCTGGATGACATTCTTGTCTTCTCCAAAGCCCTGGCTACGCACTGTACCGATGTTCGTACTGTATTTCAATGTGTTCAGGAGAACCATCTGTTCGCAAAATTGGATAGGTGCCTGTTTGAAAAATCCAGCTTGCCTTTTCTTGGGTATTTAATTTCCCAACAAGGGCTTTCGATGGATCCTGAGAAACAAAGGATTCCAAAACTAGCCCCAAACCATGGGCCTGAAGGCACTTCAATGTTTTCTAGGATTTACGAATTACTACCGTCACTTTATACCACACTGCTCTACGTTGGCGGCTCCTCTCACAGCTTTAACCTGTAAGGGTCAAGATACCCGAAACTGGACCCCGGAGGCTGTCTCCTCCTTTCATCGCCTCAAAGAGGCTTTCCTAGCAGGATCCTGTCTCCATATCCAGACACCAATCACCCCTTCATGGTGGAGGTGGATGCCTCCGCGATTGGAGAAGGGGTGGCCCTGAGCCAACAGACCACTTCTGGATCCGTGGTTCTGGGTTCCTTCTACTTGTGCAAATTCTCTGCTGCCGAACAAAATTATAGCATTGCTGGCTTTGGAAGAATGGTGTGCCTGACTAGAGGGCTCTCAACATAAATTTCCAGTTTTCACAGATCATACAAATCTGGAACACTTGAGCCAAGCCCAATGTCCCAATGCCTGTCAAGCCCGATGGGCTCTGTTCTTTTCCAGATTTAACTTCGAGCTTCGCTACCGCCTATCAGAAAAAAATCTCAGGGCGGACGCTTAATCATGTTCATTTGAACCCGAAGACAAACCTGAAGAACCCGGTCATATCATTGACCCAGCCTGCATTTGTCTTTCAGCTACTCATCCTGTTCCTACGTGGAAAACTGTGGTGCCCTGTCGTCTCCATGAAAGAGTCCTCCGGTGGGCACATGACTCTTAAGTTTGCTGGTCACCCAGGGCGAATGCGCACCTTAGCGCTGCTCCAGTGGTTCTTCTGGTGGCCCACCATGGTCTCTGACGCTAAAGTGTATGTCGATTCCTGCAGTACCTGCGCTCACCAGAAACCCTCGGTTGTGTAACCTTGGCGTTTTAATCCAGCCTCTTCCAGCTCCCGAAGAACTGTGGGACACATCTTTCCACGGGTTTCATCGTGGATTTGCCACCATCTAAAGGCCACACAGTCATATGGGATACAATTGACAGATTTTCCAAAATGGCCAATTTCGTCCCACTATCGGGCCTACCATCTGCAACCAAAATGGAATGCCTGTTCTTTCGACACATCTTCCGACTACACGGATTACCCAAGGACACTGTTTCTGACAGAGGCCCACAATTCATCGCCAGAAACTGGTGCTCTCTTTGTAAAAGGTTTGGCATTAACATCAGTTTAACAACAGCTTATCATCCTCAAGCCAACGGGCAAGCCGAGCATACAAATCGCTCCTTGAAGGCCTTCCTCTGCACATATGTAAATGACCATCAGGACAATTGGTCGGAGCTTCTTCCTTGGGCAGAGTTCTCCCACATTGCCACCCTTGTTCATCGTCTATGGGAAACACCCTTGACCACCACTATCCATACCATTGTCAGTGCCTTCTCCTGCTGCGCAAGCCAATGTCGATTCCCTCAAGGCACTTTGGAATCAGACGAATCTTTGCTTACGCCAGGCTGCTTCCCAGGCCAAGAGATCTGCTGACAGCCATCGACGCTCGGCTCCTGAGTTCCTTCCTGGCATGAAAGTCTGGTTAAGCACCCATTATATTTGACTCAAGTTACCTTCTCAGAGGTTTGCACCAAGGTATATTGGACCTTTTCCAATTATTCGTTGTGTCGGACCAGTGATTTACCAACTCCGGCTGCTGCCTTCATTGGGAATCCACAATACATTCCACGTATCACTCTTAAAACCTGTGGTCCTATCCTTGGCTTCACAAAAGGCTCCAGCAAATTCTCCGCTGGTCGCAGAGACTGACACCACTTATCAGGTCCACAAAGTCCTTGACGTCAACCTCCTCTCCTGGGAGGGTTATGGCCCTGAAGAAAATTCATGGGAGCCAGCCTGTAACATCCTGCATAAGAAATTCCTCCTCCAGTTTCATCATGCCCATCCGGGCAAACCCAGAGCTCCAAGGGAGGGCTGTTATGCTCGCCGGCCGCAGTAGACCCGAGGCTCGGCTCCCTTACCTCTTTCAAAGTAATACAGTGCCTGGTCCCTTGACTCTTGCGGCAGTGGGCTGCCAGCTTCATCCTCGGGCTGCCCCTGGTGCCTCCAGCTCTGCTACTGCTCCCAGCCCTCCGCGTCAGGCCTCTCTGTGTGTCCCGCAGAGAGACGCCATTCCGATCAATGCTGTGCGCACAACCAGACCTTAAGTAGGACCCGCGGCAGGAACCTAGCCGCAGGCCCAGGTTGATGACGTCAGCGGAGCTCTGGTATATAAAGCCGGGCCCCGCTACCTCAGATTGCCTTTGCAACAGGTCCCCTCGTTTGTCAAGTGCTTGTTGCTTGTACTGTTCCTGGTTCCTGATCCTGAGTATCCTCGTTCCTGTTTCCTCGTTCCTGTGTTCCTGTTCCTTCGTCTTCCCTTTGGACTGCTGACCTGCTTTGACCTCTGCATTGCCCGACTATTCCGTTGCCTCTCTCCAGCCCCAGACCTCTGCATTTCCTGACTACTCCATTGCCTCTCTCCAGGCCCGGACCTCTGCATTGCATGACTACTCCGTTGCCTCTCTCCAGCCCTGGATTTCTGCTTCGTCTGACCATCCACTTGCTTCTCTCATCATCCAGACCTCAGCCTTGCTTGCCACCACTTCCAGATTGATGCCAGCCCTGAATCCAGCTTTCTCAATGACGCCTCTTCAGTCCTTGTCCTGGATGTGGCTTATTCAGGCTTCGGCCTGCTCTTGCTCGGGCGCCTCCGGTCTGACTGTGTTCCTATTGGCACCCGAGTCTCTGGGACTCCTCCTCGTCCAGTATGGACTGATACCCACCTGTTGCTGCCTCTGGGCTGACATCGATCCATCCATCAATGACCACAGATGGAGGCCACCTTGGTCCAGCCAGTCCTGGCACCCAAAGGCTGAACCCGCGGGGAACGAGGGCTGGTATTGGTGAAGCACCAGCCAGCCTCCATCCATCAGCCATCTCTGCCTGCCAACGGTGGGGAGCCATAGGATCCCTCCTATGGGTAGCATCAACCCGACCTCAGCCCAAGGATCCACTTCCGGCGAAACAATGCCATTCTTCCTCTTCTCACCTCAGCCCTCAAGGTACACCTTGGGGGTTTTTGACTACATTTATTTATGATTTGCTCTTCTCCTATTCTTTCAACTTTTAATAATCACCAGTCTCATTGCTGCTGTGGCCACTCCAACAAGTCTTCATACCTAAGGGTCTTTCTTCGACTGCTCTGGTTGGATTTTTGGTTCTTTCCAAATCCCTTTCCCTATGATAATGGCCTACTCTTAATCTTGTCCTGTCCATCTGTAGCTTTGTTTTCTTTATGCACTGATCCTCAGGCCCATCATACCACTCTAGGTACTACTTTGTCCCTCCCGGCTGCATTTGTCTTTTATTGCCATTATTTCTCTTCCTGCCTTAGCCCTCAAAGTATACCATGTGAGTTTCTTGGCTACTCTTCTTGTTTCAGTGCTTTGTTCCTATTATTAGAAAGGGAATTATTAGAAAGGGAATGGTGAATAAAATGGAAAATGTCAAAATGCCTCTGTATCTCGCCATGGTAAGACTACACCTTGAATACTGTGTACAATTCTGGTCGCCGCATCTCAGAAAAGATATAATTGCGATGGAGAAGGTACAGAGAAGGGCTCCCCTATGAGAAAAGACTAAAGAGGTTAGGACTTTTCAGCTTGGAGAAGAGACGGCTGAGGGGGATATGATAGAGGTGTTTAAAATCATGAGAGGTCTAGAACGGGTAGATGTGAATCATTGTTTTACTCTTTCTGATAATAGAAAGACTAGGGGGAACTCAATGAAGTTAGCATGTGGCACATTTAAAACTAATCGGAGAAAGTTCTTTTTCACTCAACGTACAATTAAACTCTGGAATTTGTTCCCAGAAGATGTGGTTAGTGCAGTTAGTATAGCTGTTTAAAAAAGGATTGGATAAGGTCTTGGAGGAGAAGTCCATTACCTGCTATTAATTAAGTTGACTTAGATAATAACCACCGCTATTACTAGCAAGGGTAACATGGAATAGACTTAGTTTTTGTGTACTTGCCAGGTTCATATGGCCTGGATTGGCCACTGTTGGAAACAGGATTCTGGGCTTGATGGACCCTTGGTCTGACCCAGCATGGCATGTTCTTATGTTCTAATGTACTAAACACCAATACTGCTGCTTCCACCACTGCTCTAAGTCAGCCCTCATACCTTAGGGTGCTTGCTCCACTGCTCCATCTGGCTTCTTGCTGCTTTCCAAATCCCCTTCCCCTATTATACTATCTGACTCTTGATCTTGCACTAGCCAATCTATGCTTTACACAGGCCTTACCTACCCAGTTATCTATCATTAATGGTTTCATGCCCTCTTGGTCATTTTCTTCAAAATTCATTCCTTTATGATTCTTTTAATTATTGGCCTCATCTCATATTTAGCCTTTGATGCTGCACCCAGAAGTGCTGCACCCAGCACCAGAACCACACCCTCCATGATGACTGCTTCTGAGGTAACAGAGGCAGTATTTCAAATAACTGATTCAGAAGGTGACTCATATCCAGGATATCCTGAATCACATAATGTTTAACAGTTAATGGTTCAAGGGCATTTGGTGCCACTGGTCAGTAATATCATAGCCTCCATTGAAAACTAGCTTCAAGCCAAATAGCTAGCTCCTTCACCTAATGATGCATATGGAAATGATATCAGGCTTCTTCCAGGGATTTTATCTGGTTTCTCCCTGCCTAAGCTTATTACCAATTTTTTTTTGTGCCCTTTGCCCTTCTCTTGGAGTCTTGGGGTGTTTTTGCTACTCTGGGTGGCTGCTCTTTGCCTCTTATGATGCTTTAGAATCTTTATGCTACTCTTTCAGTTGATTTGACCTTCTATTAATGTCTTAGGGAGTTGTATGCCTCTTATGCTGCTTTGTTCACCCTTCATGGTACCTTGAGCTCTTTATTCCACACTTTGTGCCACTTTGCCCCTCTCGTACAACCTTGGGGGGGGGGGGGGGGTTCATTCCTCTGTTGTTAGTACCTTTTGCCCCTCTTTTGTAGCCTTGGGGTGATCTGTATATTCTTGCTGTTTTTAGTGTCTTGGAGAACTCCTGCCACTGCTGGTACCATTTTGCCCCATTGAAGATCTTTGGGCTCTTTGGTGCCACGATGACATAGTTTTAATACTTTAACATGCCTTCCTCCTTTTGATAATGTATGCCCATCTGTTCCATTAAAAATGGTTAGACAAGTCCAATTTGGGAACCCAGAATAAGTTGCATTGCTTCCCTCTTTGTCTGTAATGGTAAATGAATGAAGAACTAAATGTAAATGAACAAAGCAAATTATTTTTTTATTTGAACTAAACCAAACAAATGACTATAATCTATAAAATAAATAGCTGGGTTTAAAAAAGGTTTGGAGAAGTTCTTGGAGGAGAAGTCCATTAACTGCTATTAATCACGTTGACATAGGGAACAGCTACTGCATCAGTAGCATGGGATCTACTTAGTGTTTGGGTACTTGCCAGGTACTTGTAGGCTGGATTGGCCACTGTTGGAAACAGGATGCTGGGCTAGATGGACCCTTGGTCTGACCCAAGGGTCCATCTAGCCCAAATGATTAAACACAAATATTTTGACTCTGCACATGCCTAATATATGCTTTTTGTCTCCATAAAAAGTATCTCTGAGATAGAGTAAACAGACTATACAATACACAATCTAATGTGCTCCTACTACTTTATACATAACCTTCAGTGAATGTCCAATAACAGACTGTAGAACAGAATCAGTTAAAAGAATTGGCTAATGTTTCTGTAAAATCTTGTTTTATTATATAAGCCTATTACAAGTATTAACAGAGCTAACAACATATTTTCTTTCCTAGTGTCACTTGCTTTTCCATTCTGTTAGCATCAACTCATTGTAGTCCCAAAACTGGGACTTACTTGACAGACATCCAGAAGCATCAACATAATCAAAATAGTTTGTATAAATTTTTCTAAACCTGATAGATTGATGTGGATGGATAGACTAGATAGGCCATATGGTCTTTTAGTTTTTTTGTCATCATGTTTCTAAATCGTTCCTTTGGAATATTGCTAATAAGATAACTTGGATGCCAGCTATCAGCTCTCAAATATAAATTACAAACCTTTTCCTTACAGAAAATATTCATGCTAAGATGTCCATCTTCATTAACAATAAGAGCAATATCCTAAAAAAGTGACTGTCATATTGCAAAATGAAACACAAGCTGCAGTCATTGAAAGAAACTCCTGAACAAAACTAATTTAAATGTTCAATGTCACCATGCCAAATAATTTAGATAATTTACATATATCTCTTACAAAGTATGATATTGCCATGCAGGTAGATAACAATAAATATGGTAATGTTCCCACCAAACAACAAAAAGGTATGGAATGCTGCATATCCTCAAAGATAAATGACTGTCAAAAAGAAAACAGTTTTTAGTGGTTCAAGATTAAAGGATCTCCAAAAGAAATACAATCAACATTCATTTTGATGGCTTTTTCTGGAATAAGACATGGGAGGAAAGGGAGAAAAATGGATGGAGGGAAGAGCAAAGGAAAGCCAGACGGAAAGCAGGAGAGATAGGAGGAGATGATTCAAAACTGGGAAAACACAAAAGAAGCATTATTAGTCATGCCACAAGTCTCTTTCTCAGTGCTCAGATTCCCCACTCTCCTCTCCTGAAACTTTAGGTATGCTGCTACTCCTGCCCCACTTTTCTCCCCTTTCATATATGGGCCTAGAGCTTGAAAAATCTACTGTCTTCCTATGGTGAGTTGGCTCTTGTCACTTTCTCTTGTGGCCCTGCAGCATAGAAGATGCCATGAACTCCATGTGCAAAAAGAAGAAATGACAAGGAGCTGTCCTGCCACAGGAAGAAAGTGGAATTTACAAGCACTGGAACCAGACATGGAGATGGGGTTATAGAAAGTAGAGCAGGTGGAAAACTGCCTCAGGAAAGAGCAGGACCTATGAGTTCTGCAAAAGGAGGTCAAGGAGCTTTATGGTCCATGAGGACCTGGGGGAGGACCGATAAAGAATGGTAGGGGAAGATGCTCCAAGATATGCATGGGGGAAGGAACTGTGAGGTCCACCACAGAGGTGGAAAAAGAGAAACATGGCTCACTTATCCTCCACCTGGGTGGAGGGTAAGGGAGCCATGAGGTCATGAGGTCAACAGGTGGACTGGGTGGATAGAGGGAATCATGAGATTTATAGAGATTGGGGAGGAAAGGAGGGAGGTGAGTGGGGAGAAGGAGCTATGAGAAACACAGAGTGACTGGGGTTGGTGAGAGTGTCATAAGGTTCACTTCTTTTCCAGAAAATGAAGAAGGGATTGAGGGAGAGAGAAGCTGAATTGAACTGGCTGAGTAAGAGAGAGAATCGGGGATCCAGCTAAGGGTAGAGAAAGGTGATAGAAAGGACCAAGGATTTAACTGGAGGGTGGGAGGCATAAAGGCACTAGGTTTCAAGCTGGCAGGGGGATGAGAAAAGTAGAAAGAACACCCACAGGTTAAAGGTGGAAAGGGTTAGGGATAGAAACCATCTGCATACAGAATGGGAAAAGGAATATAGGAATGGATAAAATGGATAAAATGGAAAAAGAATGAGCGAGAGCTGGAGGAAGACAAATATGAGGTGATAATGCAGGAGGAAGGAGTGGGAAAGAATGCAGGGGAGAACACAGCACAAATGGAAGTGTGCTGGAGAAAGGGTAAGAGGTAACAATGCTCAGAAGGATGGCGGGGAGGTCTCAAGAGGAATGCAGGGGTGGGAGAGTACAGAGGGTACGAGCATGCAGGAAAGAGACACAGAGGATAGAACAATAGGCAGGTGGGGAAAAGCGTGAAGGAGAAAAGGCTAGATGTGAATACAGGAATAAGAGGAAAGGGCACATGGAGAGAAAACATAAGATAGTAGGGATGTGAATCGTGTGCCCTATCGTCTTAACGATCAAAATCGTTTGTCAGGAGAAGAAAATCGTGTTTGGCATGATTTTTTAGTTAAAAAATCGTTAAAAATCGTTTTTTTCCGTTAGTGCGCACTAACTCCCAGTTAGTGCGCACTAACTGAAAATGATACAATTTGACACTTTTCAGGTCAGTTAAGGTCAGTTTAGGAATGAATATATATTCCTATTGGCTGCCCTCTTATTTATTCATGTTACCAAGGTTCCCACTGACAGTATATGGGGGATGGGAAATGGAAACAGTTGGTAGCTTGACAAAAAAAAGTAATGTGATCAGTCAATGTGACTAGAACTTGTGCCCTAACCCTGATACCAGGGGTGTTGTGATCTTCCTGCACACAGTGCCCTAACCCTGGCACCAGGGGTGTTGTGATCTTCATGTACACAGTGCCCTATCCCTATTAATACCAGGAGTGTTGTGATCTTCCTGCACACAGTGCCCTAACCTGGCACCAGGGGGGTTGTGATCTTCATGTACACAGTGCCCTATCCCTATTAATACCAGGAGTGTTGTGATCTTCCTGCACATAGTGCCCTATCCCTATTAATACCAGGAGTGTTGTGATCTTCCTGCACACAGTGCCCTAACCCTGACACCAGGGGTGTTGTGATCTTCCTGCACACAGTGCCTTAACCCTGGCACCAGGGGTGTTGTGATCTTCATGTACACAGTGCCCTATCCCTATTAATACCAGGAGTGTTGTGATCTTCCTGCACACAGTGCCCTAACCCTGGCACCAGGGGTGTTGTGATCTTCATGTACACAGTGCCCTATCCCTATTAATTCCAGGAGTGTTGTGATCTTCCTGCACACAGTGCCCTATCCCTATTAATACCAGGAGTGTTGTGATCTTCCTGCACACAGTGCCCTATCCCTCTTAATACCAGGGGTGTTGTGATCTTCCTGCACACAGTGCCCTAACCCTGACACCAGGGGTGTTGTGATCTTCCTGCATGCAGTGCCCTATCCCGCCTGCATTACTAGTGAGAGGCTGGCTTCACAGACAGGGGGGAGCTTCCTGACCCTCACTCCTCCCCTCCCCCATGTCCCAGCCAGTGAATGGTGTGTGGGTGAGGGGGGGGGGGAGGATGGTGAGGCTGAAACAGCTCCTTCCCTGCATTACTAGTGAGAGGCTGGCTTCACAGACAGGGGGGAGCTGCCTGACCCTCACTCCTCCCCTCCCCCATGTCCCAGCCAGTCGCACATGCTCAGTGCTGTTCCCCCTCACCAAGCTGGAGTCAATGTGTGCAGGAAAGGAGACCTGCCTTTTCCCCAGCTGGAGTCAGTGTGTGCAGTAAAGGAGATCTGCCTTGTCCACAAGCTGGAGTCAATGTGTGCAGGAAAGGAGACCTGCCTTTTCCCCAAGCTGGAGTCAATGTGCTGTAAAGGAGACCTGTCTTATCCCCAGGCTGGAGTCAGTGTGTGCAGAAAAGGTGACCTGCCTTTTCCCCAAGCTGGAATCAATGTGTGCAGTAAAGGAGACCTGCCTTTTCCACATGCTGGAGTCAATGTGTGCAGTAAAGGAGATTTGTCTTTTCCACAGCTGGAGTCAGTGTGTGCAGTAAAGGAGACCTGCCTTGTCCCCAAGCTGGAGTCAGTGTGTGCAGTAAAGGAGATCTACCTTGTCCCCAAGCTGGAGTCAATGAGCTGTAAAGGAGACCTGCCTTTTCCCCAAGCTGGAGTCAATGTGTGCAGGAAAGGAGACCTGCCTTGTACCCAAGCTGGAGTCAATGGGTACAGTAAAGGAGACCTGCCTTGTCCCCAAGCTGGAGTCAGTGTGTGCAGTAAAGGAGATCTACCTTGTCCCCAAGCTGGAGTCAATGTGCTGTAAAGGAGACCTGCCTTTTCCCCAAGCTGGAGTCAATGTGTGCAGGAAAGGAGACCTGCCTTTTCCACAAGCTGGAGTCAATGTGTGGAGTAAAGGAGACCTGCCTTTTCCACATGCTGGAGTCAATGTGGGCAGTAAAGGAGATTTGCCTTTTCCACAGCTGGAGTCAGTGTGTGCAGTAAAGGAGACCTGCCTTGTCCCCAAGCTGGAGTCAGTGTGTGCAGTAAAGGAGATCTACCTTGTCCCCAAGCTGGAGTCAATGTGCTGTAAAGGAGACCTGCCTTTTCCCCAAGCTGGAGTTAATGTGCTGTAAAGGAGACCTGCCTTTTCCCCAAGCTGGAGTCAATGTGTGCAGGAAAGGAGACCTGCCTTTTCCCCAGCTGGAGTCAGTGTGTGGAGTAAAGGAGACCTGCCTTTTCCACATGCTGGAGTCAATGTGTGCAGTAAAGGAGATTTGCCTTTTCCACAGCTGGAGTCAGTGTGTGCAGTAAAGGAGACCTGTCTTATCCCCAGGCTGGAGTCAGTGTGTGCAGAAAAGGTGACCTGCCTTTTCCCAAGCTGGAATCAATGTGTGCAGTAGAGATGTGAATCGTGTCAACGATCGATTTCGGCTGGGAGGGGGAGGGAATCGTATCGTCGCCATTTGGGTTTTTAAAATATCGTTAAAATCGTTAAAATCGTGAACCGGCACACTAAAACACCCTAAAACCCACCCCGACCCTTTAAAATAAATCCCCCACCCTCCCGAACCCCCCCAAAATGCCTTAAATTAACTGGGGGTCCAGCGGGGGTCCGGAACGACCTCCTGCAATCGAAACATGTTGTCTTCAGCCAGCGCCATTTTGCGCCGCCATTTTGCAAAATGGCGGTGCAAAATGGCGCCGGCTGTAGACAACACGACGTCACAAAGGAGATCGCTCCCGGACCCCCGCTGGACCCCCAGGGACTTTTGGCCAGCTTGGAGGGGCCTCCTGACCCCCACAAGACTTGCCAAAAGTCCAGCGGGGGTCCGGGAATGACCTCCTGCACTCGAATCGTGTTGCCATACGGCCGGCGCCATTTTGCAGTACGGAAATATGGCCAATTGGCCATACGGCCGGCGCCATTTTGCCTCCAGGACAGACCGTAACATCTGCTCGTGATTAGAGGGTCTTACATAAGAATTTTTGGCGTTAGTGTGCTATATTAATAAGAGACCAGTACATTGGTTGTTTTGTTTGTTAAGATCAGAGTACGCCATCTGACAACCTAAGAGAGTTGCATGGCCCTTAGTGTGATGATTGTCCCCAATCATTAAGAGGGAAATAATGAAGATGTGGGTTATTTGTTAATTTCTGCTTTAGGAGAAAGCTACCTCATGTTAACAAGTAACTGGAACAAGAAGACCTGAACAGAATGCAGAATGGGAATGCAGAATGGGAATGCAGAGTAAATGTGAAGATGAGAAAGGCGCCGAGAATGTCAAAAAGTTACTGTGTAAGCAGAGAATGTGTGATGTCTGAGAGATGCGTTAGGGAAATGTACCAGCAATGTAAGAGAATATGAGAGCCATGTTTAACAGCCTAAAAGAGGGTAATGCAAATTTAAAACAATTCCACGTTACTCCCATAAGGAAATACAATCTCATTCTTTCGGTTTCCACTATCTTGATTTCTTTGTATAAGATTTGGTTAGCCCACCACTAGGATGGGTAATTCCGGGCAACCTAAGACAACCGGATACAGGCTATTTGGTATGAAGAATTAGTAGTGTTAATTCTTCAAGAGGGGAATGATAATAACCTGGATTAAATAATTAAATAATGAAATTAATGGAACAGTTTTGCACAAGAGAAAGAATGTATTTTGTCTTTATGAGCAGGAAAGGCAACCTTGGGTGAGGAACAGAAGCAGTTTGTGTAGAGAACTGTCTCCAGCTCAAAGCCTAGCTACTGAACACGGAATGGGGGGAGTATACCATATAACAGTACTTTGACATCATTAGTTTAGGTAAAGGTTCAGTAGTTTTCCATTCCAAATAAGGGAGGCTTCCGAGTATGGGAAAAAAAAAAGAACAAACGTTGTCAGCAATATTGGTATATAAGGATGTAATGTGTAGCTTAGAATCTGAGCAGGCTTTGGTAGTTTGTCACGATTAGACGCTCCAAGCCACTCCCAAGAAACTTGTATCTTTCTTGTATTCTTCTTCTGGCTTTTCTTTGCTTTCCATAATAAAGAGTATTATTGAGTAATATAAAGGCTGTGAGTGTTTTCTATAACAAGCCAGCCCGCGCAGCGAAATCCCTGAGTGCTACAAGCCTCAGGCACTAAATTGAGAACTCTTGTGAGGTAAGAAAGGTAACAACTAAAAAAGGTCCCTGCCCTGGGTGTGAGGCAGGTAAGGAGCTTGGAAGTCACTGAGACACCCGCCCTCGGGACTTCAACAATAGACAAGGTATATAGGTGACCTTTGAGTGATCAATAGGGAAGAGACTGAACTATAGCTTGAAATGCATGCTACACGGTTAAAAAAAACCCCCACATAATTCTTGGGGGTCATTCATACAGTGAGGTGGTGCCAGGAACTGATGTACTGGTCTCAATGCAATGGACACACTAGTGGGAGGTGTCTCCTCTGGAGGCAGAAGTGGTGTGAAGGCGGGGAGGGGAGGAGTCGGGGTGGCAAGGAGGTGTACGCGGTGTTAACTTTGCTCGTGGCGATACGGTAATGACTGTTATCGTCGCAAATAGCACACCAAATAGCACCACCTTTCACAGTGGCGCTATTGGGTGTGAAAGCCGGCAGCGATAACACCGCGGTGGTGTGATCGCTGATGGCTTTCTCAGGCCCGCCCCCCTTCGCACCCCACCCCCATTACCGCTGGATTCTCTGTGAGAATGGAAAATCCAGGCCAAAGTTATGATCTCTTAATGCAGGATTATATTTGTCTCACAATTTCTTTATTGTATTGAGACACAATAAATATTGATGCTAATAAAGTTATCTTTGAATTCTCAGCTAAGTAATTTGTCCTCAGACATATACAATGCATTTTTTTTATGATGTTTACCTTATATTGGCATAGGTAAAGCCATTTTTGTTTGACAATGTTATACTATTATATCTTTTATTTCACCCTTTGCTTACTTTTCTTATTTTGTTTTAACGGATACTGATGGAGATCTTGCTTTCTAGTTAAACATTACTCAAATATCTTACAGGATAGGTCCTATTTACCTATTCATTTAATTCTCATTTATTTTTAAGTTGGCATCAAAATTATTTAAAAACATGGGGCCAGATTTTCGAATCCTCGCCGGATTTTATAACATGCCGCTGCGCGCATGTTATAAAATCCGGGGTTGGCGCATGCAAGGGGGTGCACACTTGTGCACCTTGTGTGCACCGAGCTCTAGGGGAGCCCTTATGGCTTTCCCCATTCCCTCTGAGGCGGCTCTTGACTTGACTGGCCTGACTTGACTTTCCTTCTGCCCCCCCCACCTTCCCTTCCCTTTCCTTTCCCTATCTAACCCACCCCCCAGCTCTACCTAAATCCCCCCCCCCCCCCCTGCCTTTATTTCTTTCTTTATGCCTGCCTCTGGGCAGGCGTAAGTTGCGTGAGCCGGCACAACTGCTCTGCCGGAGGCCTCGGTCCCGCCCCTGCCCCGCCCCAGCCCGCCCACTCCCCAAGCATTTTTTCAAGCCCTGGGACATACGCGCATCCCGGGGCTTGTGCGTGTCGCCGAGCCTATGCAAAATAGGCTTGGCGCACGCAGCAAGGTTTTAAAAGGGTTATGCATGTATATTACGCACGTAACCCTTTTAAAATCTGCCCCATGGTATTTACTTTTAATTTCTTAGTGGGAAACTATTTCTTTGTTTATTTGGTGCAGCCTATCCATGTCTCATTAGCAACATGTATGCTATTTCCTAAGTACTGGTTTGTAGTTAAGTGGTTGTTTACTTATTTTAGAGTATTGCTTAGGTCTGACTCACCATTAATAGTGGTAATTTGTATTTTATCGTATTCTGTTTCAAGGAAACTCTCAGTAAATGGATCATTATATTATGTTTTTATCATTTAGTCTTTTCTTTGATTTATGGTTGTTAGGTTAAAACTACTCTTATTGAATGTCAAAGGTCTAAATAACCCCATTAAAAGGGAAAAGATATTGTTTTATTTGAAAGAAAAAAATGCTGATACAATTTTTTGTCAAGAAACACATTTATCTTCCAAAGAAGCTTTAAATTAAATGATATGGGTTTTCAAATTTTAGCTCTCTCTCCAGCTTTTGGTAAAAAAAAAAAAAAAATGGCATTCTTATCCTAGCTAAAAGAGACCTTGAGTATCAGAATTTGTTTCAAGAGGCTGATACTGAAGGATAGTATATTTTGATAGTTGTAAATATTGGGGTTAAACAATTAGAACTGTAATATTTAAGCATCCAATTATGATTCACCTCTTTTCTTTAAAAATATTGCTAAAAATTTTAAATAATATGGGGCAGATTTTAAAAGCCCTACGTGCGCCAAGCCTATTTTGAATAGGCCCAGTGATGCACGCAAAGCCCCGGGACGCGCGTATGCCCCGGGAGTTGAAAAAAGGGGCTGGGCATGGATGGTCCGGGGCGGAGGGTGGGGCAAGAGGCCTCCGTAGTGCCACTAGGCCGGGGGATCGCACGCTGGCACTCGACTGGCGCACAACCTATGCCTGGCCGGAGGCAGGCACAACTTGTAAAATAAAGGTTAGGGGGGGGTTAGGTAGGGCTGGGGGGCGAGTTAGGTAGGGGAAGAAAGGGGAAGGTGGGAGGCAGAAGGAAAGTTCCCTCCGAGGCCGCTCTGATTTCAGAGCGGCCTCGGAGGAAACAGGAAAAGCCATCGGGGCTCCCCTAGGGCTCGGCACGCGCAAAGTGCACTAGTGTGCACTAGGGATGTGAATCGTTTTTTGACGATTTAAAAAAATCGTCAGATATTTTTTAAATCGTCATAAATCGTTAGAGTCGTGATACTATAGAAATTCCCCTGATTTATCGTGAAAAATCGTAAATCGGGGGAGGGGGGAGGGTGGGAAAACCGGCACACCAAAACAACCCCTAAACCCACCCCGACTCTTTAAAACAAATCCCCCACCCTCCTGAACCCCCCCAAAATGTTTTAAATTACCTGGTGGTCCAGTGGGGGGGGGGGGTCCCGGTGCGATCTCCCGCTCTTGGGCCATCGGCGCCATTTTGGCTGCCACTAATATAAATGGCGCCGATGACCCAATAAAAAAAAAAACCCACCTGACCCTTTAAAATGACCCCCTTGACTCCCCCCCAAACCTTTTAAAATTACCTGGTGGTCCAGTGGGGGCGCGATCTCCCACTCTCGGGCCATCGGCTGCGTTAATAAAAATGGCGCCGATGGCCCTTTGCCCTTACCCTGTGTCAGGGCAAAGGTAGCGCCGGCACCATTTTGAATATTGGCAATACGGCCTGAGTGCAGGAGATCGCTCCCGGATCCCCGCTGGACCCCCAGGGACTTTTGGCCAGCTTGGGGGGGCCTCCTGACCCCCACAAGACTTGCCAAAAGTCCAGCGGGGGTCCGGGAGCGACTTCCTGCACTCGGGCCGTATTGCCAGTATTCAAAATAGCGCCGGCGCTACCTTTGCCCTGTCACAGGGTAAGGGCAAAGGGCCATTGGCGCCATTTTTATTAACGCAGCCGTTGGCCTTAGAGCCGTTGATCGCTCCCCACGCTCCCGCTGGACCACCAGGTAATTTTAAAACCTTTTTTGGGGGTTCGGGAGGGTGTTTTGATTATCGGATCGGGCGCAGCCGATAATCAGAACTCAAATCGGGCTGGGCGATAAAAATTTTAAGATTTGGATTGGAACCAGAACCAATCAGATTCCGGTTTCGATTCACATCTCTAGTGTGCACCCCCTTGCGTGCGCCGACCCCGGATTTTATAACATGCATGCATGCCCTTTTAAAATCCAGCCCTATATCATGAAAAGTAAACTTGATCTTATGAAACTTAATGATCATCTGAAACTGCAAAATATATGTGTTGAGATATTGCCTGGATCCAAACAAATCTCCAAATTTTATAAACAATTTAATATAATTCTAATCAATTTTCATTATATAAAGAGGATTGCAGAGCTGGGTTGCAGAACTGACATTGTATGCCCCATTTGATGATTGGCAAAAACTTTGGTCCAACTTAAGGTGTATTTCTTCTTCTGCTTCAATTAGTCAGTTTATTTTATTGTTCATTAAGCTATTTGGACTACAATAAAACTAGAAAAAAGTTACAAAAATGGTAATTTAAAATGTTGGTCTTGTGAATCAGATATTGGCACCTTATTCCATTTTTATTTTTCTTCCTAATGTTAATTCCTTTAGGTCTTTGGTATGGGAAAGAATTTGTTAAATTCTTCATATTAAGGTAAAACTTACTTTTCAAATAATTATTTTGAAATCATTAGAAATTAATGCTTCACATTCCATTTATGAGATGAAACATTTAGACGATAATTTTGAAACAGGCACACAGGTCCACATGTGCACACATTTAGCTCTAGCTAAATGTGTGCACCCAAGCATACCCCTGAAGAAGCCTCAGGGTCACCCTCACAGTCACATACCACATGGTTGCGTCCTCTTTCAGCAACTCAAAGGAACTGTTTCTCGGCTAACGGCACTTTAATATGACTTGCTTAATCTTACACACGATGTAAATTTGTATATAATTCTCACCATGTAAGCACTTGCTTTTTCTGCTTACTTGCTCTGCTCTACAGTTAGAATTATTTAACCTATCCTCTTTTTCTCTAACAGCCCAGTTTCACATTCCCTGTTATAATGTAATTTCTTGCTTTCACTTTTAACTGGTTTTCCCCTAGTTCTCTGTAAACCGGTACGATAAGACCTGGTCTTGAGTATCGGTATATTAAAAAAAAAAAAGAATTTAAATAATAAAAATAAATAAATTTGCCAGCTCACATCCTGAGATGCGGCCATTTAATAAAATGCACGCATATATGCACACATGTTATAAAATAGGCTGAGCACGCGAGCATGTGTGTGCAAATCCCGCTTCCACCACATAGGTGGGGGATTTTAAAAGGGGCGTGTGTTCACGCCATGGCCAGTTTCACTTCCCAGTTCACCCAGTTAACGGGTAGGACTTGCCAACTCCCCTAGTTTAAAGGTCTCCCTTTCCCCTGTTAGCTCTGACCCTTAAAACCCCACTGATTAGCCTAGATTTTTTTCTATTTTATTACTTATATGCTACCCATAGTAGTAGTAGTTACGCAGCAGCGGATCATAGAGGGCGCCCATCTCTTGGTCTTCCCCCGCACGCCCATGTCCTGCCCAGACCACACCCATGCCCCATTCCTTTTAAAAAACATTTGACTTGTGTGTGTAGCATGAAATTCGCACATACATTGGCGGCTTACAAAATCCTTGCAGCACATTCTGGCCTGACTTGATCGTGTATCTGCTGGCTGTGGTGCTTGTAGGGCTTTTAAAATTCACCTATTAGATGTTTTATTATCGATTGCTATTAAGCTTATTTTGAATAATTGTAAAAATAATGGGGCATTAGACTTTAATCTTTGGAGGAACACAGTTTTTTTTGTATTCTAAACATTCATTTATAGCTGAAGAACGTAAGGGTACATTATTTAAAACATAAAATGTAGGATCCATTTAATAGATATTTGTCTCAATGATAATGTTTTTTCTTTTATCTTTATTCCTTTCAGTTTAATCATAAAGGAGAAATGCTAAGCTTCTTGAGGAAATCCAGCACAGCCACAAGCAGCAAAATGGTGCAAATATTAAAGAGAACTTAGTTCTGAGTAAGACGCTTATCTTAGCATTTATAAAAGTGAAGTGACTGATATAGCATAGGCTCTTTTTTGACAAAACAGAGGCCTCTGTTGGGGAGACAGAAATTACTTTGGAGTAAAAGGACTTTAATTGTTTGCACAATATAAGCTCTAGTTGAACTTCATTTCATTAAAAGCCTGAAGAGTTTCAATTAGAATAATCCATGGAAAGATTATTTGAATAATTGTTCACTGATTGTTAAATTTTTTAAAAGCTTTTAAAAAATATTTTTTACTTTAATAGTTATCTATGTATATTTAAATAAAAATGTTTTTATCTTTAGTTCATTAGTGCTTCGTACTTATGCTTATACATGTGTATATATTTAGTCACAAACTATAAGGCATACAAATCTTCCTGCTAAAGTGTTCAGTTATTCATTCAGTAGAAATCAAAACAAAATACAAACACAAATGGTACTGAATTATATCAAAACCATATAATAATATAATGTTAATGAAAAACTGAATTTTTAAATTTTAAATTTATTTTTTAATGAAACACAGTATTTTATTCAATTTTACATTTATCTCATATTATTTTTTATTTTCCTAATTATATTTTTTACATTTTTACTCTTGTTCTTTTTTTACTTATTATATTTAACTAACACTATACATAACCAAAATACAATGAACTAATAACATACTAAATAGCATACATGAGTAATTTTACATCTTTATAAAAAAAGTTGTTATGATCCTGAATTATGTCTTTATTGAGCACAAGTCTGTGCCCATGTTCCAGATGAGACCAGCTGCCAAAAGATCCCAAAAGGCTTACACAAACTTAAGAACACCAGCAAGCATTCCAAAAGATGAATAAGATCAAAGATGAAATGCTTAGATGTTAAAATTTCCTCTGACAGTGATTATCAACCACATTTCTCCCTCTTCTTCTCATTGCAGTAATCAACAGCCTCAGCTCTCCCGCACATTTCCCCTACACAGTTCTCCCTCGACAAAGGCACCTCTGTTTCACCACACCAGTGGCTTCCTCAGGAGGTACTAGTGTCATCAATGTTCCCCAAACCTAAACTGTAAAAGACAACAAACAATAATGGCTTCCCCACACATAAAAACTCAAAGGCATAACACCATGTACTGTTAATCCACCTACCAGCATTGTTTCTAGTATAAGCCCAAAGGACTCCTTGAAAAATGGCTGGTCAGATATCGCTTGCCATCATACTTTAGTATTCCTCTAGCTGTGCAAAACTCATCAAAATCTAAAATACATAGGGGTACATTTTAAAAGGTACGCGTGGGCGTCCATGTGCGCGCGCTACCCAGCGCACTCACATGGATGCCCGATTTTATAACATGCGCACGCCGGTGCGCACATGTTATAAAATTGGGGGTCGGCGCGTGCAAGGGGTGTACAATTGTGCACACTGTGTGCGTAGACCCCGCAGTCTTCACCCCTCCCAGGCCGCTCCAATATCGGAGCGGTCTGGGAGGGAACTTCCTAACCCCCTAATCTAACCTTACTACCCCTTCCCCTAACCTATCCCCCCAGCCCTATCCTAAACCCCCCTGGCCTTTGTTTTTCTTCTGCACCTGCTGGCAGCCTGCTGGCACGCGATCCCCCAGCACAGCAGCAAATGGTGGCTGTACTGGGAGTCTCTGAGGCCTCACCCCACCCCACCCCTTCCTGCCCCTTTTTCAAAGCCCCGGGACTTAGACGCGTCCTGGGGCTTTACGCACGTCGCCAGGCCTTTATAAAATAGGCCCGGCGACGTGCGTAACCCCCCCTATGCGTGTAAATCCTATGGATTTACGTGCGAAGGGCTTTGAAAATCTGCCCCATAATATCTTATATAGTGTCACTTAAAATAACTTTAAAATACTAACATAAAAAATCCTTACACTCCCTCTCTATATAAATGTATTTTAATTGTGTTCAAAGAACAAAAGATCATTTATACAGCATAAGTATAAAATGGCTCATCCACACTGAGCTCACTCTCCCCACTACTATTCTTGTGAAGATGTGATGACCTTCGGAGTGAGGAAACTCACGCAAAGATGAGATTTGTGCAATGTCTCTCATCCTAGCTTGGTAAGTTTCCTCACTCCGAAGGTCATCAAATCTTCACAAGAGAGCACTGTTCTGTTGTATGTCTCACTTTGAATGTCAAAGTGGCCCCTAACCCCTGCACTAATACTTAAACCTCACCTCGAGTTACCAGGTGGGCCTCCCATAGAAATATAAATACCTATCTAGTGTGAGGGCATTATGGCTAGTCTCTCTCTCTCTCTCTCTCTCTCTCTTCCCCCCAAGTGGGTATAGGAAGGCCCCAATATGTTCCAAGTGTAAATAAACAACTATTCTCTCTGACAAATTTGCAATGTGACATCATCCCCTCTCAGACATCTCATTTGCTATATAACAAAGAATTGTACTTCTTACACTGTGTGATTCATTTCTAACCAGTACTTCACAGGTGGAAAGTCCAGTTTACATGTCCAGATTCAACTCTAATCTTGATAGATAACTTTGTCTGTCCTATATATATATATTTCCAGCATGGACATAAAATCACATAGACAACCTGGATGGTATTGCAATCAAAATGACCCTTCAAATTATAAGTGATAGGCAAAGATGGATGTTGGAATGTGTCGATCTACAGAGCATTAATGCAAACCACACAGTGAGAGCATCTAAATTTGCCAAATTCATTTGGGTGAACATTATTAATAGGGTGAGGGATGGTAAATAGTATATCTCGAAGGTTTCAACGCCGCAGTCTCACAAATAAAGGCTTCTGTTTGAATACCTCATGTAACTCAAGGATATGCAGTGCTTCAAAATAATATGTTGTATCTTGTCAGACCTATTGGAATAGGGGACTACACAAACTAGTCTCTTGCTCGCTGACCGAGAACTTGATTGCAGCAATAGTTCTCTATTAGCATATAAACCTCTCTTAAATGCTCTTTTAATGACCCTTGAAGGATAACCTCTAGCTAAAAAATGTGCCCACATCAATTATGCTTGCCTCATATATATTCATCCTGAGTAGTACACAGAATTCTCAGTCTTAGAAATTGTCCTATGGGTATCTTGGAATGCAATTTGCTGCGATGGAAACTGTTAAATTGCAGCAAAGTATATTTTTTAGTAGGTTTGGTAAAAATCATAGTGCTCAACCTTTCCTCATGTTTATATACCAACACATCCAAAAAAGATATTTATCTAAAATGATGCTGTTTGGTAAATTGCAAGTTTGATTCCTGGTGTTGATCATGTGTTAAACTCATTTAAGGCAGCTTCAGTCCCTGTTCACACAAAAAAGATATCATCGGTAAATCTTACTCACACACATATAGATGACCAATACTGGGAAATATAAATATGTGTTTTATCAAATTCTGTACCATATAAATTAGCAAACAATGGGGCCATTGTAGCTCCCATTGTTGTATCTCTAATTTGTTTGAAAAACTGTTCATTGAACTTAAAAATGTTTTTCTTTTAAAGCAACAGATGCTAGTTGTCTCACAAACTCACTAAAGCCTTTTGTTTAATTATTTAGCACTAGCATATCTCTAATAATCTGCAGGGCTGCTTCCTGTGGGATGTTAATATACAAGGAAGAGATGTCAGCAGTCACTAAAAGTCATGGTTCCTCCCACACTGGGCTTGCCTGTAAGATCTATATAAATTGGGAAGAGTCCCTAACATATAACTGACACTTGGGAAGATCGGTCATAGAAAAGAATCAACATATTTGGATAAAGATTCCAGCAATGAACCAACCTCAGACACTATTGGATGTCCAGGAGGTCCTCTAAGGCAGTGGTCCCCAATCCTGTCCTGGTGGCCCACCAGCCAGTCGGGTTTTCAGGATATCCATAATGAATATGCATGAGAGAAAATTTGCATGTACTTCCTCTATAACATGCAAATTTTCTCTCATGCATATTCATTGTGGATATCCTGAAAACCCGACTGGCTGGTGGGCCCCCAGGACAGGGTTGGGGACCACCGCTCTAAGGGATTTATGAATTTCTGGTACCAAATAAAATGTGGGAGTTTTTGGCCATGGCTCAAATAAAAGCTCGTATTGTTTAGTAGTGATACATGTTCTCTCTAACCCTATATCTGTATTTCACATGTCTGCAAAGAACTTGTGGGATCCTGTTCTAATGAGAATAAAAACTTTGATCTGCTAGCTGATGCATAGTTTAGGCATCATATTCTGTTTTGTCTATTACATCTGTACCACCTCCCTTATCAGCTAATCTAATGATGATAGAATTCGACCCCAAGGCTAGACAAGCTTGTTATTCTTTTTAAGTGAGATTACATTGTAATGCAAAGTTTACCTTTTCCATTTCAGCTATGTCATGTAATTCTAATTTTTCAAAAGTCTCAAAGGCACCCACCTAGATTTTCAGACTAAACCTTGTTCTGGCAATTGAGGAGTTTGGGTAATCTATAATTGATGGATGAATTTATACATCTATACTCAAGTTTGAAAAGGATCATAATGTGTGGTGGGCCCAAAAGAAAGTCCCTTCTCTAATAACCCGTACTTGCCCTCTGATAAAGAATAGGATGATAAATTATAAACTAATAGTGAATCCACCACTGGGATTGGGTTACTCATCTCTCCCGTGTATACTGTGTCTCCCTTTCTGGTGGTCTTGCTCTTTTGCTTATGAAACCCCTTTCTGTCTCAAATATTGGTTGCTTAAAATTGGATTGTTTAAATTTGGTCCTAAATATTGGTCTGTGTGTAAATCTGTTGGATAAAAAAATCTGAGGAATGTGTTCTATTCTCACTCAACCCTATAGGTATGTTGAAGATACTAATTTCTGATGGGATGTTTTACTTTTTGCTGTGGGATATCATTGTCTGAGGAATCACTTGAAGAGGAATCAAATGTGTGCATTTTTTTCATTGGTCTGGTCTTATCCATCCAGGGATAGACATATCCATGTAGATAATCCTTCTCATTCCTATGAAGCGTTCTTATTTTAGATGATTTCAAATGCTTTCAAAATGTGTCCATGGATTATTGATATGCAGATATCTGGGTAGAGTGTATACCAGCTGGAGAGTTTACTTTAAGCTCTTCAAGCATAGTGTTAACTTCTCCTTGACAATCTGAGATGGAAGCATTAGACGTCTCTATGATCAATAACATTAAATCCTAGGAACATTTGTTAAGGATAGTGTTCCAATGACTAATCAAGAGGACAGACATCAGGAGAGGAAGGGAGGAGAGAGGACAGAAGGAAGGAGGATGAGGGCAGGAGTGCTAGGTGGAAGAGTAGGAGTAGGAACAGCTACAGGAGCAGAGATAGGCAGGAGGGAAAGGATAGGAGAAGGCGGGAGGGAAGAGGATGCGGGCTAGGGATAGACAGAGTGGGCAGAGGGTAAAGGAGTTTATAGAGCAGGGGCAGGTGGGGGAGGAAGGGAGGGGAAAGAGGAGCGGTGGTGAGATTGAGGAAAGGGAGGACACCTCTGTGGAAGCAGAAGTGGTACCCTGTTCTGGCAGCCAGACATCAGGATGCACTCATATGAGGGCTTTGAAGTTTAGTGTGGATCCCTGTGATGAAATGATCATCACAGGGATCCTTAAACATTACACCTTGCTGTTTGGGAACCATGTGGCCAGGACCTGGAGGGCATCCAAGGGCCATATCTAGTACACCATTGCCCAGGATATCTTCAGGCCCAGCGGCTGAAATGGACTGGGGAGCAATGGTCCATAGATACCATGACATAAAGGTACAAGTAAAAACCAAAGTGTCCAACAGGAACAAGTAAATGCGGCAGACTGGATAAGCTGACACTAATGGAGGAGCGCCTCATCCAACGGCTGGGATTGGATGTGTTCAAGGGAATGGTTGAGCGGCTGGACACCATGCAAGCCGGATCCAGTAAGTTCACCGTACCGATAAATGGCAGGATGCTCACATTGATTGAGATGCAAAGTGTACATCTCATGCCAAATGGTACATGTGTACTTCTTGGCTTTGGTACTTATGTCTTCTTTGTTTCCATAGCTCTCAACCAAGTCTGCTGGTCCCAGCCATCAATTCCTAGGGACCAGCAGCACAGCAGTAATTTTCCATGCCCCCTTGCTGATGGATACACAAACACAGGTCAGTGAGGAGGAGGAGGAGCAGCAGCACCAGCCTCCTGAGCACAGCCAAATGCAGGAACCTCTCGACTCAGCAAGCCAATTCAATGTGAGCCTAAATATATCAGCCTTCATGGAGGAACCCAGCCTGCAGTGGGAGCAAGTTGAGCCACCGCAATCTCTGTCCAGCAAATCATGTCACCAGCACGAGGCAGAAGGCACTCAGGAGGAGAAGCCCACCAGCCACCAGCCCTCTCATGCTACTTTTGGAGGCTGAAACATCAGCTTGTGCCATGACCAGCACAGTACCACTACTGACATCAGCACAGGCACCAGCACTGCCACCGATAACAGTATTAACAGTCACCTTAATGCATGAGCAGCTGGATTGGCTGGAAAGAAGGCATGAGGTATGCCTCCACCACATATGGGCACAGCCAGGCCCTGTGTGATTAGACGGCAGCACACACACAAGCTCTGACAATGATGGCGACATCATTATCAACATGAACATTGTTGACTCAGATATTACAATGTATGCCCAAACCTCCACCTGTGCCTTCCCCAGCATCCCAGGACTCCACACCCCACAGCAGTTGCTGTCCAAAGAGATAACTCAGAGACAAGCCCCCAAATATATGCTGCTCTGTAGTGGCAAGCTACGCCATGCCAAAGGGCCATGAAGGAGCAGACCTGCTGACACTGAATTCTAACTAACAAGACTTGTCCAAAGAAACCTGGCCAGTCCTCTGTACAGAATTCCTGTGCCAGCTAGATGAAAGAAGACATCTGGGCCCATTTTCACTACAGAGGTCCTGTGCTGGATAGATGGAAAAATACTACTGGGCTGGTTCTTACTACAGTTTGCCTGTGCTGGCTAAATGGAAGAAGACTGCTGGGCTTGTCCTTACCACAGAGTTCCTGTGACAGTTTGCTGAAGAGGATGATCTACTGTCTGCCACTAATGTCCTGCTATCTAGTTTCAAAGCCCTCCTCCATGCTATGCCCATATTCCAGCCTCCTTGATGCAGTATCCATTCACAGTCCAGTTGCTGGCTCTTCTCATCATGTCATCTCCTGCTTTTGATGCTGATGTCTGTTTCATCTCATCTCATTTCATCCCATGTTGATGCTGCCTCCATTTTGGTATCTCCTCTCATTTCATCTCATCTCATCTCATCCTGCTGCTGTCTCCATGCAGCTATGCCTTCTCCTGGGGCTCCTGACTCCATTCTGTGGTGTTTTCTCCTGGGGCTCCTGCCTCCATGATGAGGTGTCTGCTCCTGGTCCATGTCCTCTATACTGTGCTATTTGGTCCTGGTTCTGCTGCCTTCATGTTGACCTCTGCTGTCTTGAGTGCACTCTTTCAACATGAACTGTCTGGGTTCTTCTTCTTGAATTCTGCTGTCTTGGCCCTTAGGCTATCCCCTTGAGTATACTCTTTCAACATGGACTGTCTGGGGCCTTTTGGTTAGCATTGCATAATTGTGCTGCTATGAGTTCTAACACTAGAGTTGTACTGTAGCTATTGGGGTGCCACCTGCTTTCTATGTTCTTTTTTGTAATCACAATTGTGCAAAAGGATAAGATGCTAATACTATATATGTAATGCTACCATTTGGAACAATGTATGTACAGGTCTTCACTCAATGTGCTGTCCATTTCTGTTACAATGCCATGTGCAATTACCAATTAGATATCTTGTTCTTGCAGAATGTGATTACCAAAGTTGTTGACTTGCTTTCAATCTGTTGACATTTTTTGTGTAATAAAGTGGTCACAGGTTTGAAAGAATACTTTCTTCTTTTCTGTTTTCATTGTGTGTTTTTTCTCTTAAGTGTTTACTAGGTCAAAAGTTTGGGATCCACATGACCTTGCATGCCAGAATGCCATTGGCCATTCAAAGTAGGTACTTTTCTGGCAGTCAAAACCATATGGCTATGGCATACAATCAAAAGCTCATTGTATTCTCCCTTAGGAAGAGAGCAAGAGCTAAACTTGGAAGCTCCTTACTGTGGAGCTTCACTATTGTCTCTAATTGCCTTCTCCAGAGATCATACTTTTAGCTAACCCTTGGGTACATGGACATGTATGTGAGATGGGCAATAGATAATAAGTGTTTATCTTCATGTGCATTTCAGTGGAATAGGTGTAGAAATGTTTGGCTAAAGGTGCAGTTGCTATGTCTTCAATCTGTTGAGGACTAATATGTTGTCTAGCCATGTGAAGGTCATAGTGCAGCTATTACAAAACATTGGCCTATTTCATTGTGAAGATATATGATCTCTGACCAAACAATGGGCTGTCTCTCTGGTTCTGGCACTGAATGCTTTCATGATGTGTTTTTGGTCAGAGGGCTACCTAAAAAGTAGGCCTAGGTGTGATTTCTCTCTAGGGAGTATAAATGTGCAGCTACAGGGTCCCGGGCCAGATAGTAGATATTGCACATGTAAAGCTTGTGTAATGTTAAGGGCAATTTTCACTAATCACCCCAAAGACTTAATATTGGGCACCTTACTTGGGTCCTCACTCTACCTAAAAGGCAATCTGGACAAAACCCTTTTTAGGTTTCACAATAAATAAAATATCTTTTATTTGTATAATGCTCTAAAACTGTGTCAGCAGCTGTGTGATAACTGAGGAGGAGTGAGGGGCTTGTGTAGGTTAGAGAATCCCCTCAGTGAACAGGTCCCAAGCAACTGCAGGCCTCCTAGCTGTCTGCTCTTGGGATGTGGGGATTCTCTAACCTACACAATTCCATCAGTCCTCCTCAGTTGTCACACAGCTGCTGACACAGTGTTAGAGCAGACTACAAGTAGACAGAGGTGCCTAATAAAAAGGTTGTGTAGTGGACAAGTGATGCAGTGAAAGTTTGCTGCTAAACCCATCCCCTAAAAGCAGCAGCAGAAACATGCCACCACTTCTATGTATGTACATACAACATATCGAGCTACATATAGCAGAATCTTTAGAGGCCTAATCTAGCACCATAGACATATGACAGAGTAAGTCACAAATGATGTGGCCTGGTTTTGCAGTCTCTATAATGAGTGAGCAGGATATGTTCTACTGAGAGAAAGGTAAGAAGGCCACTGCCTCAAAAAAAATGAAAACTCTAATAGGAGTGCTATTACAAAAGCTCTAATAGGAGTGCTGGCAGGCCTCAGGTCCCCCCCCCCCCAAAAAAAAAAAAAAAAAACCAAACCAAAAAAAACAAAACAGCTTATCCTCCCTGGCAGATATAGCTCTTAGAACCATGCACAACCCCAAATAACAGGACAATTAAACCCATACCAGTTACTAGGTGGAATCAGGGTCTGGTTGGTGGTGGAAGATGTACACTACAGGTAGATATCTATTCATCCAGAAATGTGACAGACCATATCTGAGGTCTGATGCTGGCAAGTTTCACAACCTTAGGTAGAAGATTACTTGACTATGTGTCAGGCCATTTTCTCCCCATCTGGTGCAATAATATCTCTTAGGCACCCCTTGCAAAGAGTAGAAGCACAAAATCGCTAGTGTCCAAAGATAGTATGTGCAAAATGGATGCACACACATTGCGTACTCTGGGATCTGCATAGATTTGGCAATGGAGAGAACAACGAGGACATCACCCCCAGACAGAGGCTAACACAGCACATTACTCACCCAGACACATACACTGACACATATCTGTTGGCCCATAGTTGGGTACAGACTACCTCTTGCACTTTGCCTACACAAGACTAATCTGTAAATTCATGCCCTGTTTCTAATCAACCATCATTGGTGTCTGTGGTAGCCTCATCCATAACTGCCAATGAGGGAGTCAGAGTGCTAACTATGTACAGAAGATTATTTACACCTGCCAGTATGATCTACATCTGCTGCCTTCATCTGTATGAAGCATATATGATAAGCACTTTGTCAGAAGTACTGACACGGGCACCTTAAGCCCTCAGGTGGCACTAAATGCTTGTCTTGTAAGAGACCAACACAGAAAGTGCCAAGCCATGAGACCTTTGGGAGCATTTGGCCTAAACAATCAGCACAATGGCAGTTTCAGAATGAGACAGTATGTAGGCTCCTCAGATCATCAGCTGACAACATCTTCTGTAGCCTTTATGCTATACACAGAGCTGATGACTGAGATTCTCTTAGCCCACCTGTCTTGCTGACCATAAACTTTAAAACTGACAAACAGTACATGAGACACAGCTTATAGGACAACAAGTCTTCCATCTTGCACAAGTCACAGCATCCATGTGGACCCTCAAATGTGTCCAACCATAAAACACTGGAAAGATAGTGACTCATCTGGAAAACAGACCATTCTGCGAGCTGTTCACCCCAGGATTCCTCAGCCTATGTACTTTAAGGGTGGCCACAGATAGCATCAGGAGTGAAACTCATAGTAGCTATTGCAACAAACAAACTACTCTGCATATTTTCAAGGTTTATACATATAGCAGCAGCACATGAGCTGCACCATCCAAGGGTCTTGCAGCACCGTGACATCTCCATATTTGATAAAGGCTACCTGTGACATGTCAGGCAAGGCAAATAGCTCCTAACACACTTTTGCATTGGGTTAAATGAAGTGAACCTTTTTTTAGGAGACATCTGGGTGTTATTAGAATCATTATAAAGTACATTATGCCCTTGACATTTCAGAGCTGACTTTCAAATACAAGTAAAGGCATTACACCGTCTGATTCCCAACCTTGCTTTCACACAGTCTGACCAGCATCCTTGACTAGCCTCCCCAAGAAGCTAACATAACCAACATGACAGCCCCATAGCAAGGGCCCTCACCATCTGTACTTGACAGTTGACATTTTGCTTAGGTAGGTGTAGCAGGGTGCATCTATGTATGGGTGCATGCAACCCCAGAGAGGTATGCTAGCTTTGAATGACCAGTGAGCATTGATGGAATGCCACAGTCTTTGATAGGCACTTTAATAAAGCTTGTAACTGAAGGCCTACTAGGTGAGCACTCTGAAGTCAGCACTGACTTTGAAACATCGGAGGCAGTGCTATCAGCAGTGTCTTTGCAGGCCCATGTGACACAAAGTATCCCAGACACAGGTGCATAACTTCACATGCACATGGTTGTCAGCTATGGGAGGAGGCTGTAAAATGGAAACTCAGTGACTGATACTTTAAACTGTCAATCTGTAGCTTTAGCCAGTGCCTTTAAGCTTCAGAGTTACTTGTGATTTTTGGATTTCTAGTACAGTATAAATATTGGGTTGAACATGTACAGAGTCAATAGTTGTTGGTCTCTGGTTCACCTGGGTTTTGTCGGGTGTTCACAGTTTCAAGAGAGAAAGTTTTTGGAGCTGACCAATTAGGCTCCACAGCCCACATAAAGGGACATATCAAGGACAGTCTCAAGGAGTACATTTTCTTGTTTAAAAGAGTTGAATGAATTTTTGGAGACTGTTGAGCAGCTCCCATCAGTGGCGCAACAAAGTCCCTGTTCTCGGGGGTTGGATTGCAGCAGTTTAGCCTATGATCAGTTGACAGAGGGATTAAACAACTGGGATTTCTGTGAGAAAGTTGAAATACCTAGATTTATGAGAAGAGAAAGATTTTATAATGTTTTTTGTCTCTCAGACTATGCCAATTGAGGCATTAATCCTTCCCCTTTATAGGGAAGGATTATTGGACCCTGTTTCAGAGTCAAAGAGGAGAGTAGAAAGAAGAAAGACAATGTATAAAGAAACCACAGGAATGGGGATTGTAATTATGTTGTTGTTGATAATGATGATGATAATCATGATGTGTTTTCCATTTTAGCATGGATTCTTTTCTTTAAGTTAAAAGTCAACCTGATTTTTGTTGAACACTATCCAAGCCTGCTGGGTGAGTTTTTCCCTATGGTTCCTAGCTGCTGAAAACTGCTAAAAGAAAGTATTAATTGGTAGGGATGTGAATCGTTTTTTGACGATTTAAAATATCGTCCGATATTTTTTTTTTAATTTATTATTTATGCAATTTTACAAATATTTATCAAGATCAAACTTGAAAAAGAAAAGTAGAGAGGGTATACACAAAAAGAATACCACATTGCTTATACATCATATAAGAAAAACATTTTGAATTTCCACACTCTAACATTTAAGTCCCCTAATTAGTGGAGGGGTGAGTATCCACAACCTAAGGAAAATTATAACAATAATTTTTAAAGTAATTACCAGACTGTTACAGTGAACATTTATCCATTCATGAGAGACTAGGGGTATCCATACTAGATTCCGTGGGGGCTACTGGAGGCAACGGATTTTTCCCAATTAAAAATTGGGTCAACTGCGGGGGGTCAAAAAATACATACGTATTCCCTGAATATTTGACTACACATTTGCACGGGAATTTCAAAAGAAAAGTCCCTCCTATTAATAATACTTGTGGTCTTAACAGCAGAAAAGCCTTTCTCTTCTTCTGAGTTTCTCTAGATACATCTGGGAAGGCACGTATTCTACAACCCAGATAGTTTACATTCCGATTCCTCAATACTAATTTCAAAAGCCATTCCCTGTCTGTCTCTAGCGCCAAAGTCACTATAAGAGTTGCCGGGACGGCCATCTCTGAATCTGATGTTTCAAGGATTGCTGAGAAATCCATTTCCAAAGGTTGGTTAGTTGCAGGTCTCAAAGTTTCAACTTCTCCTCCTTGTTCTCCCGATAATGTTCTTGCTTTAGGCAGATAGAATATCTTGGTTATTGGTGGTAGCGCAGAGTCTGAGATTTTAAGAAATTCTTTTAGGTAACTCATAAAGACCTCTCTAGGAGATCTCATAGGTAGCTGAGGAAAGTTAATAAATCGCAGATTTCTGCCTTTAACCAAATTTTCCAGACTTTCCATCTTTAAAGCTGTACTATGCTTTTCTTTAAGAATCGCCACTTGATTTTGTTGCACTCTATCCAGCTCAGTTCTAATTGCTGATACCTGATTTCCCATTTGTACGTATTCATTTGAAACCACTTCAATTTTAAGGTCATGCTGTTTTACTTGCTCTGTTACCGGAATTAATTGCTGAAGAATGGAGTTTCTCATATCATTTATAGCCTCCCACAGCGTTTCTAATGAGAAAGTCATAGGTCTTACCAGAGGGGGAATTACTGCTGTTGTTACAATTCCGTTTACTTCACTCACTCCCACGGGTTCCTGTGCTCTTCCCCTTTCCACTCCGGTTAGCCCTGTTGACTCCAGCGGGCTCTGGGTTGCAGCTAGGGTCTCACCCGGTCCTGACTGGCTCGCCCCCAAAATACTCCGGTCTTGAGGTGCAAACACCTCCGATGAGGCTCTTCTTGCAACCGCAGGGTTTACCGGGGGGGGTCCTCTCTGCGGAGCTGAACGAAGATGTTGAGCCCGGGAGAGCAGGGAGCTCAGCTTCTCCTCCCCCACTCTCCAACGGCTGCTGCCCCGCTCCAATTTCGCTGCGACGAACGTGAGAGTCCATTGGACCGGTTACGGGCATCCCGGGGGTCCCCTCGGTTTTCACTTCCTCCCCATTTTAGGTAAGGTTTCACAGGAAAATTAAATTTTAGATTCTTAGCCAAAGGTCTCACGCCGAGCTAAGCAGTCCGGCGGCCATCTTGACTCCGCCCCCCATCGTCCGATATATTTTAAATCGTCAAAAATCGTTAGAGCCGTGATACAATAACAATTCCCCCGATTTATCGTCAAAAAATCGTAAATCGGGGGAAGGGAGAGGGGAAGGGGGAGGGCGGGAAAACCGGCACACTAAAACAACTCTAAAACCCACCCCGACCCTTTAAAATAAATCCCCCACCCTCCCGAACCCCCCCAAAATGCCTTAAATTACCTGGGGTCCAGAGGAAGGGTCCTGGTGTGATCTTTCACTCTCGGACCTCCGTGCGTTGTAGAAATGGCGCCGGCGCTACCTTTGATCTGTCATATGACAGGTCAAAGGTAGCGCCGGCGCCACCTTTGACCTGTCATATGACAGGTCAAAGGTAGCGCCGGCGCCATTTTGTTTTTTTGTCCCCCAACGTCAGGAGCGTAGGAGATCGCTCCCGGACCCCCACTGGACCCCCAGGGACTTTTGGCCAGCTTGGGGGGGCCTCCTGACCCCCATAAGACTTGCCAAAAGTCCAGTGGGGGTCCGGAACGACCTCCTGCAGTCGAATCGTGTTGCCGTACGGCCGGCGCCATTTTGCGCACATTGGCGCCGGCTGTACGGCAACATGATTCAACTGCAGGAGGTCATTCCGGACCCCCACTGGACTTTTGGCAAGTCTTGTGGGGGTCAGGTGGCCCCCCCAAGCTGGCCAAAAGTCCCTGGGGGTCCAGCGGGGTTCCGGAACGACCTCCTGCAGTCGAATCATTTTTCCGTACGGAAAAACGATTCGCGGTAGGAGATCGTTCCGGACCCCCGCTGGACTTTTGGCAAGTCTTGTGGGGGTCAGGAGGCCCCCCCAAGCTGGCCAAAAGTCCCTGGGGGTCTGGGAGCAATCTCCTACGCTCCTGCCATCGGGGGACAAAAAACAAAATGGCGCCGGCGCTACCTTTGCCCTGTCATATGACAGGTCAAAGGTAGCGCCGGCGCCATTTCTACAACTCACGGAGGTCCGAGAGTAAAAGGTCACACCGGGACCCTTCCTCTGGACCCCAGGTAATTTAAGGCATTTTGGGGGGGTTCGGGAAGGTGGGGGATTTATTTTAAAGGGTCGGGGTGGGTTTTAGGTTGTTTTAGTGTGCCGGTTTTCCCGCCCTCCCCCTTCCCCTCCCCCCCCTGGACCCCAGGTAATTTAAGGCATTTGCGGGGGTTCGGGAGGGTGGGGGATTTATTTAAAGGGTCGGGGTGGGTTTTAGGGTTGTTTTAGTGTGCCGGTTTTCCCGCCCTCCCCCTTCCCCAACCCCCCGGACCCCAATTAATTTAAGGCATTTGGGGGGGGGGTTCGGGAGGGTGGGGGATTTATTTTAAAGGGTCGGGGTGGGTTTTAGGGATGTTTTAGTGTGCCGGTTTTCGATTTACACGATTTACACGATTTACACGATATTGAAAAAACCCAAATTGCGACGATCCGATTCCCTCCCCCTCCCAGCCGAAATCGATCGTTAAGACGATCGATCACACGATTCACATCTCTATTAATTGGAGAGTGGTTGTAACTGATTGTGTAAGAGAGATCCCCATAGCACCTAAGGCCCCAGAGGCTTTGAAATCCTCCCTGCCAGTGAGCCACAGTACCCAGAGCTGAAGTCTGGTGTTATTGAACTATATGAGAGATATTGGAGTGCAATTGTGGCCCTGGGACTTTGCTCTAAGCCCTACATTAGGGACACCCAATTAAAGATGGGTTACATACATGTACCTCTTAACCCTGCCCCTCAGTAACCCTAGGCAATCCCTTTTTTGTGCAGATAAAAGTGCACGTGAAACAAAAAATACATGCATACTTTTTATGTTTATAAAATAGCATGTACATGAGTATAAGCTACTTATGTGAGTATATGCTGTTTTTACACACTGGGATGGTAAATTTGATATTGGCAAGCAAGCCCACATGTACGCACGTATGCTGGCTCACGCCAAAGGATGCAGCCATTTTATAACATATGCGCTTACATGTGTGCATGGTATAAAATAGGCTATACGCATGCACATGTGCGCACAATTTTATATGGACATGCGCGTGTGCGTGTAAATGCTGCATCTACCACGTAAGTGGGGGGGATTTTAGGAGACGTGCACGCTGAAGCAATTACCAGTTTCCCCAGATCGTTCTCAGTTTCCCCAGGAAAGAGATAGGATTTCCCAATCCCCCTAGTTAAAAAGTCAAACCTTTAAAACCCCACTGACTTGCCTAGATTTTTGTTATAGTATTACTTACTAGGGATGTGAATCGTTTTTTGACGATTTAAAATATCGTCCGATATATTTTAAATCGTCAAAAACCGTTAGAGCCGCGATACAATAACAATTCCCCCGATTTATCGTCAAAAAATCGTAAATCGGGGGAAGGGGGAGGGGAAGGGGGAGGGCGGGAAAACCGGCACACTAAAACAACCCTAAAACCCACTCCGACCCTTTAAAATAAATCCCCCACCCTCCCGAACCCCCCCAAAATGCCTTAAATTACCTGGGGTCCAGAGGATGGGTCCCGGTGTGATCTTTTACTCTCGGACCTCGGACCTCCGTGCGTTGTAGAAACAAAATGGCGCCGGCGCTACCTTTGACCTGTCATATGACAGGCCGGCGACATTTTGTTTTTTTGTCCCCCGACGTCAGGAGCGTAGGAGATCGCTCCCGGACCCCCGCTGGACCCCCAGGGACTTTTGGCCAGCTTGGGGGGGCCTCCTGACCCCCACAAGACTTGCCAAAAGTCCAGCGGGGGTCCGGAACGACCTCCTGCAGTCGAATCGTGTTGCCGAATGGCCGGAGACCGGCACCCATGATCGCGGCCGGGGCAGCCCCAGTCCTCTCCCCTCCTCCCGAAGCGCAAAAAAAAAAAAAGAAGCGTAAAAAACTTAAAAGCAAAAAGTAAGTCGCTTCGCCGCTTCACTCTTCCCTCCTCCCGGAGCAGGGCATGAAAAGCAGCCTGCTCCGGGAGGAGAGATGACAGCGGCGAAGCGACTTACTTTTGCATCCGATCGGACCCGACAGCGGTGAAGCCAAAAAAAAAAGCGAAAAAAAGCGAAAAAAGCAAAAGGTAACCCTGACCTGACCCGACCCGACCCGGACCCGACTTAATTTTGCAGCCGTCCGGCCATCTGTAGAAGATATCGTTGCTCCCCTACCTCCCCGGGAAGATGGCTGCCAGCACGGGGGAAAGCGGCCCCTGTGCATTCAATTGGCTGCTCAAGATGTGACGTCATCGCGCCGCGCTGGCACCTGCGGCCGCCACCTGGCTCCACGCCCCGTCCTCACCTTTGTGCTGCTCACCCTCCCCCCCCTCATCCGCCCCGCCTCCGAGGTAAGCCGACGCCGGGGGACCGGAGAGGGGGGGGGAAGGAAGAGGGGGAAAAGGGGGGGGGCGATCCGCCGGCAAGCGCCCTGTTAAGGGGGCCCTCCCCGCAGGCGCTTGTCGGTCCTTTATAACATGGGCAACTTGCACCGCTGTGTTCTCTCCCCCCCTTCCCTTTTACGGTAGAGCCACTCATTAAATACACGTACTCCAGGATTGGTGAAAAAAGGCCGCAGCTTTTATTAATTATTAATATAAACACCAAACTTTCGGTACCCGATTATTAGTGCGTCCATCCAATATTACCATACCGGGCTTCGTACCGACATCCGCCATTTTAGCCAGTCCGCCACACGATCTGACCGGCCCCCCGCCATGTCCAAGCCATGGGGCCATCCCCCGGACAGCCCACGCCCACCTCTATGCACTTCTCCTTCACCTATGGCCACGGTTTGTCCACCGTGTCCTCCAGGCCCCTCCTGGCCCACTAACTCGGGTACCCCCCGCCACCAGACTGGGATAGTGTTACACTTGTCCCGGGCCCCCCACACCACTACTGCGGCCCAACCTTGGTCAACACATGCTCCAGCGCCTCCTGCATTGCATTATTAAACAGGTCATACCCGACGTCCGAGTGGTGTATCAGGTCCGGCCTATACAGACCCAAGCAGGGCTCATCAGCCCAGTCGTGCCGAATTGTTGCTATGCCCGCTTTCTGGGCCCAGACCTCGATTTGCCTGTTCACCTTCTTACGCCCTCTGCACCATAGCTTGTCACCCTGCCATTTCAGCCTGGGTATGATTTCTGACCATACTATGGTTGTTCCCTGGGTCATCTCCCTTATTGTTTCCACATCCCTTTTTATAACATCAATTAACTGCTTAGCTGTGTTTTCTCCCAAGTCATTGCCTCCCAAATGAATAACTATGACATCCGGCTTTTGCCTTGTACGTAAACTGTTCCGTAGCTCCGGGATCAATCGGCCCCATTTCATGCCTCGGATTCCCATCCATGCCACACAGACTCCCCGCGGTGCCAAGCCCAGGTACGTTCCATACGGTCTCGCTTGAGCCCTTCGGGCCGCCCAATGCACGAAGGAGTGTCCTACCAACCATACAACCTGCCTCCATGAGAATGAACCTGCGGGTGAGATATTAAATGCTTAGTTACTGACTGCTCTCCATCCCTCCCGGCCTCACGTACCGATTGGCCACTGCCGATCTCCACCTGCCTATCTTCCGTATCACCTCCATGGGCAAGCCTGCCTGTGCCGCACTCGTGGCGGCCCCAATTCTGAAGGAATGCGTGCTGTATTCCTCCGGATTCAGCCCCACGACGTGTACTACCCTGTGCAGCACTGCCGCAAACTGGAATTTGGTTAACGGGACCCCGTCCTTATGAATTAATAAGTGGGCACCCCCTTTTGGCCTGATTTGTAAGTAATTTTCCATGTTCTTTACCGGACAAGTCACCTGTGATGTCACTCTTGCTAACCATATGTCCACACCCTTTGCCCTCTGATCCGTTTTGGATTTATGCACCCTTATCGTAATACCCTGCTCCTGGACTGTAACGTTGTCACAAAGTATGCCATCGTTTCCCTCGTCCTTTTTTGATGCCGCTACCAATTCACTGACACTTAACGCTGCAAAGAACGCCGTGCAGAAAGCGGCCCTGAAAAGAATAACCTCGAATCTCTCCGAAGCTACCTGAGCTACCGCATGCCACAAGCTCACCAATATCTCGTGGGTTATAGGCTGCCTCATCCCCTTTCCACGCTGCGTTCCTGGCCCAGCCAGCTAACAACTTCTTGACCATGAAATTATCCTCGGGGTCGCCTAAACCCTGCGCTTTTGCAAAGAATGCAAAGCCTGCCAATTGGTTCACTGTCGACCCCCTGGACATCCCCTCCTCCTTCGCCCATGCCACGAACCTTTCTATGTGCCTGCCCACTATACGCCCCCCTTTCCATCCCTGTCCCTGTAAAAATGCCTGCACACTAGCAAACCCCTTGCAGTAGGCTTTCCAGGTCGCTGGAGCAACAGATGCCCTCAGCAGCCCCCATTCTGTGTCATTCCAATCTGCCATAATTGGTTTGGCATGGGAACTCCTTCCGCTTCCGCCTCTGGCACCTGTTGACGAAAGAGATCCCACTTAGCCCTGGATAAGGCATCCGCCACCTGATTATGGATGCCCGGCACATGTTTAGCTCTTATTGTCATGTTCATTCGCAAGCCCTGTAAGACCACTTCCCTCAACAATGCAGCCACCTTAGAGCACCGTGCCGCCTGTTTGTTAATAACGGTCACCACGGCCAGATTATCCGACCAGAAGATGATCTTTTTGTTACACAGCCTATGCACCCATACTGTAATGGCCACCAAAATCGGGAATAGCTCTAAGAATGTGATGTTTTTTACCAACCCGCTCTGTACCCACTCCACTGGCCAGGGCGCCGTGCACCATGCGCCCTGACAGTATGCCCCAAAGCCCCATCCTCCCTATGCATCTGTGTGTATATCTAAGTCTTGGTTCGACATCGCCTCCTCCTGCCACATGGATACCCCATTAAAACTGTCCAGGAATTCTAACCACATCGCCATATCTTTTTTCATTGGGCTCGTGATTCTGATACGGTGTTGCGGCCGCTTGACCCCTTTGGTTGCGTCCGCCAGACGCCTCAAAAAGGCCCTCCCCATTGGGATAACCCGGCATGCAAAGTTCAAGCTCCCGATTATAGATTGCATGCCAACCAGCGTCGACTTTCTGCTGGCCAATGCCTGCCTAAGCATACCCCGTAATTTGTGCAACTTCTCGATCGGCAACCGTGAAGTCATGGCCTGCGTGTCTAGTTCGATCCCTAGAAATGCCAGTTTCGTTGTTGGGCCCTCCATTTTTTCTCCTGCCAACGGAACCCCGAAATCCGCCGCCATCTCCTGGAATGACGCCAATGTCTTTTGGCATGTGTCCGTATGGGCCGGTCCCACGAATAAAAAATCATCCAGGTAAGGCGCCACATTACGATTCCCCGCCCTTTTTTGTAATACCCAGTGCAAAAAACTACTGAACATTTCGAAGTAAGCGCAAGAAACGGAGCACCCCATCGGCATGCATTTATCAAAATAGTATGAGCCCCGAAAGTGGAAGCCTAAGATGGGAAAACTGTCAGGGTGTACAGGGAGCAGTCTAAAGGCCGACTTAATATCTGCCTTTGCCATTAGCGCCCCTTCCCCGCAACGCCTCACCAATGCTACGGCCTCGTCAAAGGACGTGTATTGAACAGTACACGCCTCCACTGGTAGACCATCGTTTACAGAGAACCCCAGCGGGAAGGAGAGGCTTTGTATTAACCGGAACTCCCCCGGTTCCTTTTTTGGCACTACAGCCAAAGGTGACAGCATCATTCCCGAAAAGGGGGGTCCGCAAAGGGTCCCGCCATCCTGCCCAATTCGATCTCCCTGTCCACTTTCTGTTGCACTATGTCCGCTAACCTTGCTGCTGATGAAGAATTCTTGTAACTTATGCCCTTAACCTTCCCCTGGAAAGGTATCCTGAAACCGTGTTCGAAGCCGTCCCTCAAATGTTCCGCTTCCCCCCGCCTTGGGTAGAGAGCTAACCATTCCCACATGACTGCCAAACAAACTGGGGAAGGCGCTTTGTCAAATAATTCATAACTTCCCTTTCCCATTACTCCCGGCCACCGGGCCCTGACCTTTCCTAGTACATTTCGATGCCGGGTGAGATGCCGCACATAATGAACATATGTGTTTAAACTTACAGTCTTGAAAGTTGCACCCTGCCTTGTTAAAACGCCAACAAACTCTGTTGTTACCATTTTCTCCCCACGAATTGTTACTCACGCTTGGCGTACCGCTATGTGGTCTCACCGATTTGCGCAGCGCCCCTGCCTCTATAGCCTTGCTGGTCATTTGCCGTAGCCACAATCCCACATCTTGTGCCGCCCATGACAGGTTCCCATTCTCCTCCATCCTGTCCCTGAACTTCTCATCATAATTTAACCAGCACCACCCCTGATATTCCTTATAGGCCTCCAATATGGAATCCGCGTAACTTAGCATCGGGGCGTACTGGGATGGGTCCTCCCTCCCTATGACGCTTATCATCCTCAAAAATGCCCTGGTCCAGTTAGTTATATTCCTGGGCACTTTTACCTCCCCCCCTTTTTTGTCCTCTTTTTTCCCTCCTTTCCTCTTCTCGGCCGCCCCTTTTCTGCCCTCCAATATTGAGAAAATATCAATATATTCACGCTTCTTTATCTTGCTACATAACACCTTTGGCACACTCTCCCACAACTCCGCCAAGTTGGGCAGGGCTGCCGCGGCCGCATTGGCTGACACCATATCCCGCGGTGCTTTGACCGGGGAGTCTGCCGATGCCTCACTCTCATCGGATTCCTCCTCGGAGGATTCCTCATTGGAGTCACCGGTATTTCTCTTTCGTTTAGTCCTCTTGCCTTTTGCATCTCCTGTCGAGGTCGCTCCTTCTCGAAGCCTTCCTGTCTCCTCGGCCCGCACCTCCGCCTCCCGTGGTGTCGGAGCCCCGTTTCCGGTCTCAGCACTGGCGTCTCCGCTGGGCAATTCCTTATCTGTGGCCACTTGCTCAGAGTCCTGCGCCGTCTCGCTGGTGGCCTCCGCTCCTGTCTTTTGTCCTCCTGCCGCGGCGGTGCCGCCTGCTGGCGCTGTGTACCATGGCGGCGGTATCTGCCACCAAGGGGGGTACATCGGAGCTTGCCAGTTGGTGGGAAAGAAAGGGTTTCCTTCCTGGCCTGCCGGTGCTTGAACCATTGCTGTATTACCGTTCAGTCCCATTGGAGGCCACATTGGCCATGGCCAGGAGGGAGTGCTGTAACGCCCAGCTTCTGACTGCATTCCTGAATCCCTGCCACCGCCGCTCCCTGTCGCGATTTCTGAGTCTGTGGCCGATGTTGCTCCCTTCGCGCTCCTCGCTGCCTGAGTCTCGCTTACTTTTGTGGCCTGTCCGCTGCGACTCCCCTGCGCCTTCGCTTTCTCTGTTCTGTTGGCTCCTCCCGGGCCTCAACCTCTCTGCCCCGCACGCCCGGGTATCTTCGCCTGTTTGGCACGTGGCTCCACCAAACTCTGCGTCTGGCTCTGTCTCCTGGTCTCTTGCTCCCTTTGTCCTCCCCCGTGTGTTTGCTCTTTCCCCAGCCATTTCATGCAAACGCAGAAAAAACCAAGCTGGTTACTCACAGTTAGTTGTTGGGAGGGGTCCAGGGGGTCCTTTATCTTTTATTGTCCTCCTGCTGCTCCTGTTGGGTCGTTGCCTTCCACCTCAGGGAACACTGGCTTGCCGTGAAGAAAAAGCAGCACCTGGACCTTTAATTCACAGTCAATCCCTCGGGTCCTGCTTCCTGCGCGCTGCCTGCAGCCACCACAACCAGCGTCCGCACTGCCGGGGAATGCCTCGGTCCCTTGACCACCGTGCTTTTAAAGTAGAGGCTGAATGTGGACTGGGGTTTATAAACGGCTTTCTCTGAGCCCTGAGCCACCAGTGGATCCCTTTTTTTTTTTTTTTAATTTTATGCGGTCTCCCTCGTGCTCAACCCGCCGAGTTTTCACGGCGACAAAAGGGGCCGCTTGTCCTTGAAATCGCCGCCCAGGTTCCGGGGAGGTATCCCACACGGTGCCCACTTGAAAACCGCCGGTACCGCGTAAACTCGTGGCCTACCACCTACACTGACAAAGCTGCCGCGCTGCCTGCCACCTTGCCGTCGCACAATGCGATCGCTGATGCTTCCCGGGTCTCCCGATACCTTCGCAGCGACCCCCGATCAAAACGCGAGTGCTGGCCAGCGAAAAGAGGCCTGGCCCGGCGCTCGTCCCCTACTTAAGGCCAGAGGTCTCGAGAGACCTCGGGCCGGGATTGGCGCGTCACAGCGCGCCTGTGTGAGGACGTCGCCGCGCCGGCACCTGCGGCCGCCGCCTCTGCCGCCCACCTGGCTCCACGCCCCGTCCTCGCCTTTGTGCTGCTCGCCCTCCCCCCCCTCATCCGCCCTGCCTCCGAGGTAAGCCGACGCCGGGGGACCGGAGAGGGGGGGGGGGAAGGAAGAGGGGGAAGGCGATCCGCCGGCAAGCGCCCTGTTAAGGGGGCCCTCCCCGCAGGCACTTGTCGGTCCTTTACAACCCCCCTACCCTCCGGGACCCAGCAGGGTTCCCGGGAGCAATCTCCCACTCTTGGGCCATCGGCAGCCAGTAAACAAAATGGTGCCAGTAGCCCTTTGCCCTTACCATGTGACAGGGGCTACCAGTGTCATTGTTCAGCCCCTGTCAATGGAAAGAGCAATGGATGGCCCACACCATTTTCGAAGATGGCGCTGGCCGTCCTTTGCTCCTACCATGTGACAGAGGCTGACCAATGGCAAGGTAGCCCCTGTCACATGGTAAGGGCAAAGGGCCACCGGTGCCATTTTGTTTGCTGGCTGCCGACGGCCCGAGAGCCGGAGATCGCTCCCAAGACCCCCACTGGACCACCACGGATTTTAGGCAAGTTTTGGGAGGGTCCGGAGGGTGGTGAGGTTGTAAATAACTAAATTTTAAGGGTTGGGTGTTTTGGGTTTTTTTCAGCGAAAATTGCTGAGGAAAAAAAAAATGACCTGATGGAAAACAAAGTTTTCCACGGGTTGGCCGACCCGTAGCCTGACCCGAGATAAAAAAAATGAAGCATATCTCTAGTCTCCACCAATTTTGTACACCAAGATTTGTCAGTGTTAGACCATTCTACTTTACAGAACTGTTCAAGATCTGTCATGTTTCTTGGAAAGCATTGAGAAACAACAAACTTCAAGTCATGCCACAGTTTGTGATTGAATTAAAGTTGGTGCGCTGATTGGCTATTCCAGGACTTTATCTTTTTGTTCCTTAGCCACTCCAAGTAGTTTTGGCTATGTGATTGGCAGGGTCATTCATCAAAATGCATTAGGGCTCTAATACAGGTCAAAAGGGGTCTAATTCATGTTGTGCATGAATTAGTGCAGTGCAAGTTAGCATGAAAATTAAAATTTAGTATTCAAGTGGGAGGGGTTTATGCAAATTAAGGTGTCCTACTGCATTCTGCGATAGATTAATGTGGGATTTAATGTCAGAAATAACTACACCTTTTTTTTGGGCAGTACAAGGGAAAAAAATTTTCATCGTGCACCCACAGCCATTATCGCAGATCATGGCTATTATCGCATGTGATAAAATGAGGCCTTCTATTAGACACACCTACCATATTCTCCAATAAAAATATCTTTTTTATCCTGGGCTGTCTTCCTAAACCGATTAAAGGGGTTATTTTCCAAAAGCTTATCGCACGTGATACAGCCGTATCACGTGCGATAGCATGCAAATTAGATTGGGGTGAAGTCGGGGCGGGGAGGGGTGGCTTCACTTCGGCAAAGAATGATGAATCCATGTTTGTGGCAGGTTTATTTGTTGGGGATATTGGCTGTTATGTTTGTGGCAGGTTTATTTGTTGGGGATATTGGATGCTTCAGGATGCTTATCGTAGATAACAAGAACAACTACAATAACCACAAGAACAGCTACCGTCACATGTGTAAGTTGTTATTTTATTAGAGATTTATGAAAATACATCAGGCAACTTATTTGCACAATTTTATACCTGCTAATTATCTAGCTGGCACAATTATAATCAGACTCATGTGTTGTCTGCTATTGTTAGGTGGGAGGTTTGGGTGAAGTGGGTGAAGTACTAGGAGGGTCTCAATGAACTGGAGATGGACTGAATGAACTGATGGAGGCATGGGCAAACTGGTGATTTCAAGTATGTATGCGTATTTTAGAATATACCTACCTCTGGGTATAAGTCAGGGTTTTACACTATGGGGCGGATTTTAAGAGCCCTGCTCGCCTAAATCCGCCCAAATCCGGGCGGATTTAGGCGAGCAGGGCCCTGCGCGCCGGTGAGCCTATTTTACATAGGCCTACCGGCACGCAGAGCCCCGGGACTCGCGTAAGTCCTGGGGTTTTCGGAGGGGGCGTGTCGGGGGCATGTCGGGGGGCGGGACCGAGCGCAGCGCCGTTTTGGGGGCGTGTTGGGAGCGTTTCGGGGCAGGTCCGGGGGCGTGGTTACGGCCCGGGGCGGTCCGGGGGCATGGCTGCGCCCTCCGGACCCGCCCCCAGGTCGCGTCCCGGCGCGCTAGCGGCCCGCTGGCGCGCGGGGATTTACGCCTCCCAGAGGGAGGCGTAAATCCCTCGACAAAGGTAAGGATGGGGTTTAGACAGGGCCGGGCGGGTGGGTTAGGTAGGGGAAGGGAGGGGAAGGTGAGGGGAGGGCAAAAGAAAGTTCCCTCCGAGGCCGCTCCGATTTCGGAGCGGCCTCGGAGGGAACGGAGGTAGGCTGCGCGGCTCGGCGCGCGCCGGCTATACAGAATCCATAGCCTTGCGCGCGCCGATCCCGGATTTTAGCGGATACGCGCGGCTCCGCGCGTATCTACTAAAATCCCGCGTACTTTTGCTTGCACCTGATGCGCCAGCAAAAGTACGCCTATTCGCGCGGTCTGAAAATCTACCCCACTAAGGGGTTTTTTTTGGTGCATAAAATATTCACACATATGGCTATAAAATAGCATTGCTGATATTCACTGATAATGAAACATAGCCATGTATGTTGAGTGGTGGACATAAATGTATTTTACAATATCTGGAGACCAAATTTGCACAGGTTATAAAATAATATGGGGGATCTCCACCAACCTATATACAAACATATATGGGGCTGTGCAGAGTTCTTTGAAAGTTTCCCTCATAGATTTGATTATTCAAACCTATACAAATAGTTTTGGATTTAAACATGCACAGAAAAGCTGGCATAATCCTGCAGGTAATTTTTCTGAGTCAGCATTGAAAATAAAAGCTTGTGCAGGTTTTTGCTTTGAAAGTACCTGCAGAGTTTGAACCACTGTGGGGAGTTTTCATTATTGCCCCTTGGGAGACCAAATTTAGGTTTCACTCATAAAAGTGTTTCTAATAAATCAACAAGCTAGTTATTGAAATTTATTTGAACTTTTCCTTGTCATGTTGAAAATTTGGAAACATCAAGAGAATAGAAGATAAATTAGTAGTGTTAATCCAGACAATAAAGGCAATTTATCTTCTGGATTTATTCTCCAAAACCAAGTAGTGATATATAGAAGGAAAGTCACGGTTCATTATGTATGCAGAGGGATTACTTCAGTTAGCATCATTATAGAAACAGAAAATTGCACACTCTAATTCTCTCTACTCCCATTTCCTTTTTGTTTGTTTCAAGGTTCAAAAAGATAACATCTCAGGTAGATCTTTAAAGTTTGATCATATATTCCAAAATATAATGATCGTTCATGAAATGAACCAGGAAATATGAGCTTTGGTGGTATTCTTAAGACAGAAAATAGGGAGGATAACTTTCAAAGCTGCGCACACGCACCCATTTACGCTTGTTTATCCAAAGTTGCTACGGTATTTTATAACCTGCACAAAATGATATGCACAGGTTATAAAGTATGAGTACATATGCACACAAACATGCTTGCATAAGTAAAAAGCTTTATGCCATGCAAGTTCAGACTTATCCAGAGAGGTAGCAGCACTTACGCAGATAATTCCAATTTATCTGGCTTTCCTGCTACTTAATAGATTCACAAACAATATACCCGTATTTACATTTTAAATATGTTATATATTTTATTCCATATATTTATTAAAAAGCATACATAAAGCACACCCTATATTCACACACATTCACTCATTCATTCAACTACACATCAATTTATACATAATCTTTTAAAAATTAACATCAAATACATACATGTTCCACATTAACATTAAACATATAAATGTTACCCAAATATTGCAATAAACCCTAATTACAATGTAAACATATCCCTTTAATTCAATTACAATGTAGACATATTACTTCAAAAAATGTCTTATTTCATTCCCTCAGATTAATTATTGTTCCCTGAACATCTCATATTTAATATCCTTTATTTTATAAGATCTTTTCAATGCCTGTTCCTTCTTAATCGTAATTCAGCTGCTTTATATGGAATAAAATATATAACATATTTAAAATGTAAATACGGGTATATTGTTTGTGAATCTATCAATTAGAATACCTGTATTGAACCCAGTGCAGGGAAATACAGTCTTTTTCCTGCTACTTAGCCAGATAAGTCTGAAAAGTGCTTCTTGTCTGTTTAAGTAGTGCATTTCAAACTTATCTAGCTAAGGGCAGGATTTTCAAAACGTTACACGCGTAAATCCAGACCTATGCACGCCGGGCCTATTTTAAAAAGGCCAGGCAACGCGCGTAAAGCCCCGGGATGTGTGTAAATTCCGGGACTTGCAAAAAGGGGTGGGGAGGAGCGGGGTGGGGTCAGAGGCTCCCGGCACAGCGGCCATTTGCTGCTGTGCCGGGGATCGCGCACTGGCAGTCGGTCGGCACATGCATCTTACTTCAGCCCCAGGGCTGATGTAAATTTAACAACAAAAAAAAACAATAAGAAAAAGGTAGGGGAGGCAGAAAGGAGACGCTATTACCTGCAGCAGAGGGACCCGGGGGTAAGCGCTGCTTGCTCCTATGGTAAAGATCTACCCCAGCCGATTGAACTGACTGCTTTGGTTTTACTGAGGCAGAAAAGAGACGCTATTACCTGCAGCAGAGGGACCCGGGGGTAAGCACTGCTTGCTCCTATGGTAAAGATCTACCCCAGCTGATTGAACTAACTGCTTTGGTTTTATTGAGGCAGAAAAGAGACGCTATTACCTGCAGCAGAGAGACCTGGGGGTAAGCGCTGCTTGCTCCTATGGTAATGATCTACTCCAGCTGATTGAACTGACTGCTTTGGTTTTACTGAGGCAGAAAAGAGACACTATTACCTGCAGCAGAGGGACCCGGGGGTAAGTGCTGCTTGCTCCTACGGTAAAGATCTACCCCAGCTGATTGAACTGACTGCTTTGGTTTTACTGAGGCAGAAAAGAGACGTTATTACCTGCAGCAGAGGGACCCGGGGGTAAGCGCTGCCTGCTCCATACGGTAAAGATCTACCCCAGCTGATTCCTCGATTGAGAGGCGGGGCCTGAGCCCGGAAACGGACTACAAATCAAACTGACTGCTTTGGTTTCACTGAGGCAGAAAGGAGACGCTATTACCTGCAGCAGAGGGACCCGGGGGTAAGCACTGCTTGCTCCTATGGTAAAGATCTACCCCAGCTGATTCCTCGATTGAGGGGCGGGGCCTGAGCCCGGAAACGGACTATAAATTCAAGCCATAAGCGGCGCGCAGCAGAGCCGGCGCTCTGCTAAAGCCGCGCGCGTTTAAGGGGCTTCGCCGGGATTTGCCGTGTTTGCCTGAAATTGTTCGATTTAAGATTTACCTCAGGTAGGATTGTTAAATGTTTAATATGGTGTGTCTCCTTTAAAAAAGCCTCCAACAAGTGATTCTCTTTTTTGTTATATGCATTGTTCCATTCTGCTCAGTATAAGTCCTGGTTTAGTTATTTTTCCTTTCAGTATTTTGATATAAATATGCCACACACCAAACGGAAAGCCAAGTTAAGGCCTCCAGCTGGAGTGATTATGGCAGATTCCGGACAGAGAACTGTAACAGAATGGATAGACTCTAACTTAAATACCCCTGTAGGACAGACCGCTGGAGGAGAAGCATTCGAACGGAATGCCTCCTCCCAGGCCCTAGAAATATCTCTAAGTCCAGGGGCACCGGATACGCCACCTCCCCCTGGAGGAGCTGAAGGTTTCACGTCAGTAAATCCAGGGGATCCGCAGATGGAGTCCCAGAGACCTAGTGAGCGGGTGAATGAGTTCGTGTATTCTGCTAAGGAGACAGATATATCTGCGCAATTAGGACAACTGAGTGTGTTAGAAAAATCTGTGCCGACCCCAAAAGAAACAAGCACCCCAAAGACTTTTTTACCGTCGGTAGAAAAACAGGATAGTATTGAAGTGTTAATAAAAACGGATTCTCAAATTAAAAAACCAGTAAATATAATGTTAGAAAGTTTGTGGAACTATTTAGTGAAATTAGATGACTCAATTAATAAATTAACTGGTGCAGTTTTGAAAACAACTAATTCGGCAGTACAAAATACCCTCGAACTGGAGAAACAAAATAAAGAAATTAGCACACTGACTACACGTGTTTCTCAGATTGAAAAAGTTCAGAGCTATCAGGTTACAGCAGAAGGAAATATAAATAAGAGATTAGAAATTCTTGAAAACTCTATAAGATCCCTAAATTTAAGGGTAAATAACTTTCCAATTTTAAATAAAATAGACTCGGTGGAATTATTTAGGGAATATATGTTGCAGATATTAAAAATACCAGAGAAATGTTTACCAGTTATAGTGAAAGCTTTTTATTTGGGGATCATGAAGAAAGTGTTAAGAGAAGAACAACTTGTAGAGAGCGCTAAAGAAAAGGAAAAATTAGAATTAGAGGTAGTTCAAAATAGTTCTATAAACTTATCTGATTTACTGCAAAAGTCTCAACAAGACTTGGTTGTTAAAGAACGAGGAACATTATTAATCCAGTTTGCTTTTGCAACCGATAAGGAAAACGTTTTGAAATCCTTTTTTCGAAATCGATCAAGTACTTTCTATGGGGAAAGAGTATGGATCTTTCCAGATCTAGTTAAGACGACTCAATTACGCAGAAAGAAATTTCTATCTTATAGGAAAGAAGTAATAGATAAAGGTGGATATTTTATTTTAAAATATCCATGCAAGTGTACTGTTAAGTTAGAGGGGAATACCTACACATTCACAGAGCCAGTAGGTCTTAGGGATCTCCTAGCAGGAAAATGATCGGCTTATATGATTAGTAGAGTATTGACAATGCATTTTTCCTTGACTAATGTTTTTTCTATATCCGTTCAAATATCTTGAGACTCACTTGAATTTCCTTAAGTATAATAATGACTGAATTGTATGCTAAATGTTAGGTTGAAAACAATATTTTTCCTGTTTCTTATTAAGGACTCAGTCATTATGAGATTTCTTAAATGTTTTGTTTATTGTAAACATTTTGAAAAAGTAATAAATAAAGAATTAAAAAAAAAAAAAAAAAGAAAAAGGTAGGGGGGAAAGGGCGGGGGACGTAGGCGAAGGGAAGGTGGGGTGGGAGGGAATGGGGGAAGACAGTGTGGCTTGGCGCGCGCAAGGTGTACAATTGTGCACCCCCTTGCGTGTGCCGACCTTCGAATTTATAACTTGCTTGTAGGGATGTGAATCGTGTGATCGATCGTCTTAACGATCGATTTTGGCTGAGGGGGGGGGGGGAAGGAAATCTGATCGTCATGGTTTTTTTGGTTAAAAAATCGTTTTATCGGGGGAGGGGGAGGGCGGGAAAACCGGCACACCAAAACAACACTAAAACCCATGTCGACCCTTTAAAACAAATCCCCCACCCTCCCGAACTCCCCCAAAATGTTTTAAATAACCTGGGTTCCAGTGGGGGGGTCCTGGTGTGATCTCCCGCTCTCGGGCCACGGCTGCATTAATAGAAATGGCGCCGGTGGCCCTTTGCCCTTACCATGTGACAGGGCAAAGGTAGCGCCGGCGCCATTTTGGTTCCTGGCACCCGACGTCACGAGTGCAGGAGATCGCTCCTGGACCCCTGCTGGACTCCCAGGGACTTTTGGCCAGCTTGGGGGGGCCTCCTGACCCCCACAAGACTTGCCAAAAGTCCAGCGGGGGTCCGGGAGCGACCTCCTGCACGCGGGCCGTATTGCCAATATTCAAAATGGCGCCGGTGCTACCTTTGCCCTCACTATGTCATACGGGCCGACCGTCGGCCGTCGGACCATCGGCCCCTATGACATAGTGAGGGCAAAGGTAGCGCCGGCGCCATTTTGAATACTGGCAATACGGCCGGAGTGCAGGAGGTCTCTCCCGGATCCCCGCTGGACTTTTGGCAAGTCTTGTGGGGGTCAGGAGGCCCCCCCCCAAGCTGGCCAAAAGTCCCTGGGGGTCCAGCGGGGGCCCGGGAATGATCTCCTGCATGTGGGCCGTATTGCCAATATTCAAAATGGCGCCGGCACTACCTTTGCCCTGTCGCATGGTAAGGGCAAAGGGCTATCCACGCCATATTTTTTTTTAGCACAGCTGATAGCGTGGGAATGGGAGATCACTCCACGCGGCCCCCCTGGACCACCAGGTATGTGTAAAAAGTTTTTTGGGGGGGGTCGGGAGAGTGGGGGAGGCTAAGGGGTAATTTTAATGGGTCGGGATGGGTTTTTTTTTTATCGGGCCATCGGCGCCATTTATATTAGTGGCAGCCAAAATGGCGCCGATGGCCCGAGAGTGGGAGATCGCGCCGGGACCCCCCACTGGACCACCAGGTAATTTAAAACATTTTTGGGGGGTTCGGGAGGGTGGGGGATTTGTTTTAAAGGGTCAGGGTGGGTTTAGGGGTTGTTTTGGTGTGCCGGTTTTCACGCCCTCCCCCCCTTCCCCGATTTATGATTTTTCACGATAAATCGGGGGAATTTCTATTGTATCGTGACTCTAACGATTTTTGACGATTTAAAAATTATCTGACGATTTTTTTAAATCGTCAAAAAACGATTCACATCCCTAGTGGATAGGTCCTACCCTTGGGAAGGGTAGTAACGGGTAGAAGTTCAATAGGACAATTATATTTTCAAAGTGGAGGTAATGTGTTTGCTTTTTGTTTCGAGAACACGTTCTCGAAGTCAGAGTATTGAGCCAGTAGGCTGGTGAGAGTGGTGGTCTTCAGGATGGTCACTGCTGGGGATATTCATTTCAAGCAGTTTTTCTGACATTGTGGGTACCACTGAACCAGCTGGAGAGATTGCCAGTCAAATTGGGGTCCATGAGTTTGTAGCCAAGGGAGACCCAGTATGACTGGGTGCGTTGAATGCTTTAACACATATAGGGATATCTCTTCTTCATGTAGGGTTCCCACGGTGAGATGGAAGGCCACGGTGCAGTGCGTGATTCGTCTGGGCAAATGTTCCCCTTGAATAGATGGTATACAACGAGGAACTTCTAGGAGTTGTACTGGGATTTTCAGAAGGTTCACTATGTCATCCATTATGAAGCTACCACTGGCTCCTGTATTGATGAGAGCAGTGGTGGCGAAGGAGCGTGACTCCATGGATAGGGTAACAGGTAAAAGAAGTTGGGGGCAGGTGACAGTAGCGCCCAAGCTCGGGATCCCAGCTGGGCTTAGGCCTTGAAGTTTTCCGGACGGACCGGACAGAACTGCCTCAGATGTCCGGAGGCATCGCAGTAGAGGCAGAGGCCCTGCTTCTTACACTGAAGTTGCTGTTCGGGAGACAACTGCCCACGGTTGACTTGCATCGGCTCTTCATTGGAGGGAGGCGGTGCCGGTAGAGCCTTTAGCTGAGGGCTAAGGGCACGTGCTGGGCATTGAGCAGAAGGCAGGGGAGCTTTCACTTCATGGTGCTGTTGTCTGAGGCAATGGTCAATTTTCCCAGCGAGGGAAATCAAGTCCTCTAGAGATATAGGAATCTCACGGTCTTTGAGAGCAGGTAATAGACCCTCAAGGTAGAGTGCCCAGAGGCAATCCTCTTGCCATCCCAGTTCCATTGCCAGTGTCTGGAACTCCACCGTGAACTCCGAAGGGGATCTGGATCCTTGACGAAGGTGTAGTAGGTGATGACCAGCAACCGCCTGGTGACCAGGATCTTCAAAGGTCCGTTTGAAGGTGGTGATGAACTGGGACAGTTAAGTGAGGATGGGGTCAGAGTGCTCCCAAAGTGGAGAAGCCTATGCCAGGGCCTTCCCCTCAAGGCAAGAGAGAATGAAGGCTATCTTTGTTGATTCCTTCAGGAACAAGGAGGGTTGAAGGGCAAATTGCATGAAACACTGATTGAGGAAGCCTCGGCAGAGGCGTGGATCAACTTTGGTTCAAGCTGGAGCAATGTAATTGACTCCTGAATAAGGATAGAACATTGACCATTTGTCAGCTTCACCACCACTCCTGCTTCAGGCAAGCTATGGAAAAGTGATGCCTCTTCATTTTTACAATTTCCATGAGCAAGTGGTGAGCTACTGATGGCAGTCCCAGGGAGCTGGTCTATTTTACACAGCAGGAAGCAACCAAAAGGTGGCAAGCAGTGTTGCTGTTAAGACCTAAAATTATTACTATGGACTTTAGGTAGATCGCATTAGAAACTCTTGGAGATCTTTATCCCAGAGATTTAATAACATCTTCAGCCCATTTAGAGAGGTACTAACAAAACTTTCTTCTATTGCTGCTACAATTACTGAGCATTATACTAAAATTGGTGTGATTTAGTCCAAACTATAAATGGTGCCATTATTAAGGAAAATTTGGTCTTGCATTCTAATGGAAAATGTTTTGAAAAGGTTAATGTAAATCAGCTGATTGTGAAAGGGACAAATTTGCTTTTAGAAAGATGTCTTTAACCACTTCTGAAATAGAGAAAAAACACCTGTGAAACATAGGTTAGTCAAGCTTTAGGAAAAACAATACAGGTGAAGTTTAAAAGAGATGCGTGTGACAAACTCTAAAGATGGACACATATCTAGCACATGTATGTATCTATCTGATTTTACAATGTGTGTGTGTGTGGGGGGGGGGGGGGGGGACGGACGTGTGTGCATGTGCCAATGCATACACATCTTGCATCAGAGAAAAACGGGGTATGAACGTGATATGGGTATTCCAGCACATGGCCAACATGTTACGGAACGTGGATCCTTGGGCCAAGAGTAAGTTGGTACCATCTGTGGGGAGGAGCCCCACAGGTCTCCACCATTGGCAGGCGAGGCTATTGGGAAGCCTGAGACCCCATTGACGCTTCACCATTACCAGCCCACATTCCCCTCAGGATGAACCCTTAGGTACTGGGGCCGGCTGGACTTATGTGGGGCCTCAGGGGACAGAGTCCAAGCACAGAGGTAGCACTAGCAGGCAGGAAGGTGTAGAAGTCAAGAGCTGGCAAGGCAAAGCAGATGACCTGGTTGGATGTCGAGTACAGGCTGAGGACTGGCAGGCAGCGAATCTTGGTAGTCAGGTCCAAGCAGAGGTCTTGGCAGGCAGTAAATCTCTGCAGTCAGGAAAAGCAGAGGTCTTAGCAGGCAGATAATCTCGATAGTCAGGAACAAGCAGAGGTCTTGGCAGGCAGTGAATCTCTGTAGTCAGGAACAAGCAGAGGTCAAGCCGGTCAGAAGCAGGAATACAGGAACAGGATATCAGGAATGCAAGTAGGAGCTGAGCTAGCTGAGCTATAGCCAAGGCGATGGCTTGCAGGAAGGCCTCAATTTAAATAGTCCCAGGTCAAGAGGGAGGGGCCTTAGCACCTTCCACAGGGAATGCCTTAAATGACATCAGAGGTTGCGCGTGCTTAGGAATTCGGGAAACCCCTGCAAGACTGGATGGAGTACCAGCACGTCTAGGCCAAGAGGGAGCGGCAGCATTGGAGGCCTGGTGAAGGCCCTGCATGGGAGGAGCGCATGGCCGGGAAGGAGCAACAGCGTGGGGGGCCTGGCAAGAGCCCAGAGCAGGGAGAGCATAGTGACCATGGCGCCCCGCGGTTGCGAGACTTCCAGAACTAGCAAGCGGCGGCCTACAGAAGCCTGTTCCCATAACACAAGATATTTGTGCACAAGTACCTTCACACTTGGGCACATGCCCAGGTGCAGTGCTGCTTAAATATACTTCTGCTTTGGCGAAGGTGTAAGTTAAAAAAAACAGGCAGCCCTGAGTAGTTTAATGGGTCTTTTACGTGGGCATCAAATCCCACAGTCATTTAAGTGAAGAAATATTAACCTATTGAAGATTTCAAATATTGCGGTTTATGTATGAGGGGTGCTGTTGAAAAAACTTTTAGTGCAGAAAACTATTGGCCTTTGGATTGAAACATGGTTTATTACATAAGTACTATGAAGAACACCAACATGGAAAGATGGATCAGAGCAGAGGAAAGTAGAGGGAGGGGGAGTGGAAATCAGGATACAGACCCAGGAGAGTTGTTTGTGTAATTTTTTTTTGTTTAAATGTTGTTTATATATATTGTAATTTAAATAAAAAAAGAAATGAAACAAAAGAAAAAATGAAAAAAGAAAAAAGAGAAATGAATTGTAAACCAAAATGAAACAAAAAATGTCTGTGCACATCCATAGTAATTTCTAAGGTAGTACCCTACTTCCCCAAATTTCCATTACTATTGGGTCATGCTCAGTGTTCTCCCTCCATCTCTAACCTGGATGTGCATGATGTCCAAAAAGTGATAATAAGAGGAGGAGAAAGAAAAATGAGATTGATAATATAATTTGTGGCCCAAAGCAATGCCTGACCTAAGCTCCAGTTAAACAACTATATTGAGGTTGAAAAGCCTCTAGAGAATGTCTTAAAAACAAGATGGAAATGTTTCTATTCATCAAGCCTATTGAATATTTCTAGGCCATCTTGACAAAAGCTTGTAATGGTAATATCAAACCCAATGAAGGTCGAAAAAGAGCAGCAAACTTCAATGCATAATGACTTATTGCCCTAATCAACATTTTCATCTATACACCAGACATTTATCAGGGTAAATTAAAACCTATACATACCAATTTATATACTCACCTTCAACTCAAGTTTCCTCTTATTTCCATGATATTGTCAAGATTCTCTACCTCCATGATATTGAAAGTTAAAGCATTATTTGTAACTCACAGGTTAGAAGATTACTCTTGTCTGACTCCTTTTTCTCTTTCAACAATTCTACTTTAGTTCTGCTTACTTATTCATGTTTATGAACTAAGATTAATGGAAGAAACAAAGCAGTAAATGTAGGATGTAGGAAAGAAATCAGGAGATAATGGAACTCATTATTTGAGTAGAAATGTTAATTTGTTTGAAATGAATGGATACAATGCAACAAGGAATCATTTTTCTGTTTGGTTCATTGTTTCCAAAATTAATAGAGAGTGCCTCTGAAAGTGCCTGAAAAATGTTGTTACTTTTGTTTTTGGACATATATTCATCTATGGAGCAAAGAAAACTGCAAGCAGACAACACACTTTCTTTCTAACCATAGTGACTGTAGATTGTCTGCAGTGCTGTTTGCGTCCACATTCGTACTGGGTATACAGTACATTGTAAATTTAAAACACCTTAGTTACTACTACTGATCTGAAAGTTTCAAATTCCATTATGTTACTATCATCAATGAGTATAGACATGGCAAAGGCAATAGGAGACGAAACAGAAAAGTTTTTCCTCCACAAGAAAATTCGACCAGCACAAGCAACAGTACTGATGATAAGAACATAAGAACATAAGAATAGTCATACTGGGTGAGAGCAAGCCCAGTATCCTTTTTCTAACAGTGGCCAGTCCAAGTCACAAGTGCCTGGCAAGTACCCAAACATTAAATATATCTCCAGCTACTATTGCATATTAATTTATAGCAGTTTATGGATTTTTCCTCTAGAAACATATCCAAAACACTTTTAAACCCAGTTACACTAACTGCTGTATCCATATCCTCTGGCAGTGAATTCCAGAGCTTAACTATGCACTGAGTGAAAAATAATTTTCTTTGATGTGTTATAAATGAGCTACTTGCTAACTTCATGGGGCGCCCCCTAGTCCTTCTATTATCTGAGAGAGTAAATAACTGATTTACATAAACTTTTTCAAGTTCTTTCATGATTTTATAGACCTCTATCATATCCCCCCTCAGTTGTCTCTTCTCCAAACTAAACAGCCCTAACTTCCGTAGGCTTATTTCATAAGGTAGCCGTTCCATGCCACTTATCATTTTGGTTGCATTCTCTGCACTTTCTCGAGTGCAACTATATCTTTTTTGAGATGCGGCGACCAGAATAGCACACAGTATTCAAGATGCGATCTCACCATAGAGCAATACAGAGGCATTATGACAACATCATTTTGTTTGCCATTCCCGTCTTAATAATTCCTAATATTCTGTTTGCTATTTTGATTGCAACAGCACACTGAGCCAATGATTTAAATGTATTATCCACTATGAAGCCTAGACCTCTTTCCTGGGTGGTAACTCCTAAGATAGAACCTAACATTGTGTAACTACAGCAAGGGTTATTTTTCATTATATGCATGCATCATTTTGCACTTGTCCATGTTAAAATTCATCTGCTATTTGGAAGCCCAATTTTCCAGTCTTATAAGGTGCTCCTGCATTTTATCACAATCCACTTGAGATTTAACTAATCTGCATAATTTTGTGTCATCCACAAATTTGATCACCTCACTCGTCAAACCCCTTTCTACATCATTTTTTTATATTTAATATTTTATTAAATTATAACATTTTTTCACAAATGAAATAACCAAGAAAAGTAAAGAAATAAAATATCACAGTAAATATTACACACAAACCATATCACATAACAATCCTAGTCCACATCATGGGTGGGAAGGAGGGTTTCCTAGCTACTTGCTTTGTCTTTATTTCTTATACAACCCTATATCCTAACAAAAAACAAAATTTTATTACTGCTGAGATTTATCCTTTAAGAATCGCTCTGGAGTAGCCGTCTGCTGACAAAACTGCAATGCCGAGAGGAGCTTGACAATATGGCTGGTAGCCGATCGTCCCTGAACAAATCCCACCTGCTGTTCTGTAATCAATGTGGGGATAATTAAAGCTAGTCTATCGGCCAATACCTTGGCTAGAATCTTAAGATCACTGTTAAGTAAGGAAATCGGTCTATACGACTCCAGTTTTTGAGGGTCTTTTCCGGGTTTGGGGAGAACTATGATGTGTGCCTGGTTAAATTCCCGGGGAAAACTACCCTGGACCAAACCGTCTTTGTAAAATTCTGTTAAAGGGACCGCAATCTGCGGTTTAAGCAACTTGTAAAAATCATACGAGAACCCATCTGGGCCCGGCGATTTCCCAGAGGCCATGGATGTGATAACCCGCATCACCTCATAGGACTGGAGAGGGCGGTTCAAAAACTCCCTCTGCTGAGCAGTAACCTGGGGCAGTGGGACATCGGAGAAAAAATCCTGTTCGGCACCATCTGGTGGGGGTGTACCTTCCCTGTATAAGGTAGAATAAAAAACCCGGAACACCTCTCCTACATCTTTAGCCGCCGACACTGGCTGGCCATGTGTGTTTTTCATAGTATAAATTAAAGATTTTGGGCGAGCTGCCCGTACCAAGTTCGCTAAGGGCCTACCCGATTTGTTCCCATAACGAAAATAATTGTGTTGTGCAACCTGTAGAGACGTACTTGCCCTTATGTGAAGTACTGTGTTTAACTGATTGAGAGCACTAAAATAGGCCTTTCGCCGAGCCTCGGAGGATTCTACCAGCCAAGCTTTCCGGGCCTTTTGGGTCCAATGAGGGTCCCGGAGCGAACCCGCGGGGAATCACGTGACGTCCGCGTCACGTGCTCCTTGCAAAGGAGTTCAGAAATGGCGTCCTGACTCCCCGCTAGACCACCAGGGAGTTTTGGTAAGTCTTGGGGGGGGGGATTAAGGAGGGTGAGGGGTTTAAATTTTTATTTAGGGAATCGGTGCATGTATGGACATAGACTCAACTTATGGAATTCTCCATATGTCCATATTGACCGAAATTGACCACCCCTTTCGACTTATGGACTTATGAACATAAACTTTTGGTCTGCACATCCCTATAAATCAATGCTGGCTGTGTCCCATTAAACCATGTCTATCTAAATGTTTTGTGATGTTATTCTTTATAACAGTTTTCATGATTTTTCCCAACACTGAAGTCAGGCCTATAGTTTCCCAGATCACCCCTAGAGCCCTTTTTAAATATCAGGCTTACATTGGTCATCTTCCAATCTTTAGGTACAACAGATGATTTTACTGATAGGTTATAGACTAATTGAAATAGGTCTGCAATTTCATTTTTTAGTTCTTTCAGAATCCTGGAATGTATGCCATCCAATCCAGGTGATTTACTACTCTTCAGTTTGTCAGTCTGGCCTACCATATCTTCCAGGCTCACAGTGATTTGGTTCAGTTCATCTGAATCATCACCCTGGAAAACCATTTCCAGAACAGGTATCTCCCCAACATGCCCTTCAGTAAACACTGAAGCAAAGAAATCATTTAGGGCCTCATTTTCTAAAGTATCGCAGGCCTGCGATACTTTAGGGAATGAGGGGCGGGGGGCCGAAATGGGGGGTGGACCTGCACAAGCCAGCAACGATCGCACCGTCGCGGTGCGATCATTGCCGGTTTCGCACCCAATAGCGCCACCATAGGAGGTGTAGCTATTGGGAGTGAACTCGGACGCGAAAAGGGCCCCAGTGACTCCCCGACTCCTCCTCTTCCGGGGCCGACTCCGCCCCCATTTTGGTATCACACGCGAAAAGGGACATTTCGCGTGCGAAACATCCCTTACCGCGTGTGATATGTTTAGAAAATAAGGCCCTTAATCTTTCCATGATGGTCTTATCTTCCCTAAGTGCCCCTTTAACCCATTGATCATCTAATGGTCCAACTGTCTCCCTCGCAGGCTTTCTGCTTTGGATAGAGGTGTTTAAAATCATGAGAGGTCTAGAACGGGTAGATGTAAATCGGTTATTTAGTCTTTCAGATAATAGAAAGACTAGGGGGCACTCCATGAAGTTAGCATGTGGCACATTTAAAACTAATCAGAGAAAGGTTTTCTTCACTCAACGCACAATTAAACTCTGGAATTTGTTGCCAGAGGATGTGGTTAGTGCAGTTAGTATAGCTGTGTTTATAAAAGGATTAGATAAGTTCTTGGAGGAGAAGTCCATTACCTGCTATTAAGTTGACTTAGAAAATAGCCACTGCTATTACTAGCAATGATAACATGAAATAGACTTCATTTTTGGGTACTTGCCAGGTTCTTATGGCCTAGATTGGCCACTGTTGGAAACAGCATGCTGGGCTTGATGGCCCCTTGGTCTGACCCAGTATGGCATGTTCTTATGATATATTTAAAAAATTTTATTGGGAGTTTTTGCCTCTACGGTCAATTTCTTTTCAAATTCTCTCAGCCTGTCTTACCAATGTCTTACATTTAACTTCCCAATGCTTATGCTTAATCCTATTTCCTTCTGATGGATCCTTCTTTCAATGTATGAATGAAGATGTTTTAGCTAAAATAGCTTCTTTCACCTCACTTTTTAGCCATGCTGGAAGTCATTTGACCCTCTTTCTACCTTTCTAAATGCGAGGAATACATATGAACTGTGCTTCTAGGATGGTATTTTTTAACTGTCCACACCTGTTGCATGCTTTTTTAGCTTTGTAGTTGCACCTTTCAATTTTTTTTAACTATTTTTTTCATTTTAATAAAGTTTTCATTTTGAAAATTTAGTGCTACAGCTCATATTTGCTTTTCATAAATTTGATTTTGTATTACTGAGCGTAGGTTTATTACCATGGATATTTGTAAACCTTTGTGATAGAGTCTTCTAAATGACGGTATATAAAGTTTTATAAATACAAATACTATGACTGTCCCCCTTTCAGTCAATAGTTCTATTTTGATCTTATGATTACTATCGCTAAGCGGTCCCACCACTGTTACCTCTCTCACCAAATCCTGTGCTCCACTGAGAATTAGATCTAAACTTGCTCACTCTCTCGTTGGTTCCTGAACCAATTGATCCATAAAACTGTCATTTAGTCCATCCAGGAACTTTATCTCTCTAACATTTCCTGATGTTACATTACGAAGTCAATATTGGTATAATTGAAATCTCCCATTATTACTGCACTACCAATTTGACTAGGTTCCCTACTTTCTAGGGGTGTGCATTCGTTTTGAACGCATATGTAAAATGCAACTTATATTTTTAAAAGAGAAAAAAAAGGTTTGATGCACAACGCATCGCGACTTCCAACTTATTCAACATAGCTATGTTGAATACGTTGAACCTAAATAAACACTTAAACCCCCCACCCTCCTGACCCCCCCAAGACTTACCAAAACTCCCTGGTGGTCCAGCGGGGAGTCAGGAAGCCATCCCTGCATTCCTTTGCGATTTCCTCACGGCCCCGATAGCCTGTGTCAGAGGGGCTGCCCGTGCCATTGGTCAGCCCCTGTCACATGGTCACGGCGCCATCTTGTACTTCTACCACGTGACAGGTAGGTCATGTGGCAGGAGGTCGCTCCGGGACCCCCGCTGGACCGAACCGGAACTTTTGGCCAGCTTGGGGGGGGCCTCCTGACCCCCCCAAGCTGGCCAAAAGTTCCGGTTCGGTCCAGCGGGGGTCCGGGAGCAGAGGCGCGGAGGAGCATGTGACGCCGCCAATGTCCTGCCACATGACCTACCTGTCACGTGGTAGAAGCATCCTGGATATAAAGCGCCACCCCACCACCAAGTTGCTCCTCTCTGTCATTGCGATATAATTTGTACCCAGGTATAGCAATGTCCCATTGGTTATCCTCCTTCCACCATGTCTCTGAGATGCCAATTAAGTCTATGTCTTCATTCACTGCTATACATTCTCCCATCTTACTTCTTTGACTTCTGGAAAGCATACAGACATTTCAAAGTGTGTTTTTCGTTTGTATTAACATTCTGCTTTTCAGTTAACAGGGTTCATTTGGAATTGTTTACCTCAGGTGATTCTTTACTTACAGGCACATATAGGATGCCCTAACTCTAATGCTTCATTAGTATCCTTTGAAGTAACCACCCTCTGAACCATGAGCTGATGAGCGACTGTTGGCTTTCCCCTTTGATTTAATTTAAAAGCTGTTCTAAATCATTTTTAAAGGTTAGCGCCAGCAGCCTGGTTCCATCCTGGTTAAAGTGGAGTTCATTCCTTTTGAAAAGAGTCCCCTTTCCACAAAAGGTTCCCCAGTTCCTTACAAAACTGAATCCCTTTTCCTTGCACCATTGTCTCACCCACGCATTGAGACTCCGGAGCTCTGCCTGCCTCTGGGGATCTGCGCTTAGAACAGGGAGCATTTCAGAGAACAGTACCCTGGAGGTTCTGGATTTCAGTTTTCTACCTAAGAGCCTAAATTTTGCTTCCAGAACCTCCCTTCCACATTCTCCTATGTCATTGATGCCCACATGTACCACAACAGCAAGCTCCTCCCCAGCACTGTCTTTCCTATGTAGCAGACACATGAGGTCTTCCACCTTCACACCAGGTAGGCATATTACCAGGTGATTCTCATGCCCATCAGCCACCCAGCTGTCTACATTCCTAATAATCGAATCACCAACTATGATGGCCGACCTAACCCTTCCCTCCTGGGCAGTAACCCTGAGAGACACATCCTTGGTACAAGAGGACAATGCACCACCTGTAGAGCAGGTCCTTGCTACAGGATCCTTTCCTGCAACAGGTTGATGCTTTCTGATCATGAGACCTTCCTCCTCCAAGGCAGCACCAGGGCTGTCAGACTGGAGTTGAGACTTGGCTCCGATGTCCCTGAAAGTCTCATCTATATACCTCTCTGTCTGCCTCAGCTCCTCCAGTTCTGCCACTCTAGCATCCAGAGATCGTATTCGTTCTCTCAGAGATAGGAGCTCTTTGCATCAGATGCTCAAGTACAATTTCTTACCAGCAGGTAAAAAATCATACATGTGACACTTGATGCAGAAGTCTGGGAGGCCCCTCTCTTGCTGCTGGCTGCTGCTGCCTTAATGTTAAATTTGTTCACTTCCTAGTTAAGTTTTAGGTTGCTATGGGAGCAGAAATGCATACAGTTAGGTTTCTTTAAATGTCATTACATTGGCTTCCGATTACCCAACGTATCACCTAAAAGGTCCTAACCATGATCCATAGTCTGCTTTACAATACAAATACTGTCTGGCTTTGTTCACTATTACATATCTATAAACCTTCAAGACAACTCCGTTCGATGGACAAATGCATTTTAGAAATTCCTTCAGTCAAATCAGCAACCCTGGCTTTAACTCGAAAGCGTGCTTTTTCTGTGGCTGACCCAACCCAGTAGAATGCTTTACCTGATCACATAAGATTGACAGTTAATTATAATGAATTTAAGAAAAAACTGAAAACTCATCTTTTTATTAAAGCATTTAATAACCAGTAACCCAATCTGCTGAATATTTTACCAGATTTGATGTACCTAATGTATTTAATGTGATTGATTTGTTCCTACTTTTTATGAGTGTAATGTTGTAAACCTCCTAGACGGGCAGATACCTGTCTTATTTGTGCGGTATATAAGAATTTTAAATAAATAAATAGATAAATAAATGTATTAGTTTATTCACTATTTATCTGGTAGTGACCTACAAGGGAATGATTAAACTCGTGATAAGGTATGGGGAATTTCTGAATTTAAGTTAAAAGGCTGATTAATTCTTAATTTAATTGTTTAATTTAAATTTTATTTTTTTTTTACAGTATGAAAGTGTCACCTCTCTACAAATTAAAGGATGAGCTAGGGGTGGTGAGAGAGGGGTTGGAAGGTTGGGAAATACAAACATACAAACTTCTGTTTTTTGCCTGCCTTTCTAACTACCTATTTTATCTAAAACACACAAATCTCCTGGTTATTGCCTGCCTTTCTGACTACCTATTTAATAGAAAACACACAGAACTCCTAGTTTTTGCCTGCCCTCTGACTAGTTATTCAATACAGACACACAAACACACTAAGGGCCAGATTTTCAAAGGGGTATCTTACGTGCGTACCCCCTGAAAAGCTGCCCGAAGTTCCCCCTGCGTGCGCCGAGCCTATGTTGAGTAGGCTTGGCGGCACGAGCAAGCCCCGGGACGCGTGTAAGTCCCGGGGATTTCCTGGGGGGGCGTGTCACGGCGGCGTGCCATTTGGGGGTGGGGCCGCAGGCGTGGTTCCAGTCTGGGGGCATTTCGGTGGCATGGCCGAGGCCTCCGAAACGGCTCCTGGACCTGGGAATCGCGCGCCAGTGGCCGGTCCGGCGTGCACAAGTTACGCCTGCCTTGGGCAGGCATAACGTGCAACAAAGGTAGGGGGGGGTTTAGGTAGGGCTGGGGGGGGTGGGTTAGGTAGGGGAAGGGAGGGGAAGGTGTGGGGGGGATGGAAGGAAAGTTCCCTCCGAGGCCGCTCCGATTTCGGAGCGGCCTCAGAGGGAACGGAGGCAGGCTGCACGGCTCGGCGCGCACAGTCTGCCGATTTTGCACAGCCTTGCGCACACTGATCCTGGATTTTAACAGAATCGCGCGGCTACGCACGTATCTATTAAAATCCCGCGTACTCTTGTTTGCGCCCTGTTTTCTCCTTGTCTGCAACAGATATTCAGCAAAACTATTGATTTATCTGAATCACGTAGGGAATTTTCAGAATCAAATGATATTGAACTTTTACGAGGGTTTTGAGAAATCAGCATGCTATCCAATGAACAGCCATAGGAGGCAGCAAGTGATAATGTAGGGGCTTAAAGCAGCATCCCAGAAAAAGCAGTGTACAGTGCAAGAGATGACCCTGGTTTTTTCCCTTCTGGTCCTCCCTTAACCCCCAGCTCCAGCAGCAGCACCCAAGAATCTGGAGAGATAAAGAGGATCGTGCAAGACATCAGAGGTGTGGAAGCACTTTACAGTTTGGAGGATCATAGAATGCATTTACTTTCAGAAGGCCATCAATAGAGAGAAGGCATTAGGCTATCTTTCAAACAGTGCTATGCAGTATCATTTGCAAAACAACATCCACTAGAATTGGTTTCAGAAGAGGTTACCAATAATAGTCTGGGAACACCATCTTTAACTTTTATTTTTGGATTATTTGGTTATATTTTTTCAATCATAATTATACATTTGTATTCTTTAGTATTTTATTATGTAGCATTTTGTGTTAAATGAAAAAATCTATAACCAAATTACATATGTATTCTGTTATATTAACCTGTTTTAGGTTCTGTAAATTTAATATGGGGTTCATTTACTACCTAATGTATTGGTTATTGTTTGTTTTTATGGAATCTGCTTGGCATAGATATTCTAATATAGACAGAATACAAGCAAATTAAAATAAATAAATAAATAACATAATTCAAAGTAGCATTAAGCGCATGAAAGCCACTGAAAAGCAGAAGTCTGTGAATAACAAACCTTTGCCCCTTCATCCAGTGAAGTGGTAAGCAAGCAGCTCCCATGCCCATATCAGTGGCAAGTCACCATAGTACAGATGGGGAGGTGTTCCACATCACTATCCCAGGGCACAAAAAAGAAGGTGACATGGTGTATCAGGAAAATGATTGCCCTGGAAGACCATCTATTTAAGTGGCTGCTGGACTTTTTAGTCCCCAGTTACAAAGTGCATTTCAAAGCAACATTCAGTAGGAATGTGATCACCTCCAAGAACACTCAGTGCCATACTCTGATACAGATATAATAAATGGCCAGAAACATATGATCAGCAAGAATGCTACACATATCTACCTCTCCTTGATGGTACACTGATGACAGCTAGATGAGGTAGGAACAGGCAGACACTAAAGTGAGAATGGGCCAATATGGTACAGGTGGCGCTATGTTGTACACCCAGGTGATGGACAAGAGCCATCACCTTTAAAGCATTAAGGGAGATGATGGTGAGCTGCCAGCTAGCCTGGAAACCCATGACAATTGTTGAGTTTTTTAAACAGACAGTGGTAGTAACATGAGAAGAGAAGCGAAAAGTGGAGGCTATGAGGGTATCCAGTGCTTTTCACATTTGCTGCAACTGTCAGTAATGGATACTCTAGGGCTGGGAACCAAGGGATATGGCAGCTTAGTCCTGAAAGAACTGATAGAGAGATGAAGGAAAATAGTAAAGAATTTTCACTACAATGTGAAGGATGAGCAGTAGCTCCATGAAAAGCAGGAAGCAGTGAGGGTGCCTCTGCTTTATCTCATTCTGGATGGAGGTGCCAGGTGGATTTCACCTATCTGATGCTATAGAGATTAGAGGATCAAACGATATCCCTTCTTCAGTTGTCTCTGAAAAACTAGAGATAAAACTCATCCCCTGGAGCATTAAGATTGGTTCTACATTATGCAGATGGCACAAGTTCTGAAGCTCTTCTAGGATGTCAGAGAGGATCAAGTTCAACAAAAGCCATCCTGGGTGAGGTCATCCCCATCCTCATGCATGCTCATTGTGGATATTAGGGATGTGCATTCATTTTGAACGAATGCGCAATCTGCAATGTATAGGTCCCTATTCATTGCATTTGTGGGTCTGTGAAATGCATGGCGAACCCCCACAAATGCAACATAACATACGTTTCCATTCTTTTGGTTCTCAACGCAGTGTTTTAGAAATAGAAGGCCATGTTAGAGTAGGAGCGGATTGGCTTATTGGGGGATCGGGCTTCCCCCAGTGGGCCGGACTAGCGGATCACATGGCATCCTCTGCTCTGGGCCATTGAGGGTACCGGGTCGAAGAAATGAAGAGACCAGGCCAGCGGGGCTGAAGAAAATAAGATGGCCGCTGCCAGGCGCCACCGCCAGAGAAATGAAGACCGGCGCAGTCAGCCACCAACAGAGAACAGGCCAGCAGGGCCAAAGAAAACAAGATCGGCGCAGCCCAAGACTAGGCCAAAGAAAAGAAGATGGCCGCTGCCAGTTGCAGCCAGAGAAATGAAGACTGGCGCAGCCCAAGACTAGGCCGAAGAAATGAAGATGGCCGCTGCCAGCCGCCGCCGGAGAAATGTAGACCAGCGCAGCCAGCCGGCGACGGAGATGAGCTGTTCAGCTGGGGGCCTTTGTGTGTATATGTATTTGAGATCAGAAGGGTGTTTCTGTGTATGTGGGAAAAGAATGGGGCTTCTCTGTGTGTGTGCGTATGTGAGAAAGGAATGGTGCTTCTGTGTGTGTGTATGTGTGGTGTGTATGTGAGAAAGGAATGATGCTTCTGTGTGTGAGGCAGGGAAGGTGCTTCATGTATGTGAGATAGGTAGGGTGCTCTGTATGGTGTGGTGTATATGTGAGTCAGGGAGAGTGCTTGTGTGTGGTCCAGCGGGGGTCCTGGAGCTATGTCCTGTACTCGGGCCGTCAGCTGCCGGTATTGAAAATGGCATCGATAGCCTTTGCCCTCACTATGTTACAGGGGCTAATGGTACCATTGGTCAGCCCCCGTCACATGGTAGGAGCACAATATGGTGCTGGCCGTCTGTTGCTCCTACCATGTGACAGGGGCCGACCAATGGCACCAGTAGCCCCTGTGACATAGTAAGGTCAAAGGCTATCGGCGCCATTTTGAATACCGGCAGCCGACCGCGTGAGTGCAGTAGATGGGTCTCGGACCCCCCGCTGGACCACCAGGGAGTTTTGGTAAGTCTTGGGGGGGTCAGGAGGGTGGGGGTTTGTAGTTAATTAAAGTTTAGCCAGGAAACAAATAAGAATGAACGTATCGGGGGGCCCCCCCTTGCCGAATGCAACGTATCTGCCCCCTGACGAATACCAAATGCAACGTATGCAGTCCCTCTGCACATTCCTACAGGAGATCGCTCCAGGACCCCCGCTGGACCACTAGGGACTTTTGGCAGGTCTCGGAGAGGTCAGGAGCCCCCCCCCAAGACTTTGCCAAAGGTCCCTGGTGGTCCAGCAGGGGCCCTGGAGCGATCTCCTGCACTCGGGCCGTCAGCTGCCGGTATTCAAAATGGCACCGATAGCCTTTGCCCTTACTATGTCACAGGGGCTACCGGTGCCATTGGTCGGCCCCTTTCACATGGTAGGAGCACAAGATGGCGCCGGCACGCCATTGCTCCTATCATGTGACAGGGGCCGACCAATGGCACATGTGACAGGGGCCGACCAATGGACCTTGAGCAGGAGAGCCATTGTGGTCCTGGGCACACGTTAGAGTGTGTTCTCTTGGAGGCAGTGTATATTGCATTGAGCTAAGTATATCTGCTGTTGCTTAGAATTTGTGTAGAAAGCTTCTGTTCTTAATTCCTGTGTGTTTTAATTTTAATTATAGTGTGTGTTTCAGTTCTTGATAGTAAGATATTACTCTAGTAAGTTAATTTTGTTGTCTGCTGCATAAGTTGAAAAAAGAAAAAAAAAACCAAAAAAAAAACCCCCACCCCCCATACCAAATCGCTCTCCAGCTTGTAAACTGTTTAAGTCTCTCTGTTTTGAAATTAGCTGGCATAAATAAGTTGGTCAAACAAAAATTGGGGCATAAAGACTGTTTTTTAAAACAATTGACCAAAAGCAAGGAGCCGTCCAGAAGTGCCCTGCTTAACCCAGCTTGTACCAGGATTAACTGTTTGACTCCCTCCCACCCTGCCCCTCTACTCACCCACCCCTGGGGCTTGTTTTCTAATAAAGACTGCCTAAAGTACCATTGGCGGCGAGATAAATTAGTGCATTGGTAAAAGTCAAGAAAATACAATTCACAAATTCCCATGATGAGGACTATCCAATGTAACTGCTGTGGAGCCTTTATTCTGAGGGAAAGCATCTGGACACTTAGAGCTTGCCCAATTTGTGCACAACTCTCTTCCTTGAAAAAGGAGCTGTCTGAGATTAAAGATCAATTAGCTTCAATTAAAAGTAATACACCCACATTGCATTACTCAGAACATAATTCCCCAATATCACAAAAAAACCAGGAGTCAAGAAAAGGAGATTCATTAGGCTCAGGTAGGCCCCACAGTCACCCATTTTTGACAGATGGGCAGCCAACAGGTACACCCCCCCACTCAAACAGGTCATTAAGTTCTTTAAAATCCAGGAATACAGTGGGCTCAGGTAGAATTAGACCTGTGATGAGGAGACACACAATGTACCAAATGCAAAAAGAACAACAAGCCATCTCTATATTAAAAACTGAAGAAGTTCTTCAGAAAAACATTGAAGTGTTACCAGAAATGAGAGAAAAAACACAATGCATGCAGTATTTCATGATCCATAACCAAAAGAAAAATCTAATTCAGATGAATAACTCTGTCAACAGTGGCACAACTAAAAAAAGAGAGAGTGAAGTGAATAGCAAATCTCAACTAATATCTTATAAGGAGTCCAGGAAAAGCAATAACCTTAAAGAGAGTACCTGGAAGGCTATGACCACAAATGCTCATAGTTTGGGAAATAAAATCCCAGATCTGCAGGCCCTAATGGCTGAGGCACAATTGGACATTGTTGCTATCACAGAGACATGGTTCACAGAATCTCATGATTGGGATACAACAATACCAGGCTATAACTTGTTAAGGAAGGACAGAGAGGATAGAAAAGGGGGAGGTGTGGCTCTTTATGTCAGAAACAACATCCAAGCATCTGAGCTACAAGGAAGTTGGGGTAAGGAAGAAGCTCTATGGCTCGACCTAAAAAAAGATGACGGAGCATCCATTTATATTGGAGTGGTTTACAGGCCTCCAAACCAAAAGGAAGAGCTGGACAGAGACCTGGTTGAAGACATCCATAAGATAGGTAAGAAGGGAGAAGTGGTGATCGTGGGTGACTTTAATATGCCAGATGTAGACTGGAAAATCCCATCTGCAGAAACTAAAAATAGTAGAGCGATAGTGGATGCCATGCAAGTATCTTTGTTCAAACAAATGGTGTTGGAACCCACCAGAGAAGGAGCTATACTCGACTTAGTGCTCACTAATGCAGATAATGTCTCAGATGTCCAGGTGGGTGCCCACCTCAGCAGCAGTGATCATCAAACGGTATGGTTTAATATCACTAAAAGAATAGGGAAAAGAACCACAAAGACCCGAGTTTTACAGTTCAAAAACACAGACTTTGAGGAAATGGGGAAGTACCTGGAGGAAGAACTTAAAGGATGGGAGAACGAGAGAGATGTGGATCAGCAGTGGACCAATCTAAAAGGAGCAATCACCAAGGCAACTGCTCTATATGTTAGAAATGTAAAGAAAAGCAAAAGAAAATTGAAACCTATCTGGTTCTCAAAGGAGGTGGCTGACAAAATTAAAGCTAAAAGAACAGCATTCAAGATATATAAAAGATCCCAAAGGGAGGAACACAAAGAAGAATATCTGATTCAACTGAGGGAGACAAAGAAATTAATCAAGTTGGCAAAAAGTCAAGCGGAAGAGAGGATTGCCAAGGAGATAAAAAATGGAGACAAAACATTTTTCAGATACATCAGCGAAAAGAGAAAGATCCAAAGTGGTATAGTGAAATTGAAAGGTGGTAATGATCAATGTGTAGAGGGAGACGAAGAAATGGCAGAAATATTAAACGAATACTTCAGCTCTGTGTTCACTAAAGAAGACCCTGGAGAAGGACCATCTCTACACAACAAAAAACTGGTGGGAAGTGGAATAGATGAAAATCCTTTTACAGTAGAAAATGTGTGGGAAGAGCTAAAGAACCTGAAAGTGGACAAAGCCATGGGGCCTGATGGGATTCATCCAAGGATATTGAGGGAGCTCAGAGATGTTCTGGCGGCTCCGCTGTGCGACCTGTTCAATAGATCCCTAGAAACGGGAGTGGTGCCGAGTGATTGGAGAAGAGCGGTGGTGGTCCCGCTTCACAAGAGTGGGAACAGGGAGGAGGCTGGCAACTACAGACCGGTCAGCCTCACTTCGGTGGTGGGAAAAGTAATGGAGTCACTGCTGAAAGAGAGAATAGTGAACTATCTACAGTCCGGAGAATTGATGGACCAGAGGCAACATGGATTCACCAGGGGAAGATCCTGTCAGACAAATCTGATTTACTTTTTTGACTGGGTAACCAAGGAATTGGATCGAGGAAGAGCGCTCAATATCATATACTTGGATTTCAGCAAAGCTTTTGACACGGTTCCGCACAGGAGACTGGTGAATAAAACGAGAAGCTTGGGAGTGAGTGCCGAGGTGGTGACCTGGATTGCAAATTGGTTGACGGACAGAAGACAATGTGTGATGGTAAATGGAACCTTCTCTGAAGAGAGAGCGGTTTTAAGTGGTGTACCGCAAGGATCGGTGTTGGGACCGGTCCTGTTCAATATCTTTGTGAGCGACATTGCGGACGGGATAGAAGGCAAGGTTTGTCTTTTCGCGGATGACACTAAGATCTGCAACAGAGTGGACACGCCGGAAGGAGTGGAGAGAATGAGACGGGATCTAAGGAAACTGGAAGAGTGGTCGAAGATATGGCAGCTGAGATTCAATGCCAAGAAGTGCAAAGTCATGCATATGGGGAGTGGAAACCCGAATGAACTGTATTCGATGGGGGGGGGAAAGGCTGATGTGCACAGAGCAGGAGAGGGACCTTGGGGTGATAGTGTCTAATGATATGAAGTCTGCGAAACAATGCGACAAGGCTATAGCAAAAGCCAGAAGAATGCTGGGCTGCATAGAGAGAGGAATATCGAGTAAGAAAAGGGAAGTGATTATTCCCTTGTACAGGTCCTTGGTGAGGCCTCACCTGGAGTACTGTGCTCAGTTCTGGAGACCGTATCTACAAAAAGACAAAGACAAGATGGAAGCGGTACAGAGAAGGGCGACTAGGAAGGTGGAGGATCTTCATCGGATGACGTACGAGGAGAGATTGAAGAATCTAAATATGTACACCCTGGAGGAAAGGAGGAGCAGAGGCGATATGATACAGACTTTCAGATACTTGAAAGGTTTTAATGATCCAAAGACAACGACAAACCTTTTCCGTAGGAAAAAAATCAGCAGAACCAGGGGTCACGATTTGAAGCTCCAGGGAGGAAGATTCAGAACGAATGTTAGGAAGTATTTCTTCACGGAGAGGGTGGTGGATGCCTGGAATGCCCTTCCGGAGGATGTGGTGAAGACCAGAACTGTGAAGGACTTCAAAGGGGCGTGGGATAAACACTGTGGATCCATAAAGTCAAGAGGCCGCCAATGAAGAGTGGGTGACTCACCAGAATGATGGCTACTGCCTGGAGACAATACCCTTATTCAATAAACATACACATGCTTACTGTGACTCCAACATCGTTCTAGCTTCAACAGCAAGAGGAAATGTGGAATAAATGATCTGCACTCACAAAGGGGGGAGTAGCTGGCTTGTTACGGCGGTTACTACCCCAAACCAAATAAGCCTGTTACTTCTATTTCTATGCATATACAGCATAGTTCTCTGCTTCAACGGCAGGGGAGAAGAAAAAACTGATACTTCACGCATATCCAGCATAGCTCCCTGCTTCAACGGCAGGGGAGAAGAAAAAAGGGTTCACACTCACAAAGCGGGGAGTAGCTGGCTTGTTACGGCGGTTACTACCCCAAACCAAATGTGCCTGATACTTCACTTTCGATGCATATCCAGCATTGCTCTCTGCTTCAACAGCATGGGAGAAGAATAAACTGATACCTCAAGCATATCCAGCATAGCTCCCTGCTTCAACGGCAGGGGAGAAGATAAACAACCAATAAGGGCTGTATAACATAGTCTGAGTAGAACAAATAAGCATGGGTGTAGCTTGCTTATTGCGGCGGTTACTACCCCTACTACCCCTAACTTATCAGCTAGATATTCACTTGGATGCAGCTCCATCACTGCTTTCTACATTAATGGTGGGGGTGGAAAGGAAATAGAACCAAGAGCTAAGAGAAACAGATAAGTATGAGAGAAAAAAGTGTGTGAAGCTTGCTGGGCAGACTGGATGGGCCATTTGGTCTTTTTCTGCCGTCATTTCTATGTTTCTATGTTTCTATGTTTCTATAACAGGATAATAGCATGACGGAGGGTCATACTATTTTACATTGTAACATTAACTTATGCGTAGGAACAGTTTTACAATGAAACACAATGGAACATAGAGAATAGAGAACATAGAGAATAGAGAACATAAAGAATTGATAAGAAAACCCCAATTCTACAGCCAAAAATAGGCTGCAAATACTTCCCCCATTGACTTTAATGGAAAAAATGGAAAACAAATCAAATGAAATGGTTTTTCCCCCATGAAATGAAAGCAACAAATTTGGGTCCTGGCTAAACAAATAAGAAAGGAAACAAATGTTTTCCTTCTGCACATCCCTAGTGGATATCCTGAGGAGCTAGCTGTCTGGGTGTGTCCTGAAGACTGAGTTGTGAACCCCTTGCATAGTATGTCTTCTGCTGTGGTGGTTGTGTTGTCTATTGGTGTTTATACTATTGTTTATGGATGCTTTTAATTTGTACACTATATAGATCATTTATATAGTGGCTTAAAAATAAATAAATAAATAAAAGTAAGTAAATAGATACATGCATACACAATAAATATATACTGGAGGAAAAGTTAGAGGGTCTTTGGTGGATCAGAGACTGTAACCTAAGGTGTTGCTGCTCATAGATTCTGAGCAGGTGAATCATGCCAAATTTATTTTATTTATGCAATTTTTATATACCGTTGCACAGAAAACAAGTTTCTATCTCTATGGTTTACATGTAAAATAAAAAAATCTTCGTATAAATTAGAAGAAAGAGCAAAAAATACAATAACATTCAATATAAAACAAATATAATAACCATATAACTAAAAATTTCTACTTATTAAAAAACAGAGTAAAAGTGAAAGTGCAGGTAAAAAGAATAGAGATAAGAATTTATCTAAGAGTTTACTAAGAGTTTGAGGTAGCTAAAACAAGTTTAATAGCCTGTCAAAAATGATGGGTTATCTCCACTGATTTTGATACTTTGCCCTTCTCAGGGAGCATTGGGTTGTTCATGCCATGGTTAGTTTTGCTTTTGACCTGTCACAATACTTTACACTATTCATGCCACTGTTTGTGCCACTTTGCTCCACTCTTTGTATCTTGGACTGCTCTTCCATCTGCTGCTTTTACTGACAACCTATACATTTCATTAAACTTAGAAAGAAAACCTCAGTGTTAGAGCTCAGATAATATATTGGTATTAGTGAAAAATGAATGAACAAATGAATGAAATAAATGAATGAAATTTGGAACTCAGTCTTAAAAGAATGAATCACAAAGCCAAATAAACCAAAATGATGAACTGTACCAACATTTGTTTCTGTACGTAATCCTGTAATTGACCATGCTTTATTGAGTTCTGAATTTGAAGGGATATTAAAATCGAAAAAAACAATGCCTTTTCCCCAGCAATTATGCTTTCAATTCCAGTAAAGTTCATTCAAAAGAGATTTCTTTTTCTTGTGCACCCAGATGTAAAATAGTTACTATGCATACAGGAGGTAATTTTCAAAAATATCTATTTATTTATTTTAAACATTTTATATCCAGCCACTTCCTATACAATAGCCCAGCCTGGTTTACAATGTAACAAACATATAAACAACAATGCGAATTAGTCATGAAAAACAGTCTGATGACATAATGTTTTCAACTGCTTTCTAAAAACCTTCACATCTCATTCTTTCCTTAATACTGCTGGAAGTGTGTTCCATATTAGGGATGTGAATCGTTTTTTGACGATTTAAAACAATCGTCAGATATATTTTAAATCGTCAAAAATCATTAGAGTCGCGATACAATAACAATTCCCCCGATTTATCGTCAAAAATCATAAATCGGGGGAGGGCGGGAAAACCGGCACACCAAAACAACCCTAAAACCCACCCCGACCCTTTAAAAGAAATCCCCCACCCTCCCGAACCCCCCCAAAATGTTTTAAATTACCTGAGGTCCAGTGGGGGGGTCCCGGCGTGATCTCCCACTCTCGGGCCACGGCTGCGTTAAGAGAAATGGCGCCGGTGGCCCTTTGCCCTTACCATATGTGTTGCAGTTTGATACTGCAGGCGAAGTAGTGGACCCTTGGGCCGGCCTACCTTGAGTGATAGGGTAGGCAGGGAGGCGGAGCCAGAGGCTCGAGGTGTTCACCCGGGAACCAGGAACCCCCCAGGAGGAGCCCGTAGGGTTCTGGCTCCTTGGGACTTGGGCAATAGAGAGAGTCCAGTAACAGGGGTGAGAGCAAGGAAGTCCAAAGGTACTTGGTAGGCAGGAGACCGGATACTGAGAGGCGGAGGATAGTAACAGAGTCTCTGTGGCCAGCGGGAACAGGAGCAGGCGTAGCCTGAAACAAAGTCTGTGACGAGCAGGAGCTGGCGCACGCTGTAACCTGGAACGGGTTCCGTAGCAAGCAGGAACTGGAACAAGCTGAAGACTGAAGCAGGACCAGAGATGAGCCGAGATCAGTGGCAGGCAGCAGGCTGGGCAAACAGGAACAGGCCAAGATCAGGGCAGGCGGCAGGCAAAGCGTAGTCAGGACCAAACCAGGGTCAGAGGCAGGCAGCAGGTAAAGCATAGTCAGGAACAAACCAGGGTCAGGCAGGCAGCAGGCAACACGTAGTCAAGGCAATCCAAGGTCAGTGACAGGAACTCAGTGAAGATGATGCGCAACTCAGAACTACAAGGCAGTAGTGAACCTCGTTGCAAGGCGATGAGACAGTGTCCGGGCGCCGGTTATATCGCCCTGGGTGCATGACGTCATCCTCGCAGGCGGGGCTCGACTTCCGGGTGCTGGACGCACAAAGTGAGCGTACTCGCGCGCGAGGCCGCGGCGAAACAGGCAGGAAATGGCAGACGCCACGTGGAGCCATTGGCGTCTTGGGATCCTGGGGTTGCAGAGCGCGGCGTCTCCAGCCGCGAAGGTAGGCACTGGTCAGGCACAAGGGAGAGGAAGCGGTGCAGACCACAACAATATGACAGGGCAAAGGTAGCACCGGCGCCATTTTGGTTCCTGTGACCTGACGTCACGAGTGCAGGAGATCACTCCCGGACCCCCGCTGGACCCCCAGGGACTTTTGGCCAGTGTTACAGTTTTGGCTGCAGTGCAACCGCCTCACCACCAGGGGTCCCTCTAGTGCTGGCTTTCCGGACAGGCCCAGTCCATCTTATCTGTCCACTCTGTGCTCTGGGTGTGTCCTTATAACCCTGCCTGACAGTTGCCTCGGGGCTTCGGCATCGAGCTTACCTGGGCTCCCTGCTCTAGCCTTGCGCGGCCTTCGGGCCTTTCCTTGCCTTGCGCGGCCTTCGGGCCTTTCCTTGCCTTGCCTTGCGCGGCCTTCGGGCCTCCTTCCTCGCTGTTCTCACCTGGCCTACGGGCCTTCTGACCTGCCTGCTCTGCTTACGGTGTGTGGCCTACGGGCCTTCTGTGTGTGTGTGGCCTACGGGCCTTCTGACCTGCCCTGCTCTGCTTATGGTGTGTGGCCTACGGGCCTTCTGTCTGTGTGTGTGGAGCCTACGGGCCTTCTGACCTGCCTTGCCCCGCTTATGGTGTGTGGCCTACGGGCCTTCTGTGTGTGTGTGGCCTACGGGCCTTCTGACCTGCCCTGCTCTGCTTATGGTGTGTGGCCTACGGGCCTTCTGTCTCTGTGTGTGGAGCCTACGGGCCTTCTGACCTGCCTTGCCCCGCTTATGGTGTGTGGCCTACGGGCCTTCTGTGTGTGTGTGGCCTACGGGCCTTCTGACCTGCCTTGCCCCGCTTATGGTGTGTGGCCTACGGGCCTTCTGTGTGTGTGTGGCCTACGGGCCTTCTGACCTGCCTTGCCCTGCTTACTGTGCCCTGACCCAGCCTGAACTTAGACTCTGCTCATTGCCGCCTGCCCTGACCCAGCCTGAACTTAGACTCTGCTCATTGCCGCCTGCCCTGACCCAGCCTGAACTTAGACTCTGCTCATTGCCGCCTGCCCTGACCCAGCCTGAACTTAGACTCTGCTCCTTGCCGCCTGCTCTGACCCAGCCTGAACTAGACACTGCTTATTGCTGCCTGCCTTGACCCAGCCTGGAACCAGACACTGTTTCTAGCTTCCTGTCTCTCTCCACCTGGAGCCACCCTGCTGGGTGGTGTTCACGCCTCCTGACCGGAGCCCAAGCGTAACAGCCAGCATGGGGGGGCCTCCTGACCCCCACAAGACTTGCCAAAAGTCCAGCGGGAGCGACCTTCTGCACTCTGGCCGATTTGCCAATATTCAAAATGGCGCCGGCGCTACCTTTGCCCTCACTATGTCGACATAGTGAGGGCAAAATGGCGCCGGCGCTACCTTTGCCCTCACTATGTCAACATAGTGAGGGCAAAGGTAGCGCCGGCACCATTTTGAATATTGGCAATACGGCCCGAGTGCAGAAGGTCGCTCCCGGACCCCCGCTGGACTTTTGGCAAGTCTTGTGGGGGTCAGGAGGCCCTCCCAAGCTGCCCAAAAGTCCCTGGGGTTCCAGCGGGGGTCCGGGAGCGATCTCCTGCACTCGTGATGTCAGGTCACAGGAACCAAAATGGCGCCGGCGCTACCTTTGCCCTGTCATATGATAAGGGCAAAGGGCCACCAGCACCATTTCTCTTAACGCAGCCGTGGCCAGAGAGTGGAAGATCACGCTGGGACCCCCCCCACACACTGGACCCCAGGTAATTTAAAACATTTTGGGGGGGTTTGGGAGGGTGGAGGATTATTTTAAAGGGTCGGGGTGGGTTTTAGGGTTGTTTTGGTGTGCCGGTTTTCCTGCCCTCCCCCCTCCCCCGATAAAATGATTTTTTAACCTAAAAAACTAAGACGATCAGATCCCCCCCTCAGCCAAAATCGATCGTTAAGACGATCGATCACTGGATTCACATCCCTATTCCATATAAAAGGGGCAGAATAAGAAAAGGCTCTTTTTCTAGTAGTCTGCAAGAGATATTCCTGATTTGCAGGTAGACCATTCAATCCTGTATTCTCCAATCTCTAAGATCTCCTTGGCTCATATAGCCGTGGTTTATTGGCAGTTTTATACTTATTTTCAGAATAAAGCAGCCTGTACATGAATAATACCATCATTTTAAATTGTTACTCCTAGTTATTGGGGAGCCAGTGGAGCTCTTTAAACACTGGAGCAATATGCTTATATTTTCTTGTTCCACGTATTACCCTGGCTGCCACATTTTGCACTCTCTGCAGAAGCAGAATAACTTTCTCCGGCAAACCCATAAATAGCCCATTACAATAATCAACGTGGCTCAATATTATGGCCTTCACCACTGACCTAAAACATAGGTGGGGCAACAAATGCTTTAATGGCTTTACCATCTGAAGTTTATAAAATGCCATTCTCGCTACATTCTTTACATGATTCGCCATAGTAGGTTTAGAAACTAACAATATGCCAAAACTATGGCTCTCTGTTAAAATAGGCAATTGGAGGCCCATTTTCTTCCCACCCACAAAAATTTCATCTTATTAATAATCAATGCAAGACATCCTTCAGTTAGCCATAGACTAATATTATTCAAAGACTGATACAAACAAGCAATGGAAAACTATTCTTATCACTGATGAAAAACAACTGTAAATCATCTGCGTAGATATAGTAAAACACTCCCAATTGCTTTAATAATACCCCAATTGGTGCCAAATACAAATTAAACAACATGGATGAAAGGGCAGAGCCCTAAGAAATTCCCAATTGCAGTGATCACCATGCAGAGAAAAAATTACCTAGCTGGACTCTCTGCTTATGTCCCTTCAAAAATAACTTGAACCAACATATCGTAATCCCTCCCAGGCCAAACTGGTGCCATTGCCCTAACATTAAATCATGACTATCCAAATCAAATGCGGCAGTCAGATCCAATTGGACCAGTAATCCTGAACAATCCTTCTCCAGATGACAATACATTTCATCTAACAATGAAACCAGTAATAGTTCTGGATGATGACAAATGTCAGACTTATCCTCCTGTTTAAATTTTGAAACAATGTCACAGTGTTGGGCTGCCATGGAAGAGTAACCATCACTCTCAGTTGAAAGATAAATGATTTTACTTGTAAGATAAAAAGAAACAAATGACAGCACAAACATATGACCTATAATTATAAATCCTGACGTAATCAAACAAGACTTCAGTCACTCTGACAAAAGAGTGCGGTTAGCATCTTCAGCTATGTGAGGTCATAACATTTAAAGCATTTGACTTGCATTGATTTAGTTGCCTCAGTGATCGGTAATAGGTGAATTCCTATTGTATTGTGTTGAAACAATTTCATGCATGCTGCAGAGGTGTGCTTGGGGGGTTGAGTTGGGGCAAGGAAATAATTTACATGCATACTCTCGATTTTTGAAAGTATGCATGTATATTTTTGCTTGGGTATTTACACCTGCTCTCCAGCAGGTATAATTGTGTGTGCCTATGCTATGCTAAGATACCCATAGTTTCACTAATTTTCACATTTTATGCATCAATATCCACATTGAAAATTAGGCCTGAAGTCCATATGCACTTTATACATGTACAATCCTACAAGGGCTTTTATAAAATTATCCTCACACAGTTCTATTTCATGCCAGCTTCACTATTATATTTTCTATTTCTCTTAATTATATTAAGTGTTATAACAATCATTTCAAAAAACGTTAATTAAAATAGCTGAACATAAACTAGCAATGAAGATAAATGATCAATAAAACCAATAAAGATCTGTAAATATGACGCATTATTTCAAAGGAAAATTGTGCTCGTCTAAGGATATATTAAAAAGCAATTTTATGTCATTAACTTTACTATCCTATGAATACCCTATAATAGACAAATTGCTATCTGAATAATTAAAACATAGTCCCCTGTTTGTTATTCCCTCTTACAATATAGGGAATATTGCAATAATTTGAGCAAATTATGTCAGAGGTATATGGTATTTAGGATCATGTTTCAGTTATTTTGGAACCCTGCCTCTGTGGAAACCTTTTCTAAGTAACTGAAACCCTTCCTATTAGACTTTTCTAAAGGTCTATCATATTTGTATACCATTCGTACACACTACCCTGAGCAGAAAGCACTCAGTCTTTGTCCACAATTAAGCCAGAGCTGTTAAGATGGAAGACTTGGACCATTATCTCAAAGGACAGAAAATCAATAATAGAAAAACCTTCCAACATAGATGTCAATGCAATTGTGGAATGATCTCTATTAAAGTTTAAAATACCACAGCAAGGTAATCATTTACTGTAGCAAGGCAATATCATTGTAAATACACTACATGCATGGAAATGAGTGATCATATTATAAAGTCAAATTACACTTACCAAACAATTTTTAGAGAGAAATTTTAAAGGGGTTTAGCATGTCAAAATAGCATATACATGTGAACGAGGCATGTTCATGCATATATGCTATTTTATAAACCTCAAAAGTACATGTGTACTTTCAGTATGACATCTTCATTTTACCAGGGAAAAAAGGGTCAGTCTGGGGCATTCTGGAGTGGAGTTTATATGTACAATTTGCTATTTTGTAAGAATATACACATATATATTTCCTAACGTCTATCATTCTTACATCTGCTAATGAACTTGTGCAACTGAAATCAGACTTGTCTTTTGTCTGCAGTTTTTGTGTGGGAGTTCTAAGTGAACTAATGAATGTTCAGTGTGAAGTGCTTGAGTTTCTAATCTAAGTGAACTGGTAAAGGACTGGGTCAACTGGTGGAGGTATCCACAAACTTATAAGTCCAAGTGCAAGCGCAAGTAAGTATTTTCAGAATGGTATATGTGCAGACTTTTAACATACCTGCCTACGGATTTAATTCAGGGTTATTAGGTGGACATATTATAGATTTTTCATGTCCAAAATATATGCACATATATTTATTAGGGATGTGAATCGGAACCGGAATCGGTTCCGATTCCGGTTCCGATTGACATCGTGAATTTTCCTTCCTGCGGTCCGATCGGGTTTTTTTTTATCGGCCCATGCTATTTTTAAAGATGGCGCTGGCCATCCAGTGCTCCTACCATGTGACAGGATCCGGCCAATGGCACGGATACCCTGTCACATGGTAAGGGCAAAGGGCCATTGGCGCCATTTTTATTAGTGGCAGCTAACGGCCCGAGAGCGGGAGATCGCTCCCGGGACACCCACTGGACCACCAGGTAATTTTAAAACATTTTGGTGGGGGAACCTAAGGGAGCAGATTTAAAGGGTTGGGGTGGGTTTAGGGCTTGTTTATGTGTGCCGTTTTTCCCGCCCGCCCCCAAAACGATAAGAGAACCCCATGAACAATTTCGTGGGGTTTTCCTATTGGTTTCGGGGAGCCTCTGATTTTTGACGACTTTGAAAATATCGTACAATATTTTCAATTGTCAGAAATACGATTCACATCCCTAATATTTATAAAATAAATAAAGTAAATGACATTGGAAATACATGCATTTAAAACAAATGAGTGTACTTTCAGAGCAGAAATGTGCAGTACTGCATGAATTGTGCAGTACCCACCACAAAATTTGTAAAATGCTTGCATAAATCTTTGCACATCTGGTTACAAGCACATATTGGGGCGGATTTTCAAAGGGTTACGCACGTTTATTAAGCATGTAACCCTGAAAACCTGCTCCTGCGCGCGCCGAGCCTATTTTGCAAAGGCTCGGCGATGCGAGCAAGACCTGGGACGTGAGTATGTCCCGGGGCTTGAAAAAAGGGGTGGGGAGGGGGAGGTCCGGGCTGGGGTGGGGGCGTGGCCAGAGGCCTCCGAAGGTCTGATAGGCTGGGGAATCGCGCACTGGCACTCAGCCGGCATGTGCAGCCTATGCCTGCCCAGAAGCAGGCACAACTTAAATAATAAAGATAGGGGGGGATTTAGGTATGGCTGGGGGGTGGGTTAGATATGGGAAGGGAGGGAAAGGTGCAGGGGGGCGAAAGGAAGGTTCCCTCCAAGGCCGCTCCGATTTTGGAGCGGCCTTGGAAGGAACGGGGAAAGCTATCAGAGATCCCCTAAGGCTTGGCGCGTGCAGGGTGCATAAGTGTGCACCCCCTTGCGCACGCCGATCCCAGCTTTTATAACATGAGCGCGGCTGCGCGTGCATGTTATAAAATCAGGCATAGATTTGTGCTCACGGGGTTGCGCGCACAAATCTACGCCCGTGAGTAGGTTAGAAAATCTGGCCCATTGTGTATTGCAGTTTTGAAAGTTGGCTCCATATCAGTTAGAAATGTCCTTTTGCTTGAAACAAATAGGAAATTTTGAATATCACATTTTGATTCATGTTTTGTTTTGTTTTTTTAAATGAAATATATATAAATTCTTTTGTTTTTTTTTTCCTTTTTAAAATATGGCAGCCTCCCCTCTGGCCCTACCTCCCAACCATTTACCCCATCCATGGGTCTAAGGGCCAGAAGCAACTCCCAGACGTCACACTGCTACTCTGCCAGGTGTCCATCTCAAAATGGTGGCATGATTTTGTTGTACGGAGACAAGAAGGGACAGAGATACCTTCATACAATAAAACGGTGCTAACTTCAGGGCTGGCCAGTTCCATTTTGAGATGGAAACCCTACATTGCAGGAGTAACTGCGGATTTCTCCTGCTCCTTAGACCTGTTGATGGAGTAAGTGGTTGTTAGGATCCAAAATGAAAAAACAGAACAAAAAGAAAAAATGTTCAGTGTATAACCCTAATATCAATATAGTGGTCAATTTTCAAAGTAACATAGCTATGTTAAAATGAAGTAACAGACCTAGAATGAATTGTATGAAAATTAAAATCTTCAGCCTAACAAATTTTGCATGATCTTTCATAGCAGCTGTACAGTGAAGATGTATTCCAAGGGACATGTTTAGGTCAGGGGAGAAAAACTGCAAGCAATCTTGACATTTCCAGAAGTGAATGTGTTTTACCCCATAAAGCTGCCTGCTAGGGATATGCTTTCATTTGAAATAGATGGGTATAATATAATGAATACGATCATTTTTGTTTAATTTGTGGATCCTTGAAATGAATGGAGGATGCCCACAAATTTAAATAAACATTTTAATTTAATTTGTTTAACTTTCAAATTCAATTCTTTGGCACATTGAAAACTGCTGCACAGAAAGCTGCAGTGAGACTGGCAACCAATCATTGCCTGTGTGAGGTAGCAGCCAGGCTGAAACTGAGGTAGGAGAGGTAGGCAAGTAGACAGGACCAATCAAGATGAAGCATTTTTTTAACTGTCTTATAGCTGGTATCTGGATCAAGTGATGCTGATATCCTTCCATTGAAAGGTCTGAACATGGGCAAAGAAACTTCATTTTTCTCTGTTGTATTTTGCAGAGAAAGCTTGTCTCTTCAGAAACTCTCTATCAAAGCTGTTGTGTTAGGAGGTGGACTCTTGGCCTAGTGCAGGATTGGTAGGCTCCCTGGTCGGACCCAGAGAGCACCTGCCACCAGGAGGCGGAGCACAAGAGGAGACATAGGCTAGCAGGAGGTTCGCTACTAGCAACCCAGGGTTCCTTTGGGTTGAGCCCTCGGGTTCCCGGGCCGCCTGGACTTACGAGGACCTCGCAGAGTCTCCCTGAGAGAATGTTCAGAGGTGTACCCACGAAAATCAAGGGTGGCGGTTGATATTCAGGCCAGAAGTCTGGCATGCTTGAGATGGCCAAAAGAGAGTCTCTGAATGTATGGCAAGGATCAAGGCCAGAGTCAAGGAAGCGTGGTCAGCCAGTGCAAGAGTCAGAGCCAGTAATCAGTCTGTGGATACTGAGGCAAAGCAGGGGGCAAATACCAGTAGTCAGTCCGAGGGTAGTCAGCCAAAGCAGAGATCAGGTTCCAGGAGACAATCAGACGTGGTCGTGTTCAGGCAGAGGTCAGTTCCAGGCAGCATGCAGATGTGGTCAGTAAACAGGCAGAGGTCAGAGGCAGGATGTGATCAATGTAGTCAAGAGCAGGCCGAGGTCAGTACCGAGAAGACAGTCCAAAAGGTACTACCTGGGGAGATGAGGAGACAGAAGGATGCTTGAAGAGAGGGACGCTGGAACAGGAGGATGCTGGAACAGAAAGACTCTGGGACAGGAGGAAGCTGGAACAGAAGGACGCTGGAACAGAAGGAACAAGACTGGAACACAGACTGGAATGCATAGGCAAACTAGAAATCACTATGTAATCAACCTGATTGCCAAGGTAAGAAAGTGACGGTGGGAACTTCCATTTATGCTGAGATTAATCAGAGTGCGCCGTGGAGCTGGGATCCGCCCCTGGCCCTTTAAGAGGCTGGGCGGTCCATGCGCATGCACGTAGGGGTGGGGCCGATGCCACAGAGGACACAGAGCCCCGCCATGAGGCCTGGCTGGATGAGGAAGGCCCAACGACCACCACTGTGAGACGCTGAGGCCTAGCTGGTTTCGCGGCTGCTACTGGGGAGGCTGATCCGGGATCCGCAGAGTTCTTAGAGATGTGAGCAGGCCCGGGAGCGGGCCAAGCACAGAGATGCACAACAGTATCCCCCCTTCTAGGCCTCCCCCTCCTTGGAGGAGGCTTGTCAGGATGTGATCTGTGAAAGACCTTTAGGAGGTCTTTCTCAAGAATATTTTGGGAAGGCTCCCAGGAGTTCTCCTCGACCCCATACCCCTCCCAGGAGAGAAGGTACTCCCAATGACATCTATGTATGTTGAGGACCTCTCTTACCTGGAGGGTATGATCTGGCTCAGCGGACACTTGTGGAAGAGGAGGATCTTTGCGGGAATGCCAGGAGAGGACAAATGGCTTTAGCAGCGAAATGTGGAAGGTATTGTGGATACCCAGGGATCGTGGCAGTTGTAGCTGGTAGGTAACTGCTCCTACTCTCCAGAGGATGGGAAAAGATTCAATATATTTTGGTGCCAGACGATGTGAGGGGAGTCGTAGTCTAATGTGCTTGGTACTTAGCCATACCTTTTGACAGGGTCGGAAAAGTGGAGCTGACCGCCTATGAGCATCAGCGATCTTTTTCGATCGTTCTGCGGCTTAATAATAATAAGAACATAATAAATTGCCATGCTGGGTCAGACCAAGGGTCCATCAAGTCCAGCATCCTGTTTCCAACAGAGGCCAAACTAGGCTACAAGAACCTGGCAATTATCCAAACACTAAGAAGATCCCATGCTACTGATGCAATTAATAGCAGTGGCTATTCCCTAAGTAAACTTGATTAATAGCCGTTAATGGACTTCTCCTCCAAGAACTTATCCAAACCTTTTATGAACCCAGCTACACTAACTGCACTAACCATATCCTCTGGCAACAAATTCCACAGCTTTATTGTGCGTTGAGTGAAAAAGAATTTTCTCCGATTAGTCTTAAATGTGCTACTTGCTAACTTCATGGAATGCCCCCTAGTCCTTCTATTATTCGAAAGTGTAAATGACCGAGTCATATCTACTCATTCAAGACATCTCATGATCTTAAAGACCTCTATCATATCCCACCTCAGCCTCTATTATATCCCCCCTCAGACATTGATAAGACAGGCTAAGAGAGAATTTGAAAAGAAGTTGGCTGTAGAGGCAAAAACTCACAGTAAAAACTTTTTAAAATATATCCGAAGCAGAAAGCCTGTGAGGGAGTCAGTTGGACCGTTAGATTATCGAGGGGTTAAAGGGGCACTTGGAGAAGATAAGGTCATCGCAGAAAGATTAAATGATTTCGTTGCTTTGGTGTTTACTGAAGAGGATGTTGGGGAGGTACCTGTAATGGAGAAGATTTTCATGGGTAATGATTCAGATGGACTGAATCAAATCACGGTGAACCTAGAAGATGTGGTAGGCCTGATTGACAAACTGAAGAGTAGTAAATCACCTGGACCAGATGGTATACACCCCAGAGCTCTGAAGGAACTAAAAAATGAAATTTCAGACCTATTAATAAAAATTTGTAACCTATCATTAAAATCATCCATTGTACCTGAAGACTGGAGGATAGCAAATGTAACCCCAATATTTAAAAAGGGCTCCAGGGGCAATCCGGGAAACTACAGACCGGTTAGCCTGACTTCAGTGCCAGGAAAAATAGTGGAAAGTGTTCTAAACATCAAAATCACAGAACACATAGAAAGACATGGTTTAATGGAACAAAGTCAGCATGGCTTTACCCAGGGCAAGTCTTGCCTCACAAATCTGCTTCACTTTTTTGAAGGAGTTAATAAACATGTGGATAAAGGTGAACCGGTAGATGTAGTATACTTGAATTTTCAGAAGGCGTTTGACAAAGTTCCTCATGAGAGGCTTGTAGGAAAAGTAAAAAGTCATAGGATAGGTGGCAATGTCCTTACGTGGATTGTAAACTGGCTAAAAGACAGGAAACTGTACGGATGTGCAGCCAAAATGTTTTCGTTGCATTCGTGATACGTATTCATGGGGGGGTCAATTCCATTTCATGCGGAAGTATGGAGAATTCCATAAGTTGTCGATCTGTCAATAAGTTACTACAGCGAGTTAAATTCCTGTCCCAGCTAAAATTAAAATTAACTACAACCCTCAACATCCTGACCCCCCCAAGACTTACCAAAACTCCCTGGTGGTCCAGCAGGGGGTCCGGGAACTCACTCACACCCTCGGTGCTGGTTTTTCATCATGGCACCGATAGCCTTTGTCACAGGGGCTACCGGTGCCATTGGTCAGCCCCTGTCAAATGGTCACCAGTGCCATCTTGTGCTCCTACCATGTGACAGGGGCTGACCAATGACACCGGTAGCCCCTGTGACATAGTATGGGCAAAGGCTATCGGTGCCATTTTGAGTCCTGGCATCGGACGGCAGGTCGCTCTGGGACCCCCGTTGGACCCACAGGGACTTTTAGCCAGCTTGGGGGGGCCTCCTGACCCCCACAAGACTTGCCAAAAGTCCAGCGGGGGTCCAGGAGTGACCTCGTGCACGCCGGCCGTCAGATGCCAATACTCAAAATGTCACACATAGTGAGGGCAAAGGCGATCGGCGCCATTTTGAGACGCAAAGGCAAAGGGCAAAGGCGATTGCATCTCAAAATGGTGCCGATCGCTGCTGGACCACCAGGGAGTTTTGGTAAGTCTTAGGGGGGTCAGGAGGGTGGGGGGTTTAAATTTTTATTTAGGAGGCCGAATAAAACAGAAATCTGTTTAATATGTGGGGAGTCGCGATGCGTTTCGCCTCCCCACGTATTTAACAGATAGGACAAAATAAGTTGCGGATTACAAATACATGGAAACCGGATGCACACCTCTAGGAAACAGAGAGTAGAATTAAATGGACAATTTTCTCAGTGGAAGGGAGTAGACAGGGGAGTGCCTTAGGGATCTGTATTGGGACCCTTACTTTTCAATATATTTATAAATGATCTGGAAAGAAATACGACGAGTGAGATAATCAGATTTGCAGATGACACAAAAGTGTTCAGAGTAGTTAAATCACAAGCAGATTCTGATAAATTGCAGGAAGACCTTGTGAGACTGGAAAATTGGGCATCAAAATGGCAGATGAAATTTAATGTGGATAAGTGCAAGGTGATGCATATAGGGAAAAATAACCCATGCTATAATTAGACAATGTTGGATTCCATATCAGGTGCTACAACCCAAGAAAGAGATCTAGGCGTCATAGTGGATAAGACATTGAAATAGTCGGTTCAGTGTGCTGTGGCAGTCAAAACAGCAAACAGAATGTTGGGAATTATTAGAAAGGGAATGGTGAATAAAACGGAAAATGTCATAATGCCTCTGTATCTCTCCATGGTGAGACCGCACCTTGAATACTGTGTACAATTCTGGTCGCCGCATCTCAAAAAAGATATAATTGCGATGGAGAAGGTACAGAGAAGGGCTACCAAAATGATAAGGGGAATGGAACAGCTCCCCTATGAGGAAAGACTAAAGAGGTTAGGACTTTTCAGCTTGGAGAAGAGACGACTGAGGGGGGATATGATAGAGGTGGCTAAAATCATGAGAGGTCTAGAATGGGTAGATGTGAATCGGTTATTTACTCTTTCGGATAGTAGAAAAACTAGGTGGCATTCCATGAAGTTAGCATGGGGCACATTTAAAACTAATCGGAGAAAGTTCTTTTTTACTCAACGCACAATTAAACTCTGGAATTTGTTGCCAGAGGATGTGGTTAGTGCAGTTAGTATAGCGGTGTTTAAAAAAGGATTGGATAAGTTCTTGGAGGAGAAGTCCATTATCTGCTATTAAGTTCACTTAGAGAATAGCCACTGCATTTAGCAATGGTAACATGGAATAGACGTAGTTTTGGGGTACTTGCCAGGTTCTTATGGCCTGGATTGGCCACTGTTGGAAACAGGATGCTGGGCTTGATGGACCCTTGGTCTGACCCAGTATGGCATTTTCTTATCTTCTTATGTTCTTAGCCTCTCTTCTCCAAGCTGAACAGCCTTTCCTCATAGGGGAGCTGTTCCATCCCCTTTATCATTTTGGTTGCCCTTCTCTGTACCTTCTCCATCGCAACTATATCTTTTTTGAGATGTGGCGATCAGAATTGTACACAGTATTCAAGGTGTGGTCTCACCATGGAGTTATATAGAGGCATTATGACATTTTCCGTTTTATTAACCATTCCCTTCTTAATAATTCCTAACATTCTGTCTGCTTTTTTGACTGTTGCAGCACACTGAGCCGACAAATTGAAAGTTTTATCCACTATGATGCCTAGATCTTTTTTCATGGGTGGTATCTCCTAATATGGAACCTAACATCGTGTAACTACAGCAAGGGTTATTTTTCCCTATATGCAACACCTTGCACTTGCTCACATTAAATTTCATTTGCCATTTGGATACTCAATCTTCCAGTCTCGCAAGGTCCTCCTGTAATGTATCACAGTCTGCTTATGATTTCACTATTCTGAATAATTTTGTATCATCCACAAATTTGATAACCTCACTCGATGTATTCCTTTCCAGATCATTTATATAAGAACATAACAACATAAGAACATAAGAAAATGCCATACTGGGTCAGACCAAGGGTCCATCAAGCCCAGCATCCTGTTTCCAACGGTGGCCAATCCAGGCCATAAGAACCTGGCAATTACCCAAAAACTAAGTCTATTCCATGTTACCATTGCTAATGGCAGTGGCTATTCTCTAAGGGGGTAATTTTCAAAAGGAGTTACATGCGTAAATGTAGCTACTATTGTAGCAATTTTCAAAAGCCATTTACTCAAGTAAAGTGCACTTATGTGAGTAAATCCTATAGACAAGTCAATGGCATATATTGTAGCAATTTTCAAAAATCCACTTACTTGAGTAAAGTGAATTTACTCCAGTAAACCTGGTTTTTACTCGAGTAAATGCTTTTTAAAATCAGGCCCTAAGTGAACTTAATAGCGGGTAATGGTCTTCTCCTTCAAGAACTTATCCAATCCTTTTTTAAACACAGCTATACTAACTGCACTAACCACATCCTCTGGCAACAAATTCCAGAGTTTAATTGTGCGTTGAGTAAAAAAGAACTTTCTCCGATTAGTTTTAAATGTGCCCCATGCTAACTTCATGGAGTGCCCCCTAGTCTTTCTACTATCTGAAAGAGTAAATAACCGATTCACATCTACCCGTTCTAGACCTCTCATGATTTTAGACACCTCTATCATATCCCCCCTCAGTTGTCTCTTCTCCAAGCTGAAAATTCCTAACCTCTTTAGTCTTTCCTCATAGGGGAGCTGTTCCATTTCCCTTATCATTTTGGTAGCCCTTCTCTGTACCTTCTCCATCGCAATTATATCTTTTTTTAGATGCGGCGACCAGAATTGTACACAGTATTCAAGGTGCGGTCTCACCATGGAGCGATACAGAGGTATTATGACATTTTCCGTTTTATTCACCATTCCCTTTCTAATAATTCCCAACATTCTGTTTGCTTTTTTGACTGCCGCAGCACACTGTACCGATGATTTCAATGTGTTATCCACTATGACATCTAGATCTCTTTCTTGGGTTGTAGCACCTAATATGGAACCCAACATTGTGTAATTATAGCATGGGTTATTTTTCCCTATATGCATCACCTTGCACTTATCCACATTAAATTTCATCTGCCATTTGGATGCCCAATTTTCCAGTCTCACAAGGTCTTCCTGCAATTTATCACAATCTGCTTGTGATTTAACTACTCTGAACAATTTTGTGTCATCTGCAAATTTGATTATCTCACTCGTCGTATTTCTTTCCAGATCATTTATAAATATATTGAAAAGTAAGGGTCCCAATACAGATCCCTGAGGCACTCCACTGTCCACTCCCTTCCACTGAGAAAATTACCCATTTAATCCTACTCTCTGTTTCCTGTCTTTTAGCTAGTCTGCAATCCACGAAAGGACATCGCCACCTATCCCATGACTTTTTACTTTTCCTAGAAGCCTCTCATGAGGAACTTTGTCAAACGCCTTCTGAAAATCCAAGTATACTACATCTACCGGTTCACCTTTATCCACATGTTTATTAACCCCTTCAAAAAAGTGAAGCAGATTTGTTAGGCAAGACTTCCCTTGGGTAAATCCATGTTGACTGTGTTCCATTAAATCATGTCTTTCTATATGCTCTACGATTTTGATCTTGAGAATAGTTTCCACTATTTTTCCCGGCACTGAAGTTAGGCTCACTGGTGTATAGTTACCCGGATCACCCCTGGAGCCTTTTTTAAATATTGGGGTTACATTGGCCACCCTCCAGTCTTCAGGTACAATGGATGATTTTAATGATAGGTTACAAATTTTAACTAATAGATCAGAAATTTCATTTTTGAGTTCCTTCAGTACCCTATGATGCATACTATCTGGTCCAGGTGATTTTCTACTCTTTAGCTTGTCAATCTGGCCTACTACATCTTCCAGGTTCATAGTTATTTCATTCAGTTCGTCTGACTCATCACCCCTGAAAACCATCTCCGAAACTGGTATCTCCCCAATATCCTCATTAGTAAACACGGAAGGAAAGATTTAATTTATTCTTTCTGCAATGGCCTTATCTTCCCTAAGAGCCCCTTTAACCCCTCGGTCATCTAATGGTCCAACCGACTCCCTCATTGGTTTCTTGCTTTGGATATATTTTAAAAAGTTTTTATTATTTTGCCTCTATGGCCAACTTCCTTTCAAATTTTCTCTTTGCCTGTCTTATCAATGTTTTACAACTTAACTTGACAATGCTTATGTTTTATCCTATTTTCTTCAGATGGATCCTTCTTCCAATTTTTGAAGGATTTTTTTTGGCTAAAATAGCCTTTTTCACCTCACCTTTTAACCATGATGGTAATCGTTTTGCCTTCCTTCCACCTTTCTTAATGTGTGGAATACATATGGACTGCACCTCTAGAATTGTATTTTTAAACAATGTCCAAGCCTGTTGAACACTTTTAACCTCTGCAGCTGTACCTTTCATTTTTTCTATTTTCCTCATTTTATCAAAGTTTTCCTTTTGAAAGTTTAGTGTTAGAGCTGCAGATTTACTTATTGTCCCCCTTCCAGTTAGTTTAAATTTGATCATGTTATGATCACTGTTGCCAAGTGATCATAACATGATCACTTGGCAACATATCTCTTAATCTATGAAACAAGATATCTGCTTGAATTTTAAATTCTGATTTTTCACTACACAATCTCCGTAATCTAAGAAATTGTCCCACTGGCAGATTATTTCGAAGATGTGTTGGATGAACACTCGTGTAGTGAAAGATTTGGTAAAACAATTAAAAAAAGTTCATATTACTGGTGGTATCACTATTGGAGAAGCTTTTGCAAAAGAAAAAATATAACAAAAATAATACACTAATATTGACCAATGATTAAACATGAGGTGGAGTGTGAAAGTGAAACCATGCTATACGATGAAACCTATTATGATGGTCAATGAAGTCTAGTAATTACACATGTTTCAAGGTTCTTGGTGAAGGATATAATTATTTGGACACTTTGGTACTCTTTGTGATTTTGGTATTATTCACCATTGGTCTTATCCAAAGTAAAGAATAATTTCATATCTGTGGTTGTAGTGTTGTTTCAAATTAACAGTGTAACAGCAGCTAAAAGGATTAAAAAAATGGAATGTTTCTAATGTTGGACAAAAGCACTGTTGAAGCAAAAGACAAGTAAAATTCAGAATTCACAGCATGAGAGAAAGATTCAAATGCAAGCTGTAGCAGTCTGGGAATACTATAAGAAGACTATAGAGCAGTGATTTGCTGATTAGAAAAATGCTTCCCTCTGATATGTTCCCTTGCTTTCTCAGTCTGGTTTCCTTGACCATAGATCCTAGACCTTCTCTTACCTCACACATTAGGCATAGGCGGCATCAGGACTGGTTGCTATGGAAATTCCCACATGACCTGCCCAGCCTCAGGCTCTATCTTTCCAATGCAACCAATGCTTTTCAATGGGAAACATAAATGAATGAAACAAATTACATATATTTCATTTGTGGGACTTGCTCATTCATTTTCAGGGCAAATGAATCAAAGAAATACAACATATTCATTGCAGATTGGCAATTCATTATAAACGAATACACTTCCCTAATGATTACTAGTGTACAGGGTAAGAGCTATTCAGAGCTTTTATATAAATAAATAAAGTTGTAAGTTGCTTGAAACTGTATTAGGTCATGTATCTAAGAAATGTAATGAATAAAAAAATGCAAGATAGCAATATGTAAGTAAAATTTGTAAGGTGCAGTTTCATATGCAAAGTTGTAGCAGCAAAGGGCCCTGTAAACCATCCACCTAGTTATGCATTGCTACAGAAACAGTTATTAATCTGCATGGCATTCATTGCTCCCATCCAAAAATAAGCAGAGTGTTTCTGAGACAGCTACCACTATAATAAATGAGGTAGTGGCAGAACCCTTAAGTAAACAGCATCCTGGAGCACTATTAACACACTTCCCTATTATAGAACAGATGGCTGAGAAAGAGAAAGTAGCAACTGGGATTACCTGTAGTGGTTTAAAGAGGATGGTAATGCATGCCAAAATATATCAGCAGATGGTGTCTTTTCTTTTTAAATCCAAAACAAATTCCAGGAGGCTGAAGACTAGGCTAAAGAGGTGGAGGTGGAGAAAGAAGGAATCAGAGGAAATGTAAGGGTTTTATTCCATCGCAGGAACCTATATACTAAGCTTAAAGCACTGGTACCACACCTCGAGTGTGCTTTTAATGCGTTCATTCTTTAATTAGTGTATTAATAAGTTAGTACACAAAAATTGTTGCTATTTAGACACATAGGAGTTAGCTAATCCCCATGCAAATAAGAATTACCATGTATATGAAAATGTAACTTCTTTGTTCTGAAGCATATTAAGGTGCTCTTCCGTGCCTGTTTTTATAGCGATCCATACTGAGCCAGTTAAGTTAACAAGTTAGCATACCTGGCTAATTTAAACTGACTCTTCAACAGCAGTCATGCCACTTTATGTGCTTATGAGAACCCATTAGGTAAGTTTATCCTGCAGTATGACCAAAGTTAGCTGGATGATGTTGAATATCAGTCATCTGGCTAAATGAACCCTGCAACAGAATGCCCCTGAAATGTTTCCAGTTTATCTGAGTAAATTATATCCCCCTAAAAACTTACCCAAATAAGATAAGTCAGAGGTGTTCAGAGCAGCAGGATTTCATAATTCAGCAGTTAAGTGGTGTACCGCAAGGATCTGTGTTGGGACCGGTCCTGTTCAATATCTTTGTGAGCGACATTGCGGACGGGATAGAAGGTAAGGTTTGTCTTTTTGCGGATGACACGAAGATCTGCAACAGAGTGGACATGCCGGAAGGAGTGGAGAGAATGAGACGGGATCTAAGGAAACTGGAAGAGTGGTCGAAGATATGGCAGCTGAGATTCAATGCCAAGAAGTGCAAAGTCATGCATATGGGGAGTGGAAATCCGAATGAACTGTATTCGATGGGGGGGGGAAAGGCTGATGTGCACGGAGCAGGAGAGGGACCTTGGGGTGATAGTGTCTAATGATATGAAGTCTGCGAAACAATGCGACAAGGCGATAGCAAAAGCCAGAAGAATGCTGGGCTGCATAGAGAGAGGAATATCGAGTAAGAAAAGGGAAGTGATTATTCCCTTGTACAGGTCCTTGGTGAGGCCTCACCTGGAGTACTGTGTTCAGTTCTGGAGACCGTATCTACAAAAAGACAAAGACAAGATGGAAGCGGTACAGAGAAGGGCGACCAGGAAGGTGGAGGATCTTCATCGGATGACGTACGAGGAGAGATTGAAGAATCTAAATATGTACACCCTGGAGGAAAGGAGGAGCAGAGGTGATATGATACAGACTTTCAGATACTTGAAAGGTTTTAATGATCCAAAGGCAACGACAAACCTTTACCATAAGAAAAAAATCAGCAGAACCAGGGGTCACGATTTGAAGCTCCAGGGAGGAAGATTCAGAACCAATGTCAGGAAGTATTTCTTCACGGAGAGGGTGGTGGATGCCTGGAATGCCCTTCCGGAGGAAGTGGTGAAGACCAAAACTGTGAAGGACTTCAAAGGGGCGAGGGATAAACACTGTGGATCCATAAAGTCAAGAGGCCGCCAATGAAGAGTAGGTGACTCGCCAGAATGATGGCTACTGCCTGGAGACAATACCCTTATTCAATAAACATACACATGGTTACTGTGACTCCAACATCACTCTAAGCTTCAACAGCAAGAGGAAATGCGGAAAAAAGGATTTGCACTCACAAAGACGGGAGTAGCTGGCTTGTTACGGCGGTTACTACCCCAAACCAAATAACCAAATTACTACCTCCACCTTCCTCTATTCCTGATGCCTTTCAACTAGCTTGATCACTCCATTCTTATACTTCACTTTCAATGCATATCCAGCATAGTTCTCTGCTTCAACGGCAGGGGAGAAGAAAAACTGTTACTTCACACATCCAGCAGAGCTCTCTGCTTCAACGGCAGGGGAGAAGAAAAAAGGGTTCGCACTCACAAAGCGGGGAGTAGCTGGCTTGTTACGGTGGTTACTACCCCAAACCAAATGTACCTGATACTTTACTCTCGACGCATATCCAGCATGGCTCTCTGCTTCAACGGAATGGGAGAAAGACTGATACATCACGAATTTCCAGCATAGCTCTCTACTTCAACGGCAGGGGAAAAGAAAAACTGATACTTCACGCATATCCAGCATAACTTCAACGGCAGGGGAGAAGAAAAAAGGACTCACACTCACAAAGCGGGGAGTAGCTGGCTTGTTACGGCGGTTACTACCCCAAACCAAATGTGCCTGATACTTCACTTTCGATGCATATCCAGCATAGCTCTCTGCTTCAACGGCAGGGGAGAAGAAAAAAACTGATACTTCACGCATATCCAGCATGGCTCCCTGCTTCAACGGCAGGGGAGAAGATAAACAACCAATAGGGGCTGTATAACATAGTCTGGGTAAAAACGGGTGAGCACGGGTGTGGTTTGCTTGTTGCGGCGGTTACTACCCCTACTACCTCTAACTAATCAAGCTAGATATTTCACTTGGATGCAGCTCCATCACCGCTCTCTGCATTGATGGTGGGGGTGGAAGGGAAATAGAACCAAGAGCTAAGAGAAACAGATAAGTATGAGAGAAAAAATGAGTGAGGCTTGCTGGGCAGACTGGATGGGCCATTTGGTCTTCTTCTGCCATCATTTCTATGTTTCTATGTTTCTATGAAGTCTTGACAAAGTGAATGAGGGACTGAATAATATGTACTTTGCAATAACGTATTAATGGGAAAAGGTACATTGCTTTCATTTCCTCCCTCCCTGAGGATTAAATGGCTGGCTTGGCAGTCCCCTTCCCAACCCCATCCATTGAGAGAATTAAAATATTCAGTACTGGCCCGGTCTCTCCCCTCCCCATCAATACACCCCCCCCCCTCCTCCCAGGTACAGGAAGGAATCTCAAAATATGATCACTTTCAGGCTCCCCCCCGATGTCCCCCAACCCAACCCTTCCCCTCCCATTCTCCTGGTACCTTCTAAATTGTTTATTATTCAACTTAGATCACATTAGTGTCCTACCACTACCTGGGCCCTCCACGTCTGCCTTCATTAAACAGTTTTGATGGAAGCGTACACTTTTGCCATTGCTGCTTAGCGACACCAGAAGCAGTGGACGCGATAGGGGTGTGCATTCGTTTTGAACGCATATGTAAAACGCAACGTAATTTTTTTTTTAACTTAAAAAAGTGATGAGGTGAAAACGATCGGATTTCCAACTTATTCAACATAGCTATGTTGAATAAGTTGACGCGGGGAACGCGCGGGGAACGCGCGGGGAATCACGTGATGCGGACGTCACGTGATTCCCCGCGCGTTCGCTCCGGGACCCTCGTTGGACACAACCGGAACTTTTGGCCAGCTTGGGGGGGCCTCCTGTTCCGGTTGTGTCCAACGAGGGTCCCGGAGCGAATGCGCGGGGAATCACGTGACGTCCGCGTCACTCCGACTTGACGCCGATGTCACGTGCTCCTCGCAAAGGAATACAGAAATGGCGTCCTGACTCCCCGCTCGACCACCAGGGAGTTTTGGTAAGTCTTGGGGGGGGATTAAGGAGGGTGAGGAGTTTAAATTTTTATTTAGGGAATCGGTGCACGTATGGACATAGACTCAACTTATAGAATTCTACATATGTCCATATTGACCGAAATTGATCCCCCCTTTCGACTTATGGACTTATGAACATAAACTTTTTGTCTGCACATCCCTAGGACGCGAATAGTAATAGGACACTATCACAATCCAGCTGAAGAATAAATAATTTGGAAGGTACCAGGAGAATGGGAACGTAAGGGTCAGGGTGAAGACAAGGGGAGGCCCTGAAAGTGATCATATTCTGAAATTTCTTCCATGACCCAGGAGTGGGTGGGTGAGAGACTGGGCTGGAACTGATTTTTTTTTACTTCTCTCGATGGAGGGGGCTGGGGGTTGCAGGCCCAGCCATTTAATCCTTGGGTGGGAGTGAGGAGAGAGTGTTTGACCTAGCAGGTTTGCAATCTATTTTTTTTAAGTCTCATTTCACCGATTAACTATGGGCTAGATTTTAAGAATTATGCGTGGGCGTAGATTTGTGCGCGCAACCCGGCATGCACAAATCTATGCCCAATTTTATAACATGAGTGCGCTGCCACGCGCATGTAATAAAATCCGGGGTCGGCGCACCCAAGGGGCTTTCCCCGTTCCCTCCGCCCCCCCCACTTCCTCTCCCTTCCCCTATCTAAACTGCCCCCCAGCCCTACCTAAATCCCCCCCTACCTTTATTTTTTAATTTACGCCTGCCTCCGGGTAGGCATAGGTTGTGCGCGCTGGCCAACTGCTAGCGCGCGATCCCACGGCATGGTCACTGTGCCGGAGGCCTCAATCCCGCCCCTACCCCGCCCCACCCCACGCTCTCCCCGCCCCTTTTTTCAAACCCTGGGACATATGCGCGTCCCGGGGCTTGTGCGCGTCGCCAGGCCTATGCAAAATATTATATATATTATATATATTACGTGCGTAACCCTTTTAAAATCCGCCCCTATATTTCTTTTGAATATAGCCAGTTATGCCTGTTGCGACCATCGCTGCCCGACGTCTCCACTCCGCCCTCCTCACCTCCTCGGCGACTTCCTCTTGCTCAAGTGGAAGGTTGGCTGCCGTGGCGTCTTCTGCCATCTTCCTCCAGTGTACCCAGAGTGGCAATCCGCTATGATTCACAGGAGTCTAGGGGCGGGCGCGCGGCGTGGCCCCGACTGATGTACCAGCAGTGGCGCGAACCTCAGGGGCGTCCCCCTGAGATTATGTCATCAGTACCGGATATATAAGGTCTTTGAAATCGCATAGAGATGTGCTTCGTTTTTTTCTACCGGGTCGTTTTTTGGATACTTCGTGGTAAAATTCGGGTTTTCTTGTTTAGTTTTTTTGAAAAACGAAATGAGGAAACCCGAAACCAGCCCAAACAACGAAGCGGGAAAACGAAGCTAAAAAAAACTCACCCCAAGCATTTAAATTCATTTTAATACATTACATACAACCCCCCCCCCACCATCCCGATCCCTCCCCAAGACTTACTAACATCCCTGGGGGTCCAGCGTGGTCCCGGGTTCCATTTGTCCCTCCGTGCCCGGTGTGCCACTGCAAGCCATGCTCAAAATGGTGCCGAATAGCCTCTGAACTACTATGTCACAGGGGCTACCGGCGCCATTGGTCAGCCCCTGTCACATGGCCATCGGCGCCATCTTGTGCTCATACCATGTGACAGGGGCTGACCAATGGTGCCGGTAGCCCCTGTGACATAGTATGGGCAAAGGCTATCGGCGCCATTTTGATTCCTGGCAGCTGACAACGAAATCGCTCCCGGACCCCCGCTGGACCCCCAGGGATTATTGGAAAGCCTTGGGGGGGGTCAGGAGGCCGCCCCAAGATGGCCAAAAGTCCCTGGAGGTCCAGCAGGAGTCCAGGAGCGATCTCCTGCACTCATGCCGTCGGATGCCAGGAATCAAAATGGCGCCGATAGCCTTTGTCCATACTATGTCACAGGGGCTACCGGCGCCATTGGTCAGCCCCTGTCACATGGTATGAGCACAAGATGACGCCGATGGCCATGTGACAGGGGCTGACCAATGGCACCGGTAGCCCCTGTGACATAGTAGTTCAGAGGCTATTCGGCACCATTTTGAGCATGGCTTGCAGTGGCACACTGGGCACGGAGGGACAAATAGAACCCGGGACCCCGCTGGACCCCCAGGGATGTTAGTAAGTCTTGGGGAGGGATCAGGATGGGGGGTGGGTGGTTGTATTATAGTTAATCTTAATGTTTGGGGTGGTTTTTAATTTAAGAAAAAAAATGTGCCCCTCTCCCCATACAAACCCGAAAAACGAATTTTCCCCGAAGTTCGGTGAAAATCCTTTTCGGGTTTCGGGGCCCCCGAACCATGACGAATTAGGCAATTTCGTTGCAATTGCCTAATTCGTGATAAACGATTGCACATCTCTAATCGCTAACTATCGAGTTAGCAAGGATTCATTCTAAGCTACTCTGCCTCCTCGGACTTACCAGGGGTACACGCTCCTCGGGGGCCTCACTCTCTCTTTGTTTTTCAGATCACAGTCTGGAACCGGTACTCACTCCTCGAGGGCCCATGTTCCCAGACTGGTTGCTGAATATCTCTTCTGCCTGGAAGTCATTGCTGCCTACTATACCAGTGAGTCACCATCTCTTCTCTCTCTCAGAGCTTTCCCTGGATCCAGGTACTCGCTCCTCGAGGGCCCAACTCATTCCAACACCTGGACTACCTCTATGAGACTATTGTGTGAGTGTTACCATCAAGGTTCGGTACTGGAACTCTGCATACCCTGCCTACTCACTATATTTAGTTTCTCTACAGCTCAGCCATCCTGGGATCGCTGTTCCAGTATCTGAGGGACTACAGCCCAGCCGGGCGCTTCCAGCTCACTACTGCCACTTCTGGTGGTTCAATATACTGTTTAATAAAAGAACTAGTGTGTGTCTGTCTCCGACCTCTGAGCCTGACCAGTAGTCCCTCTCGGGATCTTCCCCCGTGGGCGTGGTCATCTGCCACCGGCCCAAGGATCCACCCACAACTACCCCAAATAATAACAATGTCTAGGGTATCTGGGAACACATTCCTGGATAACTTTACATCTGGTCTTGTGCACATCCAGATTTAGGGAAAAATACTTACAGGTCGATACAGTAAAGTGTGCTCCGTCGGAGCGCACTGTCAGCCTGCTCTGGACGCGTGTTTTCCCTTACCCCTTATTCAGTAAGGGGAGGAAAACACGCGGCCCACCCGCGGCACCTAATAGCGCCCTCAACATGCAAATGCATGTTGATGGCCCTATTAGGTATGCGCGCGAGATCCAGTAAGTAAAATGTGCAGCCAAGCCGCACATTTTACTCTAAGAAATTAGCGCCGACCCAAAGGTCAGCGCTAATTTCTTCCGGCGCCAGGAAAGTGCACAGAAAAGCAGTAAAAACTGCTTTTCTGTGCACCCTCCGACTTAATATCATAGCGATATTAAGTCGGAGGTCCCCAAAAGTAAAAAAAAGTAAAAAAAAAAAAATTTGAATTCGGCCCGCAGCTGTCGGGCCGATAACCGGACACTCAATTTTGCCGGCGTCCGGTTTCCGAGCCCGTGGCTGTCAGCGGGCTCGAGAACCGACGCCGGCAAAATTGAGCGGTGGCTGTCAAACCCGCTGACAGCCACCGCTCCAGGCCAAAAGGAGGCGCTAGGGACGCGCTAGTGTCCCTAGCGCCTCCTTTTCCTCGTTTGCACCGCGTCACCTCATTTGCATACTGGATCGCTCGCACCGGCGAAGGGCCGGTGCGTGCGCCGGGAGAGCGGGCGTTCGTCCGCTCTCCCGCGGTTTTACATTATCGATCTGTATATCAGCTAACTCATAAAATGGGAGTTAGCCAGTTAAGTTATTTGCCTAACTCTATCCCTCCCTGGAATGCCCCCAAACTCGCCTTTCTTATTTGGCAAATTCTTAGATGAGTAAAGACTTATCTGACTAACTTTTAGATGGATAAGAAAGGACAATGTTCAAAATTACCCATCTAAATGGCTTTGAATATTGACCCCTAAATGTTTTTGTTTGACTTATTATATGTGTTTTTAGTGAACTGTTATAACTGTTATCCTTTACACACTCATAGTTTTGATATAGGTTGTATGGAGATTGCATAAATATACTTTTTTGCTTGTTAAGTATTTTTGTTTTTGCAATGGGTGGGCGGTGTGCACATTTTACGCATTTATTTATTTATTTACAACTTTTATATGCCGGACACTCAGAAAAAGCTGATCGGAATGGTGCACAACATAACAAAATATACAAATACAATAAAATCATTGTTAAAATACATTAAAATACATCTGCATACTTTGCCCAAATCAAAAGTAAGAGACAGCCCGGACCTGTTACGCTGGAGGTGGACCATTGGCCTGCCACAGGAGTGATATGGCCATTTGAGGGATCCCAGAGGGCACCTGCCACCAGGAGGTGGAGCACCCAAAGACTCAGAGGCAAGCTGGAGTTTCACCAATAAAGGCCCTGGGGCTCTGCGGTTGAGCCCTTGGATTCCCGGGCTGCCTGGGCTTAGGTGGGCCTCTGGAGGTCTCTCCGGAGAGATGGTGGAGAGGTGTGCCTACAAGGAGTAGAAATGCGTGGCTGATGGTGAACAGACGAGCTAGACTGGAACAGAAAGTACTGGAGACCACGGGTACAAGGCAGGAACTGAAGGTCCTACGAGCAGGGTAGGCAGTGCCTAGTGGTCTAGCTCGAAGAAAGCCACAGACAGCGTCAAAGCATGGTGGTCTCAGGAGAAGCAAAGAGAGTGTCCAAATGGAGCGCAAGGGTCAAAGGCAGGGTATCCGTCTGAGGATGGTCAGCCAAAGCAAGGGTCAGTTCCAGGTATCAGTCCAAGCGTGGTAAGAGGCAAGCAGAGGTCAGTTCCAGGTATCAGTCCAAGCGTGGTCATATGCAAGCCGAGGTCAGTACCGGGTATCATTCTGAGAAGGTACAAGCTGGGTTGCAGAACGAGGAACAACTCAGGAATGTAGGAACGCAGGAACAGGTGCTGGAACACAGGAGCAGTCCCAGGAACTCAGGAACACTGGAACAAGCACAGGAACTCAGGAACGAGGATGGTAACTAGCTCACACAATGTGACAACCCGTATGCCAAGGCAAGGAATGAAGGGCTGAGCCCTGCCTTTTATGCAGGGCTCAGGTGACTTCATTGCTGGGCGCCATGGAGCGGTTTCCTACCACAGCGCCTTTAAAGGTCGGCCCTGTGTGCACGCACACGCCTAGGGGCCAACTGCAGGAAGGCATGGAGCGGGCCTCTCCGCGTCGCGAGGGATGCAGAGTACCAGAGCAGGAGGGAACTGTATCCGGAGTCGAGGAGGCCGAGGATCTAGGAGCCCGAGGGCGCAGACGGCTAGCTTCGACCGCGGGAGAGACCGGGAGAGCAGTCGAAGCTGGGTCTGGAAGGTGAGCAGGGCTGGTCGCAGCCCTAGCGTTTCCGGGGTGTGCAACAGTACCCCCCCTCTAGGCTTCCCCCTCATCAGCCTAGGCTTCTCAGGGTGCGCTTGATGGAAGGTTTGCAGAAGCTCCTTGTCCAGAATGTTGTGAGAGGGTTCCCATGAGTTTTCTTTGGGTCCGAACTCCTCCCATGACAGGAGATATTCCCAGCGCCTTCTCCTTCGATGGACATCTAAAATCTCCTTTACTTGGAGGCAAGCTTCCGGTTCCGTGGAGACTTGGGTCGGAAGTGGCAGCCGTCGTGAGGGCCAAGATATGACAAGAGGCTTGAGGAGCGAGACATGGAACATGTTGTGAAAGCCTAAGCTGGTGGGTAGGCGAGCTGATATGTGACAGCCCCCAGTCACCACAAAACTGGGAAAGGACCCACATATTTTGGAGCCAACCTCTGGGAAGGTAAACAAAGTTGGATATGTTTGGTGCTAAGCCATACCTTCTGGCCAGGAAGGAACATGGGGGCAGCGTGGCGATGGGCATCAGCAATCTTCCTTGCACGCTCGGCGGCCAGGCCTGGTTTCTGTGTCACTTGCTCCCAGAGGTGCTGAATTGACTGGGCTATTGCTTGAGTTGCAGGAGATGGCACATTCAGAGGGACTGGAAGCGGCAGACGGGGATGCCGGCCATAGACGACGTGGAACGGGGAGCCCCTGGTGGTGGCTGCAACGTAGGTGTTATGTGCAAATTCTGCCCCTAGGAGGAGATCAGCCCAGTTGTCCTGCTGGTCGTTTATGTAGGACCGAAGAAAGGCCTTTAGGGACTGGTTTGTTCATTCGGCCTGGCCGTTCGCCTGAGGGTGATAAGCAGAGGGCAAGTTTAGGGTGATGTTAAACTTGCGGCATAAGACCTCCAATACTTCTCGGCGAATTGTGGTCCTCGGTCCGACATGATCTCCCGTAGGAGTCCATGGAAGCAAAAGACATGGGTTAAGAAGAGGTACCCTAGTTCTAGAGCGGAAGGCAGGTTAGGCAGAGGTATGAAATGGGTCATCTTGGAGAAATTGTCTATGATGACCCAAAATCACGGTGTTTCCCTTGGAAGGGGGTAATCCCACAATGAAGTCAGTGGCAAGGTTTGTCCATGGTTCTGTAGGTGCCAGAAGAGGCTGGAGAAGACCCCACAGGTGTCCAGTGGGTGTCTTCTGCTGGGCACAGATGTGACAAAAATCTACATAATCCAAGGATTCCTTCACCATGCTGGATCACCAGTAATGCCTGTAGAGCATCTCCAGGGTCCGACCCTGACCGGAGTGACCAGCAAGTCGAGAATCATGAGCCCAGCGTAGTACTCACTCTCGGAGGTGATGAGGCACCACCGTCTTACTGGGTGGAACAGTGGTAGTAGCTGCGAGGGAGATACATGAGGGATCTATGATATGGGTCGGACCTTCGGGTATATCTTTTGGATCTACCGAGTGCGAAAGTGCATTGGCGTGGAGATTTTTTGCACCTGAGCGGTAGCGCAATTCAAAGTTGAACCCTGTAAAGAAGAGTGCCCATTGGGCCTGCCGTGTATTCAGTAGCTGGGCTTCTTTAAGGTGTTCTAGATTCTTGTGGTCCATGTAGATAATAAACTTGTGCTGAGCCCCCTCAAGACAGGGGCGCCACTCCTGGAGGGCCAGCTTCACGGCCAGGAGTTTGTGGTCTCCAATAGTATAGTTGTGTTCTGCAGGTGAGAACTTGTGGGAGTAAAAGGAGCACGGGATTACGGCTCCATTCATGGAGTACTGGCTGAGGACCGTCCCTGTACCAATGGCAGACGTGTCAACTTCTACAATGAAGGGGCGTTTCAGGTCTGGATGACAGAGACAGGGGCCAGTACAGAAGGCTTCCTTAAGGGCCTGGAATGCAGACTGGGCTTTGGGACTCCACTCCCGGAGGTTACATCCTTTCCTAGTCATGGCGGTGAGTGGAGTGGCTAGCGAGGAGTAGTCTGTGATAAAGTGATGGTAATAGCTCGTGAATCCCAACAACCTTTGTAGGGCCTATAGACCAACAGGCTGGAGCCAGTCGTGAATACCTTGGAGTTTATCTGGGTCCATGGTAAATCCCTGGCTGGAGATAATATAGCTCAGGAATGGGAGACTAGACTGTTCAAAAAGGCATTTCTCAAGTTTGATGTAGAGATGGTGGTCTCTAAGCCACTGGAGGATGGTCTGGACATGAGAACGATGGGATTCCAAGTCTTTAGAAAAGATCAAGATGCCATCCAAATAAACTACAACAAATAAGTATAGGCGGCCTTGGAAGATCTCATTCATCATTCTCTGGAAGATGGCAGGGGCGATGCATGCATCACTACGTACTCGTAGTGTCCATCTCGCATATTGAACGCCGTCTTCCAGATGTCTTCATGTTGAATGCGGACCAAATTATAGGCCCCACACAGGACTGACTTGGTAAAAATCCAGGCCCTCTGGAGCCGATCGAATAGCTCACTGATGAGCGGAAGTGGGTACCGGTCTTCGCGGATTACGGCGTTCAGGCCGCGGTAGTCAATACACGGCCTTAAAGTACCGTACTTCTTGACAAAAAAGAATCTGGCACCCGCAGGGGATGTTGAAGGCCTAATGAATCCTATGGCCAGGTTCTCTTTCATGTAAGCTGACATGGCCTGGGTCTCGGGGAGCAAGAGTGGGTATGCTCTCCCCTTGGGAGGCGTGGTACCGGGTAATAGCTCGATTGGGCAGTTAAACATCTGGAGAGGTGTTAAGATATTGGCTTGTTGCTTTGAGAAGACATTTTGATAGTCAGTGTAGGGCGTAGGTAGCCCAGGAAGGGTTGTGGATGTTAACACAGGTACGGACAGGGACACCCATCATAAGCAATGTGTCTGGCATCGAGAACCCCACTTGATGAGCTGGAGCATCTCCCAGTCACTGTGGGGAGTGTAGTTGTAGCCAGGGTAGGCTGAGGATGATGGGGTGTACGGACCATTTCAGGACCAAGAGAGGAATCTCTTCATCGTGGATAGTCCCTATGGTCAGCTGGATGGCTAAGGTGCAATGGGTAATGCGGTTGGGTAGGGGTTCTCCATGGATGGAGGCTATTCACAGTGGAACCTCAAGGGGTTGCGTAGGAATCCAGAGTAATGTGACTAGCTCTTCCAGAATAAAATTCCCATCAGCCCCAGTATCCACGAGGGCGGTGGTGGAAAATGAATGTGCTTCCCTGAAGATGGAGAAGGGAAGCAGGAGTTGAGGGCCTGTAACTGTAGTGCCCAAGCTCAGGACCCCTGCCGGGCTTAGGCTTTGGAGTTTCCCGGACACACCGGACAGGTCTGGATATGGTGACCTGGACACCCACAGTAGAGGCAGAGACCAGACGTCCTCCTTCAGAGGTGTTCCTCGGGAATAAGACGACCACGGTTGATCTGCATCAGTTCTTCCTTTGACAGGGATACCGCTGGTGGTGCCCTAGATCTGGGGCTAGTGGTCTGAGGTAGTTCCGGCGCCGCTCGTCGTATGGCCCTTACCTCCCGATGCCATTCCTGGAGGCGGTGGTCAATCCGCCCGACCAAGGAGATGAGGTCCTCCAATGACACAGGAATCTCTCGGCTGCCAGTTCGTCTTTGAGAGTGGATGACAGTTATTTGAGATAGAGTGCCCATAGGCAGTCCTCCTGCCATCCCAATTCTGTTGCCAGGGTTCGGAATTCTACGGTGTATTCTGTGAGGGAATGGGTCCCCTGGCGGAGGTGGAGGAGATGGTGTGTGGTGACTGCCTGTTGGCCTGGGTCATCAAAGGTTCATCGGAACGTAGCAATGAAGTGAGGGAGTTGCTGTAGTAAAGAGTCAGAACACTCCCAAAGTGGGAAGGTCCATGCCAGGGCCATCCCCTCCAAACGCGAAAGGATAAAAGTGATCTTTGTCACTTCATCCGGAAACAGAGAAGATTGTAGCACAAACTGCATGTAACACTGATTAATGAAGCCTCGACAGAGGCGAGGGTCCCCATTGAATCGGGGAGGAGCTTGAAGGGCCAGCAGTGCCCGTGAGGGCGATGTACCAGAGGAAGCGCTATTAGCAAGAGTCCCAGGGTTGGCCATGGCGGACTCTTCAAGTTGGGACCATAGTTCTCTACCGAGGTGGCCAATGTCTCCAGGTATTGCTGCATCTCCCAGACGCAGTGCAGTCAGGCCCAGAATAGCCTGCAAGGTGGAGGACTCCGTTGAGTCCATGGCCTTGGCAACCTGTTGCACTGGAGGTGGACCCTTGGTCTGACGCAGGAGTGGTACGGCCCTCTGAGGGTTCTCAGAGGGCACCTGCTGCCAGGAGGTGGAACACACAAGGAGATAGAGGCAAGCTGGAATTTCACCAATAACGGCCCGGGGGCTCCCGGGCTGCCTGGGCTTAGGTGGGCCTCTGGAGGTCTCCTGGAGAGATGGTGGAGAGGTGTGCCCATAAGGAGTAGAAGTGAGTGGCTGACTGTGAACAGACAAGCTAGACCAGAACAGAAAGTACTGGATACCACGGGTATAAGGCAGGAACTGAAGGTCCTCCGGGCAGGGTAGGCAGCGCCTTATGGTCTAGCTCAAAGAAAGCCACAGACAGCGTCAAAGCAGGTGGACCTGGTGGTTTCAGGAGAAGTAAAGAGAGTGTCCAAATGGAGCGCAAGGGTCAAAGACAGGGTATCTGTCCGAGGATGGTCAGCCAAAGCAAGGATCAGTTCCAACTATCCATCCAAGTGTGGTCAGTGGCAAGCAGAGGTCAGTTCCAGGTATCGGTCCAAACGTGGTCAGAGGCAAGCAGAAGTCGATCCCAGGTATTGGTCCAAGAGTGGTCAGAAGCAAGCAGAGGTCATTTCCAGGTATTGGTCCAAGCATGGTCAGAGGCAAGCCGAGGTCAGTACCGGGTATCAGTCCAAACGTGGTCAGAGGCAAGCCGAGGTCAATACCGGGTATCTGTCCGAGAAGGTACAAACTGGGTTGCAGAACGAGGAACAACTCAGGAACGAAGGAGTACAGGAACTGGCGCTGGAACTCAGGAAGGACTACAGGAACACAGGAGCAACGCAGGAACACTGGAATAAGAACAGGAACACGGGAACAGATGAGGGAGCATAGGAACAGGCACAGGAACAGACACGGGAACACAAGAACAGGCACAGGAACTCAGGAGCACTGGAACAAGCACAGGAACATGGGAACACTGGAACAAGCACTGGAACCCAGGAACGAGGATGGCAACCAGCTCACACAATGTAACGACCCATTTGCCAAGGCAAGGAATGAAGGGCTGAGCCCTGCCTTTTAAGCAGGGCTCAGGTGACGTCATCGCTGGGCGCTGCGGAGAGGTTTCCCGCAGCGGCGCCTTTAAAGGTCGGCCCTGTGTGCGTGCGTGTGCCTAGGAGCCGACTGCAGGAAGGCATGGCGGGCCCTCACTACACCGTGAGGGACACGGATCACCGGAGCTGGAGGGAACCGGGTCCGGAGTCAAGGAGGCCAAGGAGCTAGAAGCTCGAGTGCACAGACAGCTAGCTATGACCACGGGAAAGACCGGGGGAGCAGTTGAGGCTGGGTCTGGAAGGTGAGCAGGGCCGGTCGCAGCCCTAGCGAGGCCGGGGTGCGCAACAGGACCTGCTTGCTATCACCCAATTTTAACAAACTTCTCCCCCCCCTCCCCAGAAATAACCAGGCTTTTATACTTTTCCTAAAGAAAAAATAATTTGACTCATGCCTGACATCCAAAGGGGCTGAATTTCACAATTCAGGGTCCCTCACAAAGAACACTCTCTTCCTACACCCCACTGTACACACGAACAACATATATTTTTATAAGTTGTTTTTTTTTATTATTAATTATTTAAAACATTGTGAATAATATGATTTATTTTTCTCATATAAGTCTGAATTTAGCCAGACAAACCATTTCATTATGAATCTCTTAATGCCTAGAATTCTAATTCACTTCTAGAGGTGAAGTTGAACTGTCAGCATAATAACACTATTACCAGTTTGTGAGAGAAGACCGACCCAGCTAGGCCAGTTAATTGGTAGCATAATTGCTATACTTACAAAAGGAATTTTTTTTCAAAATCAGCTTTTTGTGGGCAAGATGTCATACAGGAGGGTGTCTGTACATTTGTGTGGGTGCTTGCACCTTTGAGAAATGCACAGGTTTAGAAGAAAGAGAGAGAAAGAAATATGGAGGAAGTATGGAGGGTGATAGTGGAGACAGAGATGCAGAAGAAAGGATGTATTGAGGAGAGGACTGGCTTGCCTTGAGTCCCCAGGAGGATATTCAAATGCTGAATCTCTAGTCCCAAGAATACCTTATTGGAGCTCCCTGAGACAGTAGTAGTCTGCAGGTACTACTTGACCTCAAGGTACATTTTGTCCTTCTATTACTATTACTACTACTACTTATTTCTTTAGCACTACTAGATATGTCTAGCACTATACAGGTGTACATAACAAACAAGTCCTGCTCCTTGAAGCTTACAATCTAATCAATACATACAGACAAGACATATACTAGTCTGCAAAAAAATTATTTATTATAGAAGATATGGTTAAAATCAACAAGGCTATGATCAGGAAGAACTAGGGTTTAAAATGTTGCCTCAAAAAGGTGAGTTTAAAGTGGGATTTCAATATTGCCATAGAAAAAGTATGATACAGGAAGATTATTCCAGACATACAGGACAGCAAGAACAGAGGATCTTAAAAATGATATTGATCCTCTTACAGACAAGTGTCATGCCGTACCTGAACTTGTGAAACACATATTCTTGCCTTTGGGTAATTTCAAACCACTGTGACAGTAGCTGTCAAAAAGGATCAAGATTAATTCTATAGACATTTCAACCAGGTATTAGAAGCTATGAAATGATTATTGAGGAGGTATAATACCTCCTGCAAAGGATACAATGAGACAAACTTAAACATGCACTGTATACATTGCTGGCCTATCAAATGTGGTGGTTATAATTGCATGCACAAGTCACATTAAGACCATCTCATAAAAGGGAAGCTGCCTTTAAGGCTGGCAAAGTATAGGGATGGATGACTGCTGTCCTTGTTGTTTGAACTCTCCCTTATTACATCTAATCTTATCAGTTACATGTCTGCTCTCTCTCAGCCCTAGCCAGAGAGGATGATACCCAATGCCCACCAGTGACTATTCCAGTCTCATGGTTCTCAGAGACTTTGAAAACACATATGGGAATAACATTTTTCTTCAGCAGTGCTCCAGAAGCACAAGTACACACTAGCCCGATGTAGGGTTCATCCCTCCATAACATCCTAAAATCACATACACATACATCAAAATATACACATGTAAAAAATAGCACATACATGTGTAAAAAGGTGCAGTTGCGAGCATATGGTATTTTCAAAACTGCAAAATACGTGTATAAATCAGGATTGGCGAGAAACTGTGTATATGTGAAAAAGGAGCATTCCAGGGGTGTTCTGGAGCAGCCCAACATTTACATTATAAATTTCTATTTTAAAACCTGCTAAAGAGGCATGCGTAAATCTTTTATTTACATATATTTACTTCTGCTCAATATCTGGTGCAAATAAGTACATAAGAAATTGCCATGCTGGGTCAGACCAAAGTCCATCAAGCCCAGCATCCTGTCCCTGATAGTGGTCAGTCCTGAGCCATCCAGCCCCCTGTGGGTCAAGAGAAACTTTGCTCGAAAATCATAATATCTGCACTCTGTACGGTCTTTCAGACGTGTGCACAAGCCACTACTTATCCTGATAAATAAAAAGTTACCGGATAAGTGGCACACATCTGCTTATACGCATATTTGTGCTCCTGATTTATACAAAGGAATTTAACTCATGCCTTTTCCTTAATACTTGTTGGCTTTTACATGTGTAAATGATCAAATTTAATGCCTGCGTGAAGGAAATTACCAGTTAAATCGATTAGTCCATCAGTTTACATAAGAACATAAGAAAATAAGAATGATTTTAAGCATCTCAAAAGTGAAAAAATGACTGGATGGGGGTCTGGATGAAATGAGGGGATTTCAGGCTAAAGAGCCAGAAGCATCCTTACTGTCTGCAGTTGGACTGGGTGAACTGGTAGACTAATTTTAATTTGTAAACAGCTTAGGAAATAAACGCTTAGAAAATAAGCGGTCTAGAAATGTTTAAATACATTGGAAAAACTGATAATTTCATTGCAGTGCGCATGTTATAAAATCTGATTTACAGGATACATATTCCTAAATAACATGCATACAATCTTTTTGTGTATCCATTTAAAATTCAAAACTCAAATACACGGGTATATCACTTGAACACACTTATCCGGCTAAATTACAAATTTTCCAGCTAAATAGCACCTTTGCCGCTACTTAGATAGACACATTTGAACTTATCTAGATAAGTAGTGGCACTTAACTGGCTATATTCTGATTTATTCGGCTATGTGGGAGCAGGCCTACTTAGCTGGATAGGTCTGAAAAAGCGCTATTTGTCCATTTAAGTAGCACTTTTGCACTTATCTGGCTATATGCTGCTACTTAGCTGAATACATTGGTATTTAATTGTATAAGTCCAAACTTGTCCATCCATATACAAGCACTTATGAGCACATTTGAGAAGTTTTGATAGTTACCTTCCCTTTGTTTTTCTAGGTGACACAAAATATGTATGGTGACTGTGGCTCTTCACACTTGTAGCTAACCATGGACAGCAGCTAAGAGTGCATACAATGAGGCTTACACATTCACTCACTCTGTCACTGAGCTGACATCTGGACTGTTATAAAGTTGGTTAAGTTGTTTGTATCATTCAGATGGTGACTAAAAAGTGACTAATATTGTGTTGGCCTGTTGTATGTTCCACAATAAAACACTCAGGTATGGTGCACAAGCTGACATAAATCCAGAGTTGAAGACTGTTTCAGTATATGACCCTGTTGTTGGATGGGATACTTTAGTGAGGATGAGTCACACTTACAGTAGGGTCATTGCAAAACACTTCTCATGAAAAGATTTCAAAGCTTTTTAGATCTTCCCAGGATTACAATACACACCCAGTAGGTAGTCAGCTAATGTGTTCTACCTCTCCTTTCTTGTTTTGCAGAGCACTGTTTTCATATTTGGCCTTCATATACTAGAAAGAAAATGTGGAAGGGTACACAAGATGGTAAGACTAATATTTATTGATTCTTATTTTTAAGTGAAACAATTTGGTATTGGAGAAAAGGAGGAAGGATCAGAACCCACCCACCAGGCGTCACTAGGTTTCTCCCCTTTTGAATTAATGTTTTGGCGACAACCCTGGAATCTGCTTACAATATTCCAGGATTTTTGGTCTAGCCACTCCGGGGAAGACGAGGTCCAAGTAACAGAATATTTCCAACAGTTGGGGTATAGAATCAGAGAGCTCACCCAAGAAGCTAGAGGGAATTTATAACAAGCCTAAACCAACAGATTTTCTATTATGATTGGGGGACTTGTTTTAGGAGTTTCCAGGAAAAGATTCCTGGCAAAATGGAAAGGCCCCTTTTTGATTAAGAGGAAAATTAGAGAGTTAGATTATGAAATAGCAATGGGAGATCGAATGTCAGAGGTCTTTCACGTAAATCTACTAAAACCCTGGGTTGGTAGGGAAGGCCTCGGAGCCGAAACCTCTGACAGGGAAGAGGAGTTAGGTCCCACTATTCCTGAATGGCCAGGGGAGGAACGTGTTAAAATGGGTGAGTCTCTCTCCTCTCCTCATCCCAATGTCAGCAACTCGAGCAGCTAGAGGCCCAGTTTAGAGATGTATTCTCCCCAATACCTAGGAAATCGAGAGTAGGGTTTCACCAGATCCTAACTGACCCAGGGAAATTGGTAAGGCAGAAACCCTACTGGCTTCCATTTTCCAAGAAATAACTGGAAAATAAAGAAGTAGAAGACATGCTAAAGTTAGGAATTATCAAAGAATCGGAAAGCGAATGGGCCAGCTCTATTGTTCTTGTCCCAAAGCTCGATGGGTCTACCAGGTTTTGTATAGATTTCCACCAGGTGAATGCCAATTCTAAATTTGATGCATACCCCATGCCCAGGGTGGAAGAGATAATCAAGCAATTTTAGAGTGCCCAATATCTATCCACCCTGGATTTAACAAAAGGGTATTGCAAATCCCTCTGGAACCAGAATCGAAGCCAAAAATGGCCTTCATTACCCCAAGAGAGTACATGTCAACTTGTGCTCGGAAACTTACCACAGGTACAAAGAATGTGCAATCGCTTGCACTTGATTTTCCTGCCTGGAATACTATTTATTTATGTATTTATTTATTTGTTTATTTAAAAACATTTCTATACCGTTGCTAAGTAAAATACTATCGTAACGGTTTACATGTAGGCACATATTTAATGTAGGTAAAAGTGTACAATAGTACATTCTAACAAATGCCGTCAAAGGTTCGGTTACAATATATCATTATACATAGTTGTTTAGCGAAGTAGTTCATGACCAATTGTACCAAGGTACTTACACGGGTGGTTTTATCACACATAGTATTATAGTTATGCTTATTGTAATGTAGAGTTCATAGGCTAATCTACTGTATGTTCTAAGTACTGTGTGTTGGTGCCTTTCTGTCTTTCCTTAATAATTTCTCTCTATTCTCTCGTCTCTAGATTTGAAAATGCAAACATACATTTTTCCTCCCTCAAAGTACATACATTGTAAAAGAATGCACAGACTTAGCTGTGCTAAGAGAGGGCAGTTTTCAGAAACCCAATTAATGTGGAACAAAAAGCACCACTTTATTAATTTATTAATATATTTTAATATATTAATATATTTTTAGTCCATCTTTATCAATAGTCCAGTTTTTTGGGGGTGTGCAGGCTACCCAGAGCTTAAGCTGTTGCTGAGGTGTGCCACTTTAGGGAGGGAGGAAGTGGGTGTTAAGAAGCTGTCCACTGAATGTGGGTATGCTGGGATGGCAGGAACGAGGAGTGGCAAGGACCACCTTATGGCATTGATGTTGGGCTGATTCTGATGAATGGTTTGGATGAGGGTTTAGTGGCAGCATGTAGTGAGATACCCGGTGCAGGGGGTTGTGTGTGTGGGTTTGCTTGGTAGATGCCAGAGGCCTGGTGGCAGTCCTATTTGAGAGTCTTTTTCCAGTCACTGGTCTCCTTAACCTCCTCTCTGTTGATCATATCATACACAGAAGACATAGAAGCTGCCACTCCAGGCCCTATCATTGGATACTCACTCTGTCGTCTTTATATGCTGGCAGGGTAGGGCTACCTTCTTTCTGTCAATAGCTTTCCTGTACATACATAGAGGTGGTGTGGCCATATCTGCTGTAGAATCTAGGGGACAGGTTTTGCTTAGCCCTTTCAGCACTTTTCCCGCTGCTGGCCCCTTAAATACTGTACAGGGACACGTGCGCACTCCTAGAAGAGCAGGGAGGTGGAGGAAGTCAGTGTTGGTGGTGTCCCTGCCATATGGAGATGATGAAGTCGGCGGCGGCACTCCTGCCGGATGAAGAGGCTTCCATGCCGCGAAGAACAACAACGGCCCCTCCTGCCTCATACAGCAACATCGGGCCACGAGGAGTGGCAGCGGAAGTCCAAAGCGGTCTAGGCCACAAGAAAGATGAGAGCCCTGTGGCGTCAGGCCAGGAAAGGTGGAGGAGGCGGTCGGGCACTGGTCCGACCGGCGCGAAAGATGAGAGGCTGCTCACGGGATGGGCTCCGCGAGCGGCATCATAACAGAAAATTTATACAGTGTTAAAAGTGCCCTGTGTGAAAAGGTACTAGTTCTTGAATGAGTGTAGTACAGTTCTCCCCCTTAGCTAGGGCTATTTAATTATTGATTTTTTTTGTATTAGTTAATAGACACAGTTTACAATAAGCCATCAGAGAATATACTGAGTGCTCTCACACACTACCTAGTCTGCAGAAGATTTGCCGATGTAAGGAGATAGACTCTCTTTTAGAGTTGTTCAAAAAATAGGTAGTAGGAAGAAGAATCAAGAAAGAAGAAAAAAAAGCAAGGAGGAAAAGGTCATCAAGACAAAAGTAAGTGTGTGCACACACCAATACTAGTGGTACCACCAATACAAATTATAGAGAAAAGAAAGAGAATCTAACAGATATAAAGAAAAAGGAGTCATACATATATACACAACAGAGAAAGAACGAAAGAAAGAGAAAATAATAAATAAATACATATCAACAATCTGGGAGTACTCTGAATGTCAACTTTTTGGATCCAAAGAACCTAAAAGACATAAAACAGATACACAGGATAAATCCTTTGAAATATACATTAAAGACAATTTGCTGTACGAGATAAAAATTTCAATAAAGAATTTATACTTATGTGATAGTTTTTGCCATGAGTTAATTGTCTATATTCTAGTTGAAGTTATTGAGGTTAACTACCTAGAGAAAAAAAAACATTTAATTATATATATTTAGCTGTATAAATACATATGAGTGTTGTATTGAGTAATACAAAGAATTATACATGGAACATATAGGATAAGAGTTTTATATTATAAATATATATGTGAATATACATTGTTGGATATTATAACTGTTTTAAAATAAATCTTAAGAAATTGTTTTCAAGTGATTCCGTATAATTACATTCATCTACTGAAAACTCTGCCTTTCCCCTCTACCTCCAAGGGACTATCCGGGTGGGTAAATTCCACTTTAGTCCTTTTAAGATGGCCCGATTGAAAGGAGAGTATTCTTTTTAGCTGCCCTCTTTGTGATAACATCTAGTGACACCCCACTGAAAACATCTGGAAACCTGTTATTATTAATATACCTCAGCCACTGATAGCTGGAGGGTAGTCAACGCCACAAAAGAGGGGGGTTAAAGAATCCCGTTCAGAATTGTTGGCACAACATTTCTTATTTGGCATGTAAAATCTAATACAATTCCCTTATATTAAAGATTTCCTTTAAATCTACTAAATTGTTTTTACATCCTTTAAGGACATTTAGCATAACAGATATCAGCTCATTTGTTGTAAACTTTAATTAGGTTTTACATTAAGAATTATTTTTCTCTTCTCTTGTTTTAGAGGAAGCAATGAAACAAGAGGATTTTACATGTTAGATAAGTAACATGTTGTGCCGGGAGGTGGACCCTTAGCCTAGTGCAGGATTGGTAGGCTCCCTGGTCAGACCCAGAGAGTGCCTGCCACCAGGAGGCAGAGCACAAGAGGAGACAGAAGCTAGCTGGAGCTTCACCATTAGCAACCCGGGGTTCCCTCAGGTTGAGCCCTTGGTTATCCGGGCCACCTGTTCTTGGGTGAGCCTCGCAGGATCTCCTTGAGAGAAAGTTTAGAGGTGTGCCCACCATGATCAAGGGTGAGCAGTCGATGTTCAGGCTGGAAGTCCAGGATGCCAGAGAAGGCCAGCATAAAGTCTCTGAAAGTATGGCAAGGATCAAGGCCAGAGTCAAGGTAGTGTAGTCAGCCAAAGCAGGGGTCAATACCAGTGGCCAGTCCGTGGATAGTAGCCAAAGCAGGAGGCAATAGCAGTGGTCAGTCCGTGGATAGTCAGCCAAAGCAGGGGTCAAATTCCAGGCGGCAGTCAGGCGTGGTCAGTGGTCAGGTAGAGTTCAGTTCTGGGCAGCATGCAGACAAGGTCAGTGGACAGGCAGAGGTCAGTTCCAGGCAGCGATCAACGTAATCAAGAACAGGCAGAGGTCAGTACCGAGAAGACAGTCCTAGAGGTACTACCTGGGGAGACAAAGGAACAAGAGGATGTAGGAACAGGAAGATGTAGGAACAGAAGGACACCGGAACAGAAGGACACTGGAACAAGACTGGAACAGAGACTGGAAATGCAGAGGCAAACTAGTAATCACGACCCGCTTGCCTAGGCAAGGAAATGCAGGCAGGCACTTCATTTTAAGCAGCATTCAATCAGGGTGCGCCACGGAGCTGGGATCTGCCCCTGGCCCTTTAAGGAGCCAGGCGGTCTGCGCGTGTACGCCTAGGGGCGGGACCGACACCATGGAGGACGCCGAGGCCCGGCTGAGCTTGCTGCTGAAGCAGAGGAGGACGACCCGGGACCCGTGGAAGTCTTCGTGAGGTGAGTAGGCCCGGACGCAGGCTGAGCGCGGGATGTTGGGATGCTCAACATACCATAAACTTTACTCTCTGCATTGGAAACTAAACATTATTCTAGAACTATTTCCATTGTGCATATTTTCCCTATGGTTTGTCATTTCAGGTACAGGGGTATTTATTCACAGGCAAATGTATTTCATATGTGCTACTCTTCAGTATTAATTGCTTTAGTAAATTTTAGGTTAACTCTGATCAGAATTAGTTAATTTTGTCTTCATTGTCTTTGAAATGCTCACGTACTTCTAGGAGTCCAGAGTGGATATAGCACTCGCTCTGTTCAGCCCTGTTTTCTCATTGACTGTAGTTAGTCCTCCGGAATAGTGGCAGGGTCCAGACTTTCTGTTGGCCACGCTTCTCAGTGTCTCTTCTACAGGTTGCAGGACACCTTGCTCACTGTATCTTCCAGCTTGTTGGGACATATTGCATATCTCTTTCTGGCAACTGCTTCACAATTGCATGCGATGTTACTGCCATTTTAGCTGCAAGGGCTACTTTTCAGCTTACACGGCATTTCCTTTGTGGTAGTCAGTCTGCTCTGTGGCAAGTTGTGTCATGCTCCCTGTCTGCCGTGTCCATCTCTTCAACCTCTTCTGTGGCTCACAAGCCCTGGCTTTCTCGCAAACCACACCGCACATAATGGCCTTGCATTTTGTGCCAATTTCTTGGGCTGCGCCTTGGCTGCACTGGTCGTGCAAACAGACATTCCAGCCGTATTAGCCACATATCCCAGCCACATCTGCCATGCGTGCGCACAGGCCAGTGTCAGGCTATGAATGAATGACACAAGAAGCATTAGACTGTAGGGATGTGAATCGTTTTTGAACAATTAAAATTATCGTCAGATCATTTTAAAATTGTCCTAAATTGTCAGAGTGCACGATACAATACAAATGCCCCCCATTTATCATCATAAATCGTCCTAAATCATTAAACGGCACGGGAATAATTTGGGGGAGGGCGGGAAAACCAGCACACCAAAACAACCCCTAAACCCACCCTGACCCTTTAAAACTAATTCCTTACCCTCCCCCACCCTCCCGAACCCCCCCCCCAAAAAATGTTAAATTACCTGGTGGTCCAATGGGGGGGTCCCGGCACGATCTCCCGCTCTCAGGCCATCGGCGCCATTTTGGCTGCCACTAATTAAAATGGCGCTGATAGCCCCATAAAAAAAAAACCCACCCTCCCGACCCCCCCAAAACCTTTTAACATTACCTGGTGTTCCAGGGGGGCCTCGGGGGACGATTTCCCGTTCCCAGGCATCAGCTGCGCTAAAAAAAAATGGCGCCGATGCCCCTTTGCCCTTACCATGCGACAGGGTATCCGGGCCATTGGCCGGCCCCTGTCACATGGTAGGAGCACTGGATGGCCGGCGCCATCTTTAAGGATGGGCATCGGCGCCATTTTTTTTTAGCGCAGCTGATGCCTGGGAACGGGAAATCGTCCCCCGAGGCCCCCCTGGAATACCAGGTAATGTTAAAAGGTTTTGGGGGGTCGATTTAAAGGGTTGGGTGGGTTTTTTTTTTAGCGGCGTGGGCCTCCCTAAAAAAAAAATTAGCGATGTGAATTGGAATCGGAAACTATTCCAATTCACATATCTTAAAGATCAGATTCCCCCCCTAGCCGAATCTGATCGTTAAGACGATCTGGCACATGATTCACATCTCTATTAGACTGAATGACACACTGACAGCTATCCTATTAAGGATGACTGAATGACACAGTGTCAGCTGGCTTATTATATTAAAGATTTGTCCCTCTAATGCTTTTTAACTGTGTTTCTCTTGCAACACCATCCTATTCACATTTACTATAATAGCACTATATCATCCATCACTCATTTCTCCATAGACTGCCAACTAACCCATTTTCTGGTGGGAAAACTTTAGACAAGTCCTAGCTTTGTAATGCTCTCTTCCTTATGCAATGTGGTTCCTATAGTGTGAATTGTAAATGGAAAAATTAGTGTAAATACCACAGTGCATTGGAATGTATATTCAGAAACTAGGAATTGTCAAAAATCTGTACATATATCCCTGAAAGATTTGGAGATTATTGGAATGCTACAGGAATACATTAACATGATTTAGTTTTGAAATAATTAAAATCTTTGGAGTGGATTTCAGGAAATAATATAAAGTTGTCCCAGTCAGTTTCTGGATATCAAGTGCTTAATAATTAAAATGTTTCTCAATTACTGTACATTAAACTTTAATTCAAAAGTAGAAATGTTGATTTATCCTACCACTTTTCCTGTCATTGAAATGAATGAAGTAAATGTGCTTATTAATTCTAATGGGTGCAGGCATTTCTTATCACTGCCTTTTAGATCATGCGTTTCTTATAGTAAGTATCCTCCTGGTCACATAAGAACAGAGATATCATGCATGAATATGCAGCCAAGAAAATGGTGGATTTTTGCAAATATATCTGTTCATTTTCTGTTCATAGTCAAATTTTAAGATTATTTTAGCATTTATAATTTAAATTATTAGATCAGTAGGAATTCTGAAAAATATGCATTTAAATGATGCATAATTAATTCTGAGCTTTTCAACTCAATTAACAATCGTATTGCTGTTCCTGAGCTTTTTCTTTGTATTTTCGAAACCTGCTGTGAAAATGAGGGTGGTGTTATGGCAAAATGTTCAACCAGTTTGTTAGTCAATTTGAAAGGATTCATTAAGTTCCAGAGAGAAACTTAATCATTAGAACTATTTTGATATTTTATGACTGTATTTGCTCAAGGGTTTCTTCTCCAATTTTGAGCTCATAGTAATATAAGCTTCCTATGAATTAAATAAACTTGATTTAGTTGTTTATACATCACAAAGGAAATCTACATTATTACATTCATATTATTACAACTGCAAACTTGTTAAAGGAAAAATAGAGGACAATTTTCAAAATGATTTGTGTGGTTAAAAGTAAAAATGATCTATTGTCGTCATATGATGATGAACATTTATTTGAGATGTTTACATGTTACCTTGAATTTTATTTATATTGTGAATCCTTGCGGCCCCTAAGTAGCCTCTACTTGCATAATTATAAAAGTAAAAAATAACATGTGCCTGTTTTAATGTTTGCGTGAACATATATGTGAACATATATGTGAGTATAAAAGGGGCAGTCTAGGGGTATTCCAGAGTGGAGCTAACACATATATATGTGGCTATTTAAAAATACGAATGTAGATTTTCCAATTACTCAGTCATAAGTGATATTAAATGTGTTTTTAGTATGTAGTACTGACTGGGTGGGAGGTCTGGGTGAATTAGGGATAGGGCCAGTGGGACCATTAGGCATACTAGGCAGTCGCCTAGGGTGCTGGATGTAAGCACCATAAGCTGACACAAGGGTGGAATTTTTGAAATTCAAGGAGGCTGGGTAGGCGTGTCTGAATGGAAGCGTGTTTTATGGGATGGGGTGAGAGAAAGAAAGAGAGAAAGAGAATGAGATTGAGAATGAGAATGACATGATAATGACATCACAATAACATCACTGTCTGGGGTGGCTGTATACCCTTGCACTGCCACTGATGGGTGGAAGTTCAGATTGAAGAACCAAGAGGTTTTTGATGACCTACAGAAGGACTAGAAGAACCGGTGGACTAATTGGTAAAATTAATAATTTCTTTCATGCGCATGTTTTAAAATTGGTCGATTTAATGTGCTTACATCTGGGCTTACACAAGTCCTACTTTACTTTCACACTTAAAATATGCATCTGTATATTTTTAAAATAGGTGAGAAAAGTAAGCATATTCAATGTATTGAAATACTGTAAGTGTTTCAATGCATTGCCATATATTTACATGTAACCCTACATATGCATGTATGTTTTGGGGTTTTTTATTTGATTGATACTCTGCTTTTCAGGAACTTCAAAACAGATTCATTCAGGTACTAGAGGTAATTCCCTAATCTCCAGAAGGCTCACAATCAAAACGGGTGAATGGTAAAAGCCCTGTGCGTATCAGTACCATGAGATTCACAAGTATCTTGGGACAGTGTGTGCTGAGCAGATTTTAAAAGCCACTCATGTGGCCGCTGAAATTATTTTCCTGACGCTGCCTTGGTAAGCCTAATTTGGATTTCATTACCTTTTCTCAACTCCTGGCCTGCCAGTCAGTGGGAGGAGTCTGGCGATATAAAAGAACTGCGACCGCGGCGTGAGTTGCCGCTGAAATTATTTTCCTGACACTGCCTTGGTAAGCCTAATTTGGATTTCATTACCTTTTCTCAACTCCTGGTCTGCCGGTCAGTGGGAGGAGTCTGGTGATATAAAAGAACTGCGCTCGCGGCTCGACGCTGCCGTCAGCGTGATGCCTAAGCCGCATGCCCAAAGGGGCGCACGGCTTTGCCCAGCTTAGCCCGGAGAAACACAGAGAAGCCACTGAATGGTAATATAAATAATTCATTGGGAATCAAATAGGAAGACTGTATCTTCACTTTACTTATACCAGCAGCCGAGAGACTTCGCAGGCATAAATAATTTTGGTTGTCGACTGAGGTTTTCCTCTTCCTGTTGGTAACTGTTTCATTTATTTATCAATGCTGCACACTAAGCGGAAGGCTCGTGTTAAGGAAATATCTTCTACACCTACTACAGAAATGATTTAGCCATGGATAGAGGAATGCTTCAGAAGAGCTCCATCCTTGGCCCCAGGAGCGGCCTTTGGGGACATCACCCAGGAGCAGGAGTTGAGCCCCAGGCCACTAGAGACAACTTTGAGCCCCGGTGCCCCAGAGAGACCTGTGCCACCATCTGGTAGAAATGGAAGTGTTATTTTAGAAAAGCGGCCTCTGCTTATCAGTCCACTCCACCTGCCAATGGTGGGGACCCGTAGGTCCTTACCTACAGGTTGCATCAACCCCACCTCGACCCAAGGGTCCATCTCCGATGCAAGAGGTTGCAAAGGCCATGGGCTCTGTGGAGTCGCATGCTCTCCAGGCCATCCCAGGCCTGGCATCCAAGGTACAAGAACAGCAGCAGTTTCTTGAGGTATTGGCCTCCTCCATGGAACATCTTTACGCCCAGCTTGATGCTCTCACCAATAATCCGGTTTCTATCCTGGCTCCTCCTCATCCACCGCCATCACCATTGATGCCTCAAGCATTGCTTGCCCTACCAGCACCCCCACGCTTCAACGGTGACTCCAGATTCTGTAGAGGGTTCATTAACGAATGCTCTATGCAATTCACTCTGCAGCCCTCCATCTTCCAGGACGAATTGTCCAAAGTCACCTTCATCCTTTCTCATCTTGAAGGGAAGGTGCTGGCTTGGGCTTTCCCCCTGTGGGAACAGTCGGACTCCCTTCTAAGAGAATTGTCTCAGTTTGTGGCTGTGTTTCGATGGACCTTCAATGATCCCGGGCGGCATGCCATGGCAAGCACCAGCTTATTACATCTTCGTCAAGGTCAAAGAAGTCTCTTCAACTATACCATCTAGTTTTGGACTTTGGCTTCTGAGCTCACCTGGCAGGAAGACTGCCTACAAGCTATCTACCTGGATGGACTTTCCTCACAGCTGAAGGATGAGCTGGCTGCAAGGGAGCTTCCTTCCTCTCTTGAGGACCTTATAGACTTAACAGTCCAAATTAGCCACCGTCTCCAAGAGCGTCACTGGGAGAGTTGGATGCCCAAGAAGCCTTCTTGGGTTCGGTCCTTTTCGCCACTGACCACCAACCCTACCTCAAGCAGGGACACTACAAGATGAAAGAGCCCATGCAGTTGGGTCATGGAAGGCTGACACCGGAAGAGCGCCTCCAGCAGAGACAAACCGGTCTGTGTCTGTATTGCGGAGCACCTGGCCACCGTCTACAGACCTGTCCTATCTATCCAGGAAACTTCTTGGACTAAGGTCAGTAGGGGTCCTGAACTTGGGTGCAACCTCTCTAGGGATGTGCATTCGTTTGTGACAAAATAGTAAATAGAGATGATATTTCCTATTTCGTCGCGTTTCGGGGAGGTGATGAAACGATAAGAAAACCCACAAAATTTCATGTGGTTGTCTTATCGTTTTTTTGGGGGGGGAGAAAGGGTACATTTAAAAAAAAAAAAACCAAACCTACCCCAAATTTAATTAATTGCAACCCCTCACCCGCCTGACCCCCCAATATTTGCCTGACCCCCCCCCCCCAAGACATACTGAAAGTCCCTGGTGGTCCAGCGGGTCCCAGGAGCGATCTCCCCCTCTCAGGCCATCGGCTGCCACTAATCAAAATGTTGCCGATGGCCCTTTGCCCTTATCATGTGACAGGGGCTATCGGTGCCATTGGTCGGCCCCTGTCACAAGGTAGGAGCAATGGATGGTGCACGCCATTTTTTAAGATGGCACCGGCCGTCCATTGCTTCTACCATGTGACAGAGGCTGGCCAATGGCACCGATAGCCTATAACACAGTAAGGGCAAAGGGCCATCGGCACCATTTTGATTATTGGCAGCCAACGGCCTGAGAGTGGGAGATCGCTCCCGGGACCCCCGCTGGACCACCAGGGAATTTTGGCAAGTTTTGGGGGGATTGGGAGGGTGGGGGGTTACAATTAATTAAATTTGAAGGATTGGGATGGGTTTGGGATTTTTTTTTTTTTTTACAACCCTGTTCTAATTAATTAAATTGGAAGAGTCAGGGTAGTTTTCGGATATTGTTTTGGGGGCAGCCGAATTAAAATCGGCCCGAACTGCGAGAAAACAAAATTTCCCGCGACGGGCCGATAAAGCCCGAACTGAAAGGTTCAGCCAAATCACATCTCTAAACCTCTCCGACCCCCCAATTATCTGTAACGGTCATCTTGATCTGGGATTCCCGGTCCTTTCCAGTTCTTGCTCTGGTGGATTCTGGAGCAGGAGGTAATTTCATTCTCAAGGATCTTCTCCAGTTCCTGGGTATAAAGACCCATTCGCTAGAGATCTCCTTCTGTATAGCATCTATTTATGGAGGGCCGTTACCTGACCAAATCTTCCTTACCACAGAACCTGTCTAGCTGCGCACTGGCACCCTACATACAGAAGAACTTGAACTATTAGTATTGGAGAAATCCATCCATCTGGTAGTCCTCGGACTCCCCTGGCTACAAAAGCATTCTCTCCAATTTAAATGGGGCTCATTGCAACTGGTGGAGTGGGGTCCTGCCTACCACCAGTCCTGCCTTCAGAATATGTTACCGCCATCCGAGGTTCCTTTGGCTGTCACTTCTTCTGGCATACTCGCTCCTTACGCAGATTTTGAAGATGTGTTTTCCAAGCAAAAAGCAGACCTTCTTCCGCCTCTTCGGAGGTTTGATTGTCCTATTGATCTCCTTCCAGGGACTACGCCTCCCTGAGGATGTACCTACCCTCTGTCTCTACTCAATGCAAGGGCTATGACAGAGTACTTCCAAGAAAACCTTGCGAAGGGATTCATCCACCCCTCAACCTCTCCTGCTAGGGTGGGATTCTTTTTTTGTGATCAAGAAAGATGGGTCACTTAAGCCATGTATTTACTGAGGCCTAAACGCCATCACCCGCAAAAACAAGTATCCTCTGCCACTAATCTCAGAAATATTCAATTATCTTCAGGGAGCATCTATGTTCACAAAATTGGACCTACACGGGGCTTATAACCTGGTACAAATCCATCCCGACAACATTTGGAAGACTGCCTTTATCATCCAGGATGGGCATTACGAATACCTGGTGATGCCTTTCGGCCTCTGTAACACACCCGCAGTTTTCCAACGAATGATGAGCAAAATTTTCAGAGATTTGCTGTATACCAAGGTTGTGGCCTACCTGGACAATATCCTTGTCTTTTCTAAAGACCTGGCAACACACCGCACTGATGTCCATACCGTCCTCCAACGCCTTCGCAAGAACTACTTGTGTGCAAAATTGGACAAATGCTTGCTTGAGAAATCCAGCCTGCTTTTCCTTGGATACATTATCTCCCAACAAGGATTTTCCATGGACCCGGCTAAGTTAAAAGGAATCTGGGATTGGCCGTAACTTGTGGGTCTTAAAGCTCTCCAGCACTTCCTAAACTATCACCATTTCATCTCACGTTACTCCACTCTGGCCGCACCTTTGACAGCCCTAACTCGTGAGGGCCAAGATACTCCCAGCCTTCCACTGCCTCAAAGAAGCTTCCCTGGTGGGGTCTTGCCTACATCACCCAGACCCGAACTGTCCATTTTAAGTGGAAGTGGATACCTCCGCTATTGGAGCTGGGCCGGTTCTGAGTCAATGCACTGCTTCCGGTACTACAGTCCCGAGCTCATTCTACTCCCATAAATTCTCATCTGCAGAGCAGAACTACAGTATAGGAGATCATGAGTTACTTGCCATAAAATTGACCTTTGAAGAATGGCACCCATGGCTACACAGCGTAAGTTCACTGTGTTCACTGATCATAAAAACCTGGAACATCTGAGCCAGGCCCAGCATCTCAATGCCTGTCAAGCTCGATTGACTCTCTTCTTTTCCAGGTTCAATTTTGAGCTTCGTTACCATCCAGCCGATAAAAACCTCTGGGCAGATGCCTTATCACGCTCTTTTGAGCCTGAAGACTCTCCGGAAGAACCCAGCCATATAATAGACCCAGCCTGTATCTGTTTGTCTGCTACTCACCCAGTTCCTGCTGGGAAGACTGTCGTGCCCCGACGACTCCGAGAAAGAGTTCTCTGCTGGGCACATGATTCTAAGTTTGCCAGTCACCCAGGGCAAAGGTGATTGGCGCCATTCTGAGTACTGGCATCCGATGGCCGGAGTGCAGGAGGTCACTCCCGGACCCCCGCTGGACTTTTGGCAAGTCTTGTGGGGGTCAGGAGGGTCCCCCAAGACTTGCCAAAAGTCCCTGGTGGTCCAGCGGGGTCTGGGAGCGACCTCCTGCACTCGGACCGTCGGCTGCCAGTAATCAAAATGGGCTGATAGTCTTTGCCCATACTATGTCACAGGGGCTACCGGTGCCATTGGTCAGTCCCTGTCACATGGTAGGAGCAAAAGATGGCACCGATGGCCATGTGACAGGGGCTGACCAATGGCATCGGTAGCCCCTGTGACATAGTAGGTCAAAGGCTATCAGCGCCATTTTGAAACCAGCACTGAGGGTGTGAGTGCAGAGGATGGCTCCCGGACCCCCCGCTGGACCACCAGGGAGTTTTGGTAAGTCTTGGGGGGGTCAGGAGGGTGGGAGGTTTGTTTAAATTGGTTTCTTTAGGCGGCCGAATAATTCGGCGAAGATTCATGTATTCGTGGGGAATTGCGATACGTTTCGCTTCCCCACGAATACAATGATTATGGCAACATCCGTTGCGGATTGCCAATACTTAGGGACCGAATGCACACCCCCTACCTGCTATTAATTAAGTTGACTTAGAAAATAGCCACTGCTATTACTAGCAACTAGAGATGTGAATCGTGTCCTCGATCGTCTTAACGATCGATTTCGGCTGGGAGGGGGAGGGAATCGTATCGTCGCCGTTTGGGTGTTTAGAGTATCGTGAAAATCGTTAAAATCGTGAACCGGCACACTAAAACCCCCTAAAACCCACCCCCGACCCTTTAAATTAAATCCCCCACCCTCCCGAACCCCCCCCCCCAAATGCCTTAAATTACCTGGGGGTCCAGCGGCGGTCCGTAGCTAAATCGGGGGAAGGGGGAGGGCAGGAAAACCGGCACACTAAAACACCCTAAAACCCACCCCCGCCCCTTTAAATTAAATCCCCCACCCTCCCGAACCCCCCCTCAAATGCCTTAAATTACCTGGGGGTCTAGCGGCGGTCCATAGCTAAATCGGGGGAAGAGGGAGGGCAGGAAAACCGGCACACTAAAACACCCTAAAACCCACCCCGACCCTTTAAATTAAATCCCCCACCCTCCCAAACCCCCCCCAAATGCCTTAAATTACCTGGGTGTCCAGCGGCGGTCCGGAATGGTCTCCTGCAATTGAATCGTGTTGTCTTCAGCCGCCGCCATTCTGCGCCGCCATTTTGCAAAATGGCGGCGCAAAATGGCGGCGGCCATAGACCAACATGATTCGACTGCAGGAGGTCGTTCCGGACCCCCGCTGGACTTTTGGCAAGTCTTGTGGGGGTCAGGAGGACCCCCCAAGCTGGCCAAAAGTCCCTGGGGGTCCAGTGGGGGTCTGGGAGCGATTTCCTGCCACAAATCGTTTTCCGTACGGAAAATGGTGCCGGCAGGAGATCGACTGCAGGAGGTCGTTCAGCCGGGGTCCGGAACCCCCGCTGAACGACCTCCTGCACTAGTGTTTGTGAATACAACCACCACAGAAAGGCTAGGAAGTAGCCCATAAGGTAGGAGAAGAAACAAAAGGAGGAACAGAATCCAGAGTGTGTTTTCACTGTAAGAAACCTGGACATCTACAGAAAGATTGATCAATCTGGAAAACTGAGCAATGCAAGAGGGTAGAAGGAACAGTAAAATAAACTGCCAAAGCATCAATCAGCAAAACTTCAAGTTAAAACACAAAGAGAAGATTTGGAACAGCTGTTTCAAAGTTACACAGAAGGGTTGCTCATTAGGTTGGTGGATTGGTTTAGGGTTAACAAGCCACATAATCAGTGACAAGGGATTTTTCACAGAAATCAACTACAGCACAAAAGGCAACATTTTCTTCACAGATGAGAAAGAAATAAAAGTAAAGTGAACTGGAAAGGTGTGGCTGAACTGCAACACAACTACCAGAAGCAGGTGCAAGAACCCTGTGAAAATTGTTCTTTATTTGCCAGTCCTAGAGAGATGGCTACTATCAATGAGGTACCTGACCAATAATGGTCTCATTGTGTACATCCACTGAAATATTTATGTGTGAGGAGATCCCTAAATTTTTGCCCTTTTTTGTCTAGCAGTATTCTGGGTGGGACAGACCTAGGAGTTTCAATTGCTTGATGGTGCTAGGAAAATATTTGAATGTTTGAAGCTGCATTATTGCAGCGTGACCACTGGATGTTGAATTAATGGAATGTGGTTGCTGATTTATTGTAATGCATCTGAGTATGGTGTTTTATGTGGTGTGGTGTCCCCTTAAAAATAATCAGAGTTATTGATTGTTTGGGAGGTGATCCTGGGAAAAGTATAAAGCCTGGGCTATTTTGGAGTTTGGGAAAGAAGAACCTTCATGATGAAGTTACCCTGGAGTAGCCAGCTTGTAGGCTGGTGAGGCCCCAGCACCCCTCCAATATGAAGTGGGACCTGTAGGGACTTTTCCCTTCAAGGGAAGAAGCTCAAGACTGTGGAGTGGAAGAAGGATTTCCTCACTTGAGGAAATGTCCAAGAAGCAAGGAGTGGAAGCGGTGATTCCTCCCTCTGAGAAAAAAGCCAGGAGAAAGAAGGATATGCGATTGATCTAATACGTGGAGGATCCTATTGAGATCTAGAGTGAATTGAAGACTGGGGAAGCCTGTACACTGCTGATATGTGCAAAATAAATCCATATGAAGAAACTGACCCCCTGGGAGAAGAACTGGGACTAGGAGTGAGTAGGTCCTGGGAGCTTGGAGGCAGTAACTCATTTTGAGGAGCTCAATAAGCGGAGAAGGTGAGAATGGTGTGTATGATAGGAGAGAAGAGTTGGGGTCCCCTAGATATGGAAGAGGTACAGGGGATGTGAGTCCATGACCCACAATTTGGAATTTGTTTTTTAAAAAGAAGAGGTATTTGGGGTAATGTGATTCACCTGTCCTTGAGCAGGAGGGAAGAAGGTATTTTGGAAACTCCCTGGTACCTGAGTATTAAGGGATGTAAGCTCTACAATACAATTAATGGTGTTTGGAAAAGTATGAAGAGATGAAATAATGAATAAAAAGAACTGATTTCTATTCAGGTGTGGTATGATAGGATTAGAAGATTTAATAGCTGTTCGTGAAGACTGAGAGGCTGGTATTTTAACCCTTTAAGTACCAGATAGTGTATTATCATTGAGGTTTGCTATGACTGTGTATCCCATGAATTCTTAGTATTCAGTACTGAAATGCCTTTACATCTATTTATTTATTTATTTATATTTATATTCCACTTTTCGCATTTTTTTCAGCGCATTTCAGGTACTGTAGGTACCTAAATTGAAATGTACATAGTGGCAAGCTGTAAAACCATAAATAGAGTTAAAACAGACACACCTGAGAGTGGTGTGTCTGTTTTTGAGGGTCTATGTGTGCCAGCCCTAATGGATAGCTATAGGGACTGGATTCATGGAGAGGGGAAGTGCCAATGTTCTCCATGACCAGTCAAGGGAATATCAGCTACCTCTGCAACACAACTACCAGAAGCAGGTGCAAGGACCCTGTGAAAATTGTTCTTTATGTGTCAGTCCTAGAGAGATAGCTACTATTAATAAGGTACCTGACCAATAATGGTCTCTTTGTGTACATCCACTGAAATATTTATTTGTGAGGAGATCTCTAAATTTGTCTAGCAGTACCAGATATTCTGGGTGGGACAGACCTAGGAATTTCAATTGCTTGATGGTGCTGGAAAAATGTATGAATGTTTGAAGCTGCATTACTGCAGAGTGACCACTGGATGTTGAATTAATGGAATGTGGTTGCCGATATATTGTAATGCATCTGGGTATGGTGTTTTATGTGGTGTGGTGTCCCCTTAAAAGTAATCAGAGTTATTGATTGTTTGGCAGGTGGTCCTGGGAAAAGTATAAAGACTGGGCCATTTCACTAGCTTAATGACCCATAATCTGGAATAAACTAAATAAATTTGAGAATGTGTCATCCCTCTTTCAGGAACGGTACCTCTCATCATTTTATGTACCCTGAAGGTCAGATTACATACATGATTTAGAAGGAGGCAAAGACTCTAGCTGAGGGAATTTCAGCTGACTATCTATACAAATGCATTAGAGATGAAGAAGCTAAAGCAGTTATTCAACTTCCTCACCAGAAGTTCATCCACCTTCCCTAGATGGCTTCAAAGCAGTTGTCACCTCTGCCTGAGTCGATACTTGTTCATTTTTGTTGAGTGAGAGGCTAGTTTTTGCTCTCTGGGGCTTAGACTTGCTGCTCAATTCCATCTGTGCTGTTTCTTGCTTCCTGGTTCCTCAGAGTGACCTGGCTACCACACCTCTCTCCTAGTGCCAATGGGGTTAGCTGCCAACTAACTCTAGAAGATTTCAAAAACATTTGCCACTGCTGTGTATGCAGTTGCCTCCTGCAGCTCCCCAAAAGGGATCACTCCTTTGTAAGGACCTTTACAACCCCAAGTAGGATTGCCAGCTGCCTGTTTTGAATTGGGCCACATGTATGTGGATCTGTACAGTCAGAGGTACTGACCAGATATTAAGCGTTTAGCTCCTGAGGAACTTCCTGTTTACAGATGGGAGTGGGAAGGCAAACCAGCAACACCTCAGTATAAGAGCTGAGCTGTGGCACCTTGCATGTCTCCTCTCCTTGGGCTGATTGGAAAGTATGAGGAGAGAGAACTTCAGCTAGAACACAGCTCTCAGTAGGAGCTTCTTCGGGTCCCTGCCCCTCTCTCCTCTCTCATATTGTGATTGAAAGCATGGGGAAAGTTAGAGGGCCATAGCTCAGCATCCCCTCCTTGCTGGCAATAGCCCTAGCTGTTCTAACTTCTGCACCTCAGACAGCCCAATCAAATATCCTCTTTGTTGGCTCTTCTGTGTACTGGAGATGAGAGCAGAGAGTTGCTTAAGCCATAAACCGAGAGAGATAGTGGAGGGAAAAATGGAGGGAGAGGGAGAACCAGAGCAGGGCACAGGAAAAGAGCAGGGCAAAGCAGGGCACAGGAGAGTGTGCATGTGTTGGGGGTGGGGGACAGAAGCTGGAAGAGCGAGAGAAACACATAAGGGGCAAAGGAGCTGGAGAAGGGAGAAAGACACAGGAGTACACAGGGGATGTCACCCTTTCATATGAACATAAGATATGCCATACTGCGTCACACTAAGGGGCCATCAAGCCCAGTATCCTGTTTCTAACAGTGGCCAATCCAAGTCACAAGTACTTGGCAAGACCCAAAGATTAAATAGATCTCAAGTTACTATTCCTTTTTTATTAATAGCAGCTTATGGACTTCTCCTCTAGGAACTTATCCAAACCTTTTTTAAACCCAGTTACACTAATTGCTCTAACTAACCACATGCTCTGACAATAAGTTCCAGAGCTTAACTATGTGTTGAGTGAAAAATAATTTTCTCTGTTTTGTTTTAAATGAGCTACTTGCAAACTTCATGGAATGCCCCCAATTTTTTTCTTGTCTGAGAGTGTAAATAACAAATTTATATTTACCTTTTCAAGTCCTTTCATGACTTTGTAGACCTCTGTTATATCCTCCCTCAGTCGTCTCTTCTCCAAGATAAACAGCCCTAACCTCTTTAGCCTTTCCTTATATGGAAGCCATTCCGTCCCATTTATCATTTTGGTCAAACTTTTTTGTACTTTCTCCACTGTAACTATATCTTTTTTGAAATGCGGCAACCAGAATTGCACAAAGTATTCAAGGTGCAGTCTCACCATGGAGTGATAGAGAGGCATTATGATATCCACTATTTTATTCACCGTTCCCTTCATAATTTCTAACATTCTGTTTGTTTTTTGACTGCCACAGCACACTGAGCCAACAATTTCAATGTGTTATCCACTATGACACCTAGAACTCTTTCCTGGGTGGTTATTCCTAATGTGGAGCCTAACATCATGTAACTATAGCAAGGGTTATTTTTCCCTACATGCATCACCGTGCACTTGTCCACATTAAATTTCATCTGCCATTTGATTGCCCGGTCTTCCAGCCTTACAAGGTCTTCCTGCAGTTTTTCACAATTCACTTGAGATTTATCTATTCTGCATAATTTTGTGTCATATGCAAATGTGATCACCTCATTTGTCGTACCCCTTTCCAGATCATTTATAAATATATTAAAAAATACCAGTCCAAGTACAGATCCCTGAGGCACTCCACTATTTACCTTTTTCCATGTGAAAATAGACCATTTAATCCTACTCTGTTTCTTGTCTTTTAACCAATTTGTAATCCACAAAAGGACATCGCCTCATATCCCGAGCCTTTTTACTTTTCTTAGAAGCTTCTCATGAGGCTTTGTTGAACACCTTCTGAAAATCCAAATACACCACATCTACCAGCTCACCTTTGTCCACATGTTTATTTACCCCTTCAAAAAATGTAGGAGATTTGTGAGGCAAAGCTTCCCTTGGGTAAATCCATGCTGGCAGTGTCCTATGAAATCATATCTATCTAAATGTTCTGTGATTTTATTCTTTATAACTGTTTCCATTATTTTTTTCCAGCACTGAAGTCAGGCTCACCATTCTATAGCTTCCTGGATCGCTCCTGGAGCCCTTTTTAAATTGTGGAGTTACATTGACCACCTTCCAGTCTTTGGTTACAATGGATGATTTTAATGATAGGTTACAGATTAATTGTAATAGGTTTGAAATTTCATTTTTGAGATCTTTCATAACCCTGGGGTGTATATTAGGGATGTGAATCGTGTCCTCGATCGTCTTAACGATCGATTTCGGCTGGGAGGGGGAGGGAATCGTATTGTTGCCGTTTGGGGGGGTAAAATATCGTGAAAAATCGTTAAAAATCGTTAAAAATCGAAAAACCGGCACATTAAAACCCCCTAAAACCCACCCCCGACCCTTTAAATTAAATCCCCCACCCAAATAACTTAAATAACCTGCGGGTCCAGCGGCGGTCCGGAACGGCAGCGGTCCGGAACGGGCTCCTGCTCCTGAATCTTGTCGTCTTCAGCCGGCGCCATTTTCCAAAATGGCGCCGAAAAATGGCGGCGGCCATAGACGAAAAAGATTGGACGGCAGGAGGTCCTTCCGGACCCCCGCTGGACTTTTGGCAAGTCTCGTGGGGGTCAGGAGGCCCCCCACAAGCTGGCCAAAAGTTCCTGGAGGTCCAGCGGGGGTCAGGGAGCGATTTCCCGCCGCGAATCGTTTTCGTACGGAAAATGGCGCCGGCCATACGCGTATGGCCGGCGCCATTTTCCGTACAGAAAATGGCGCCGGCAGGAGATCGACTGCAGGAGGTCGTTCAGCGAGGCGCCGGAACCCTCGCTGAACGACCTCCTGCAGTCGATCTCCTGCCGGCGCCATTTTCCGTACGAAAACGATTCGCGGCGGGAAATCGCTCCCTGACCCCCGCTGGACCTCCAGGAACTTTTGGCCAGCTTGTGGGGGGCCTCCTGACCCCCACGAGACTTGCCAAAAGTCCAGCGGGGGTCCGGAAGGACCTCCTGCTGTCCAATCTTTTTCGTCTATGGCCGCCGCCATTTTTCGGCGCCATTTTGGAAAATGGCGCCGGCTGAAGACGACAAGATTCAGGAGCAGGAGCCCGTTCCGGACCGCTGCCGTTCCAGACCGCCGCTGGACCCGCAGGTTATTTAAGTTATTGGGGGGGGGGTTCGGGAGGGTGGGGGATTTAATTTAAAGGGTCGGGGGTGGGTTTTAGGGGGTTTTAGTGTGCCGGCTCACGATTCTAACGATTTATAACGATAAATCATTAGAATCTGTATTGTATTGTGTTCCATAACGGTTTAAGACGATATTAAAATTATCGGACGATAATTTTAATCGTCCTAAAACGATTCACATCCCTAGTGTATATCATCCGGTCCAGGTGATTTCCTACTCTTCAGTTTGTCAATCTGGTCTACTACATCTTCCAGGCTCGTTGTGATTTGGTTCAGTTCACCTGAATCGTCACCCTTGAAAACCGTCTCCAGAACAGGTATCTCCCCAAAAGCCTCTACAACAACCACAGAAGCAAAAAAAATTGAGTCTTTCCATAATGGCCTTATCTTTCTTAATTGCCCCTTTAACCCCTCTATCATCTAATGGCCCAACTGATTTCCTTGCAGTCTTTTGGCTTTGGATATATTTTTAAAAGTTTTTGTTATGAATTTTTGCCTCTCCGACCAACTTCTTTTCAAATTCTTTCTTAGCCTGTCTTATCAATGTCTTAATTTAACTTGCCAATGCTTAATCTTATTTTCTTCTGATGGATCCTTCTTCCAATTTTTGAATGAAGATCTTTTGGCTAAAATAGCCTCTTTCATCTCACTTTTTAACCATCCCGGCAATTCCTTGGCCTTCCTTTCACCTTTCTTAATGCATGGAATACATCTGGACTGTGCTTCTAAGATGTACACTCTTAACCTTTTTAGCTACACCTTTCATGTTTATTTTTAATTGTTTTTCTCATATTATCAAAGTTTCCCTTTTGAAAGTTTTGTGCTAACCTTGTCCTTATTTACTTAGGGATAGATTTTATAAATTTGCTCGATCACGTACTTTTGTTCGCACACCAGGCGCGAACAAAAGTACGCTGGATTTTATAAGATACGTGCGTAGCTGCGCGTATCTTATAAAATCCGGGGTCGGCGCGCGCAAGGGGGTGCACATTTGTGCAACCTGCGCGCGCCAAGACCAGCGCTCGCTGCCTGTTCCCTCTGAGGCCGCTCCGATTTTGGAGCGGCCTCGGAGGGAACGTTCCTTCGCCCTCCCCCCAACTTCCTCTCCCTTCCTGTACCTAACCTACCCCCCGGCCCTATCTAAACCCCCCCTTACCTTTGTTGCATGATTTACGCCTGCTAAAAGCAGACGTAAATCTGCGCGCGCCAGCAGGCTGCTGGCGCGCCATCACCCAACCCAGGGGCTGGTCCGGAGGCCTCGACCACGCCCCCAGGCTGGCACCACGCCCCCGGGCCCGCCACCGCAACGCCGCGTCACGCCCCCGAAACGCCGCGTCATATAGGACACGCCCCCGGCACGCCCCTTTTACAAAGCCCCGGGACTTACACGTGTCCCGGGGCTCTGCGCACACCGGCGGCCTATGCAAAATGCGCGTGCCGGCAGCCTATGCAAAATAGGCGCGCCGGCGCGTGAGGGCCCTGCGCGCGTAAATCCGGCCGGATTTACGCGCGCAGGGCATTTAAAATCCGCCCATTACTGTTCCCCTGGCAGTCAATAGATCCAATTTGATCATATTATGATTACTATTGCTAAACGGTCCCACCACCCTTACTTCTCTCACCAAATCCTGCACTCCACTGAGAATTAGATCTAAATTTGCTCACTCTCTCATTGGTTCTTGAACCAGTTTGCTCCATAAATCTGTCATTTATTCCATCCAGGAACTTTATCTCTAACATTTCCTGATGTTACATTTACCCAGTCAATATTGGTGTAATTGAAGTCTCCCATTATTACTGCACTACCAATTTCATTAGGTTCCCTAATTTCTCTTACCATTTCACTGTTCATCTCGTCATTTTGACCAGGTGAAAGATACAGTATACACCTATCACTAAACTCTTCCCCAACACACAAAGGTTTTCTATCCATAGAGATTCAATTGTGCCTTTAGTCTCATGCAGGATCTTTATCCTTAGATTCTATGCCATCCTGGATATAAAGCGCCACCCCACCACCAAGTTGCTCCTCTCTATCATTGCAATATAATTTGTACCCAGGTATAGCAATGTCCCATTGGTTATCCTCCTTCCACCATGTCTCCGAGATGCCAATTAAGTCTATGTCATCATTCACTGCTATACATTCTCCATATTACTTCTTTAACTTCTGGCATTAGCATTAAGACATTTCAAAGTATGTTTTTTGTTTGAATTAACATTCTGCTTTTCAGTTAACTGGGTTAATTTGGAGTCTTTTAGTAAGGAGATTCTTTACTTGTAGACACACATACTACATTTCTTATTATTGGAACCTCTCTGTTAAGATGCCCTAACTCTAATGCTTCATTAGTATCCTTTGAAGATACTTCCCTATGAGCCAAGTGCTGCTGAGCGATTGTCGGCTTTCCCCTTTGTTCTACTTTAAAAGCTGCTCTATCTCTTGTAATTCATATTTTAAAAAGGGCCAATATATGCATCTATATGTGTGTTCGTGTACCAGTGTAAAAAAAGGGTGTATTTGCAAGAAATTACCTTTTTTGACATAGACACAAATGTCAATGCAACTACACATGTACATTTGATACTGCTCATTTTACATACACAAGAGCAAACTTTCACTTTGAATAATGACTTGGTATTTGGTGGATTGGCTTCTCTAAGTGAGGGGACACAGGAGCAGACCAAGGGTGGAAGTGTACCAGGGACAAACTAGAACTTACTGGGGGACACTTGGAAAACCTGGGTCCTACAGGGGGGTTACAAGAACAAACTAGGTCATACAGGGTAGACAGGACCATACTGGGTAGTAACTGGGACCTAATAATCAAAAGATACTCAAGATACCTAACCACTTATATTAATCCCAAATTAACTCAAGGGTAGCATTGAGATCAAAACAATTTTAAACTGGTATACAAGCCTGTGTATTAACACTCAAGCAGGCCGCCAGCCTTAGGAGATTAAAAAGCAGATGTTAATATAATCATGTACCAGTAACCATGGTCTATAATTGCTTATTGAAAATCATATTTTTAAACAACATTTTTTGGTGCAATTAACATCTAACAGATGTTTAATGCAGCTAACATTTGACTCAAAGTTGTTCTAACAAGGATTTACAAAGCCATTCCAGTTACTGAAGGATAGTTTTTCCTGCTATGAACTTTTTAATTGCACTAAAAAACTTTGCTTATAAAATTCATGATGTTCAAAAAACAATTTAGACTGTGGCTGCTGGTACATGATTATATCAACACCTGCTTTTCACTATCCTAAGGCCGGTGGCCTGCTTGAGTGTTAATACATGGGCTTGTATGATATTTGTTTACAATTGTTTTGATCTTGATTCTAACCTTGAGGTAATTTGGTAGTAACTGGGACTCACAGGTTTATACCAGGGGCTAGAGGAGCAGACTGGGGCAAAATGGGGACATACAGGGCTATAAAGGGTTGTGGGAGTGTGTGTTTCTGGAACATAATGAGGGGAATCAGTCAGTGACAGAGAGTCTCTTTTCAATATGACTCTATTTGTCCTATGGATACTCAGGTCACTATGGCTGAGGAGGGAGAGAGAGTAGAGGAGGAGGAAGAGGAGGTACCCCTTACAGAAAGTCTACTGGACTAGGACACAGTTCTTGGATCTGTACAAGTAAAACATGTGCAGATTCAACAAGGAAACCATTCTGTATCTACGCCAGTAGTTAGAGCAGGACTTGCAACCTACCATCCGAAGGGGTTACGCCTTGCCAGTATGTCAAGGTCACTAACACCCTGGCATTTTTTGCCTCCAACACTTTCTAGACACCTCTAGTGGTCATGGCTGGAATAAGCCAGTTTCTCACTGCTGTGCCACCTACCACAACCGCAAGGGCTTCTACTCCTGCAGTATGCAGGTGGTGTGCGATGCTAAGGGCATCACCTGGACGAGGTGCCTAGATTTCTGGGATCTACTCTTGCTGCTTACATCCCCTCACAGTCAGGAATTCATGACCACTTCCATGAAGAACACATCACTGGGAGCTGGCTTCTAGATAGGAATCACTTGTCACTGGCACCACACACCAACAAAGTTCCTATTATTGTCTTGCTCATATCTAGGTGGACTGACAGCACTGGGCTAGGAGGATTGCTCTAACCTTGTCCTGTGATCTGCCCTGTTGCCCAACCTTAAGGCATATCTAATTCTGCTCTTCTCTACCTTTTCTCTGACAAGTGACAGAGGATATCCACCCAAAACCTGACTCCTTATACTACTGGCTAACCCACTGACGGCAACAGCTGTCCATTACAACAGGGCCCAATGGCACACCAACTGCCACACCCCAGGGCCGGGGAACAGATCCCCTTCATGCTCTACCACCATTCCTAGTGATGAAGTTGGGCTGCCTCACAGGTGGCAGCATAGCTGAATAAACCCACTCTTTTAAGAGCTGGAAGTTGCGTGTTTTGGAAGCAGGCAGGCAGATGGTATATACGCAAAGTTGCGTGGAAATGTAGGCAAATATATACAAATATCCACATGCAAAATGTACGCTAAAGTTATGTGTATTTTATATTGTTTTTGCAAATGCATGTGCATGACATAAAATACATGAGTATGAGTACACTAGCCCATATGTGCGTGAATATGGGCTTGTGTGCAATTGTTTTAAAGTTATCTTTCCTGAGCTGATCAAACAATATGATAAAATCTCTTCCTCTATAACATGTGGTTGCTGGTTTGAATCCTGAGCACATTGGTCTTACTAGCCCTTTGGGAAATTAAAGAAAAATAAAAAAATGTAGTACTAGTGGGTTCTTTTAAGGGACTGAAGGGATTTATAAAGATAAATTAATTGGGTAGATGGGCCAGTCTTTTTCTATCATCATGTTTTTATGACTATAAGCCCTCAGAGGATAGGGAAATCTGCTTTGAAGAGACAAAAGGTAGAATATAAATTGAAACAAACAAGTAGTTTCCACTTTGGGAGATTTTGATTGATCATCTGAAAAACTCCTCATTGTTTCATGCTAACCTCCACCTAATACGAAAGCAGCCATGACAGTTGGAGAGGAGATAGTAAACTAAATAAATAAATAAATAAATACAACTCTAGCCAACAATGAAAGATGCAAGATACACTTAAAACAATATAAAATGATGACTTTAGAAGTCAAGAAAGTTTATAAAAAAGAAATTAGTTTCAACAAAAATCAATAAGGACAATTCCAATTAGTCAATCAATTTATTATTCAACAGCTTTTGAGTCTTGAGTCTTTCAGATTTACTAGATTTAGTAGTTGACTTGGACCAAGGAGAAAAGAATGTTAATATGGAATCTAGTTTAGGCCAAGATGGAGGCTTAATATCATTGCCTAATATGTTAATGAATCTGGTTAGGAGAAAACCCAATTCCATTATAATATTAATTGTAGAATTTGTTCCTTTGTCTAATAGAGCAAACAATGAAGAGGAGGCTTGTCCTGGCAATCCATTAGGGTCAGATCATCTATCCACCTTAGCAGTAAAGCATGAAGGATTCTGTTCCATCCAGAGCATCATGGTTACAGAAGTGGAAAAAATTCGTACTTTTAATAAACCAATAACTTGTAAACTGGATATACTCCAGTGACGTTAATAAAGCTCCTGTTCTATTATGTGGTTCCTTTTCTAACCTGTATTATTAATTCTTCATTGGAGCAAGTTGAATTGCCTAATAGATCTAACCATAGCATTTTAATGTATGTTAAAGAAAAACTGCAGACTGTACAGCAATCTTTGATTATCTTTCTGTTTCCTATTTACCTTTTATATCTAAGATAACTGAGAAATTTGTTTATTTACAAAATGTTTGTAGTCCGCATTCATTGCCAAATAGATTGTTCGAAATGGATCACAATAGGTTAAAACAATCACATATCCAAAATAAAATAAGCAACACAAATATATTATTTAAAAGAATTTTCAAACAAATAAGTTTTATGTATTTTCCTAAAATATTTATAATCTATGATCAAATGTAGCTCGAGGGAATAGAGTTCAACAAACTGGGAGACTATTTGAGAAAAAGCCTGCTTAGAGGTTTGCTTGAGATGCATCTCCTTACTGCTAGGAATAGATAACTGAAGATTTACAGAACACAAGTTTCACTCAGTACAATATAACTGCATTAAGGATTTTATGTAGGGAGGACATTCACCATAACAAAAGTCAATGAACTAATGTTAAAATGAATTTGAAATTCAATCAGTAGCCAATGAAGCTGCATCAGAACAGGAGAAATGTAAATAAAGGGGAACCGGTGAAAACCCATGCAGCTGCATTCATTAGAATTCTGCAATGCCCTCAAATGATATTTTGGAAGGCCAATATAGAGGGCATTGGAATAATCCAAACACAATTGAACAAAGGCCTGCATAATACATCTAAAATCAGTCTTATCAATCAAATATTTCAGTTTTCGTAATTTTATAAATCAATCAACTACTTCACTATTTGGCTTAAAATGTTTTTCACTCATCTCGATTGGGATTCTGAATGGACCACAGTTTGGAGACCATATTCTTGGCATTAACTAATGAAATGTGACAGGGATGCTCTTTTAGTGCAGCTTGATTTATTATCTTTTGACACTTTAAACCATGATGCCCTCCTTAAATTTCTGATGCATCTCAGATATAGAGAGTTGATGTTGGCTTGGTTCACCTCATTTTTGAGCTATAGAATGCAAAGTATTTTTGGGAAGGCCAATATTCTGATGTTATCCCAGTGATGTGGTATTCCTCAGAGTTCAGTTCTAGCCTCTATTTTATTGAACATTTACCTTACACCATTAGCAAATGAAATTGAAAGACATAGAATACCTCGTAGATTGGCACTTCTTTGTTGGCGACATACAACTTTGGGGGTATAATGATCAAATGGCAGGTATTACTAATATGAATTTATGTCTGAAGGCAGTTTCAGCCTGGCTTCGTTGTCATAAATTGAAGATAAATCTAAAAAAATACCCATTTTTTTGTGATTGTCTCAGAAAAAAAGACCACTTTCTGTTTTACTGCTTATTGCAGGAATTACATTAGAGAAAGAGACTGGAATTCAACTTCTGTGTTAAGCTAGATATGCATATCTCTGAACACTTTGTTCCCTCAGATTTCCATGGTAGTGTGAGGGGTGTTTTTGCATTTGAGTTTGTTATGCAAACTCTGACCATATTTAGAGCAGTCAGACCTAATGACCATTATATTTTCCCTAGTGACAAACATGCTAGATTTAGGTCTGGATTTCCCAATAGGCACACTAGGCCTGTGCCTAGGGTGACAAAAATCTGGGAGAGCAGCTGGTCCACCTAAAATTGCAGCCTCCCAGCTGTGCTGAATCTCACTCATTGAAGAACAGTCTTCTACTTCCTGCTGAAGCCCCCTCCCCCCCCCCCCCCCCAGTGCATAGAACTGGAGGGGAGGGGTATGCCTGGAAGGAACAGAGCAAAGACAACTTGCTCTATTTCCTATTCCATCCCCTGCTCTCTACAGGGAACAGGAAGAAAATGGTGAGGTGGGAGTAGACTCTACTCCTACCCTGATCCCAGTGAATGCTGAAAGCAGTGCCACTGCTCTATCTTTCTGTCACAGTGAGTGAGAGATCACTGAATCCTGTAGAGAAGATCAGAAAAAGCTCTTCACCAAAACAAATAACTACTTTTTATAAGCTTTTCTTCACTTCAGAAAGCTTATGAAAAGAGATCATTTTCTGTAAAATCCAACAGAAGAAATGGTGTTTCTTTGCACATGCACAGATCTTTCAGTGGGAGAACATTAGTGTCACTTGATCCAGAGGGCTGCTATAGGCTAGTTAAAAAAATGTTTCACTATGATTTGTCCTTGATCTGGTTTCCTTGCCAGCTTGTCCCACCTTGGCTCCATGAATTTTACTATGTCACGCAGGCAGCAGTTAGTTGCTATAGTTACCAGTTAATCACTGCCTGAACCTGCTATTTGCTCAGTACAAGCATAGACTTTAATGATAAAGAAACAAATAAGACAAAAAGTTTTGTTTAAATTTGTGAGCAGCCTCCATTTGTTTCGGAGGTCCACAAATGAAATGAAAATGGACACATTTGTTGCATTGTATCTATTTGTTTCAAACAAATGCATATGCCTATTAAAAAGCATTGGTCCCAGTACAGATTCCTGGGGCAGTTCACTGTTTACTTTTCTCCATTAAGAATACTGACCATTGAGTCCTACTCTCTTGTTTCTTATCTTTTAACCAGTTCACAAACCATAAGAGGACATTGTATCCTATCACCGGGCATATTTACAAGAAAACCAACGACACAACATGTGAATCTACGCAAGTCGTCTATTTAATAGTATGTCCCTGTCTTCTCCCATACGTCGGTTGCACAAGCAGGATGATCAAGGTTCGCCTGTGAGAACACAGAAGCCGCATTCACACCAGCAATACAGAAGCCCCTATGGTGAATCATTGCCTTCAAATGCACCACACCTTTGAAGACCTCAAATGGACGGTATTAGAACAAGTACTCAAGAGTGATTGCGGTGGAGATGTCAGTTATCAGCTCCATTACCGTGAGCAATGGTGGATTTACACTCTCTCTACAGTAGCACCAGATGGATTAAATGACAGCGTTGAATGGTCCACCCTGACTTAGAATTTGATTGACAGCCATAGCAACTCCCACTTAATTGATTGGCCAATCCCGGATTTCCGGTTCTGTTTAAAAAGACAGTCAAGAGTAATGGCGGGTCGCTGCTAGTTCAAAGCTGAAACTGAGTAGCAGTGCATGCAGAGAGACAGAGACAGAATATATGCCATCCTAGCATAGCACCTTGGACTGTTTTTTCAAGTCTACTGAACTGATAAGTATAATGCTTTGTTTTTGTATTATAGACACCGCATAGGTTCTCCACCCCTGATGAAACCCACGAAACACGCATCGTGTCGGGTCTGGTCGGTGTTTTCAGATACTGTCCAAGCAATGCTCAGATAAGTGTCCGGTTTCTTCTGTAAATAATCTCGATTAAAATCAAAAATTGAACAAAAATAGTGTGGTCACCAATGATTAAAATAATCGGTGCACAGTCAAGGTTAAGTTAATTGACGTGCATGGCAGCTTCTCAAAAACGCTGCATACCCTTTAACGTGAGGCACTTAGAGACAAGCCCACGTATAATTTATGAGGTGTCCACATGCTTCAACTATATTACTCTTCAGCCTAAGCATATGATGTTTCTGTGTCTTCTTGTTTGAATAATACAATATATACATACAGTTTTGTTTTTTCAAGTCCTCTGTGGTTGTGCAAGAGTTAATTAACTCCACCACATTCACCCGAGCAGATGGTACCATTTTGATGTATGGCAATGCCATACATGAAAATGGCGCTGTCCACTCGGATGTATGCGTCGGATTTAATTAACTCTGGTACAACCCCATAGGACTGAGATCTCTGCTGAGAACACAATTTATAAAGTTCATAGATAACTACTCCTAATGAAGCACAAAAGTGGAATGCTTGAAAACTCAAGAAGTTTGTGGCAGCGACTATAGAAATCTTACTGCAGATCTCAGAAGGTTAATTGGAATTATAAGTGAAAAATAAGTGAAATTATAAAGCAGAGATAGAATGCCAGATAGATTGTGTTGAGAAGCCAAACTACATCAGCAAGCCTGATGTAATTTCAACAAAATATAAAAGCTTTTCATGGCTCTGAGATGTCTCAGGTCATTGTTACATATTTATCTTGACCCTGAGAAAGAGACTAAATAGAAACAGAAATATGACAGCAGAAAAAGACCATGTGGCCTATCTAGTCTGCTCATCCACCCAATTAATTTAGCATTATAATTTCCATTACTTCCTTAGAGATCCCCTGTATTTATCCCCATGCTTTCTTGAATTCAGATACTGTTTTTGTATCTACCACCTTCTCTGGGAAGCCATTCTATGCATCCACCAACCTCTCTGCAAAGAACTAATTCCTAATCTCCCCTATCTCATCTTTTCCCCAGAATGTATACGTTTAGATCTTTAAGTCTATTCCCATATGCTTTAGAATGAAGACCATTAACCATTTTAATAGCCACCCTCTGGACTGATTCCATCCTGTTTATATCCTGTTGAAGGTACGGTCTCCAGAATTGTACACAGTATTCCAAAGGAGGTCTCACCTTTCCCTATGTAGCCAAGCATCTTTCTGGCTTTTACTGTGGCTTTATCCACCTGTTTGCCACATTATGATCGGATACCATCACCCCCAGATCCCACGCTTCCTTTGTGCTTAGAAGAATTTCACCAATACTGTACCTTTCCCTTAGGGGCGGATTTTCAAAGGCCCGCGCGCGCCAGCGCGCCTATTTTGCATAGGCCGCCGGAGCGTGTAAAGCCCCGGGACGCGCGTAAGTCCCGGGGCTTTTGTAAGGGGGCGTGTCGGGGGCGGGGCCTACCGACGCGGCGTTTTGGAGGCGGGCCGTGGAGTTTCGGGGGCGGGCCCGGGGGCATGGCGCCGGCCCGGGGGCGTGGTCGAGGCCTCCGGACCAGCCCCCGGAACCGGAGGACGGAGCGGGGCTACTGGACGACGCGCGCAACGTTACGCCTGCTTCCAGCAGGCGTAACTTTGCCAACAAAGCTAAGGGGGGGGGGGGGTTAGATAGGGCCGGGGGGGTGGGTTAGGTAGGGGAAGGGAGGGGAAGGTGGGGGGAGGGCGAAGGAAAGTTCCCTCCAAGGCCGTTCCGAAATCGGAGCAGCCTTGGAGGGAACGGAGGCAGGCTGCGCGGCTTGGCGCGCGCAGGCTGCCGAATTTGCGCAGCCTTGCGCGCACCGACCCCAGATTTTATAAGATACGTGCGGCTACGCGTGTATCTTATAAAATCAGGCATACTTTTGTTCGCGCCTGCTGCGCGAACAAAAGTATGCGCTCGCGCAACTTTTTAAAATCTGCCCCTTAGGTTTTTGCATATGCATACTAACTGCCTTACTCTGCTTTTCTTAGCATTAAATCTCAGCTGCCAGACCTTAGACCATTTCTTGAGTTTTGTTGCATCCCTCATGTTTTCACACCTTCCTGGCTGTCCACTAGGGGTGTGCATTCGGATTGACCGCATTAGTAAAACGCAACTCATATTTTTTTTTTACTTAAAAAATTGATTCGACATAAACGATCGGATTTCCTTGGGACCGCCCTCGGACCTGCCCCAGACCGCCGCCATGCCCCCAGACCCACCCCCGGACCACCCCTTTTTCGAAGCTCTGGGACATACACGCAAAATAGGCTCAGCATGCGCAGGGGCAGATTTTCTCAGGTTACGCATGTAGTCTTTGAAAATCTGCCCCTTAGTGTATTGGCCCCTGTAAAATCTACATTTTAATTTATGTATTTCGTTATATACATTAGAGCTTCACTGTGTTTAATTCTGACAAAATGTAATAGGGTATTATATTACTATGAGTTACAACAATTTTTTTTTTATATACTGTATACATTCTATTAAAAAAAACAGCTTAAAAAGTTTCAGTGAGTGGGGACAATCAAAGATGTTGATGCATGTTAACCATGGACTAAGTTGGAAAATCAAATAAAAATATAAATTAAACTGCCTCACCTGAGCAAGTATCTGACTCAGTTTATGACTAGTTCTCCCAACCCTATTTATACCTCATTTTAGTTCAGTGATGAATTGTTAAATTATCTTCCTGACAGTCTATTTTTCTCTGTTTAATATATTCTTGCAAATTGTATATTCCTTACTATTTGATTTGTCATTTTATTTCACAGTTTTTATACATTATCCTTCAACTTTGTGATTATATTATGCCCCAGAATAAATTATTATTCATTTAATCATGTCCACAGTTCTGGGTCATTTTTTTTAATTTTAATACCTTTATAACATATGCTCAGCTCTGGGTACCTCTCTATTATATATATTTATATATATATTCACCTTTAATTGTTCTATATATTTATTTATTTATAATTAATGCAATAAAAACCCTAAGGGGTAATATTCAGTAAAATGGCCAGTGAACATGTTAGCAGGCTAAAGTCTAGAATAGGTAGATGTAAATCGGTTATTTACACTTTCGGATAATAGAAGGACTAGGGGGCATTCCATGAAGTTAGCAAGTAGCACATTTAAAACTAATCAGAAAAAATTATTTTTCACTCAATGTACAATTAAGCTCTCTGCAATTTGTTGCCAGAGGATGTGGTTAGTGCAGTTAGTGTAGCTAGGTTTAAAAAAGGTTTGGATAAGTTCTTGGAGGAGAAGGGCTTGATGGACCCTTGGTCTGACCCAGAATGGCAATTTCTTATGTTCTTATGTTCTTTTAAGTTGTCCTGGATATTCAGTGGGATGAAATATCCCAGTGAATGCCCCCCGACATGATCCCGACACGCCCCCAGCTGGATAACCTTAAACCTAACCAGCCAACCTTTGAATATATAGATAGGTTTAAAGTTGTCTAGCCATGTAT